>NC_037672.1:177195192-177552013 GCF_003255815.1 Theropithecus gelada | reverse complement strand
CCCGGGTTCACGCCATTCTCCCGCCTCAGCCTCCCAAGTAGCTGGGACTACAGGCGCCCGCCACCGTGCCCGGCTAATTTTTTGTATTTTTAGTAGAGACGGGGTTTCACCATGTTAGCCAGGATAGTCTCGATCTCCTGACCTCGTGATCCACCCGCCTCGGCCTCCCAAAGTGCTGGGATTACAGGCTTGAGCCACCGCGCCCGGCCAACTTACTTCCTAAAAGAACTCTCCAGCCCCTCAGACATAAAAAGCCTGATTCTTTCTCCCAGGGAGTCATTGACATTCAAATCTTCCTCCTAAGGTTGAATAATATTCACAATATCTTTATATTTCCAACCTGACGAACATAGGTCTGCTGTGCCAAAAAATGTACATTCAGGACTTGTCAGAGGCATTCTATGGGCTTATTGCTTTTTTTTTTTTCCTGAAGTCAGAATCATATCTACAGCAAATTCAACATCAAATGACAAGCCAGAATGATCAACGCTGCTCATAAGAAATCCACTCTTCCAGCCCTTAAGCATTATGTGCTACAACACAGGAGTGTTGCCGTCGATGTATTTGAACTAGATGTATTGAATTAGAGGACAGTATAATACCTGAGCAAGCATTCTGAGATGAGCTGAGGGATGACTGTAAACAGAGATGGCACCAGACATGCTGTAAAGCACACATTCAAATATGACACAGCAGAGCTGTGAAGAGCCAGCCATCAACCACACGGGCAGCCTCCTGCTCTGGCCATTGGGATGGAAGTCTCTCAGAGTCACAGGCGGTTATTGGTTTTGAAACTTCAGCTGTAGTTGCAATAAGTAGTCTTTACATAAAGGGGAGTAGAGAGAACTGTGATATATTAGGTCAGCATAACAGTGTTTTCAGAAACAGTGCTTACAAACCACAAGTCCAAAGAAAAAGATATTTGACTTCATATAAGAATGCTAAAGGATCACTTAACACCTCTGTAAACTACAATGTAAATCATGTGTTGCTCGTTGGAAATACCATGTACTGACAGGACTCTGGTTAGAAATAAATTAGACATTCATTCTAGATCATATCCTCAGGTCAGCATAGAAAGGCATCCATTTGTTGAAATTCCCCCTCACTGTGTTTCTTAAAGACAAATAGGATGAAAAATACGACACAAATAATCCTCCTGCAAAGGAATCTTAAATCCTTAGGCAACTTCACAGTATCAATTAGTTTGGCAGTTAAATGTAAATTACTCAATGGAAATGGAGTATTAGGACATGCATTTTACATAGTGAAGAACCCTTGATTCAGATTTTGTAAGCTAAAGGAAGAAATGTCAGTTTAGCACCCTTAATTGAGGTCGGCAAACATTTCCCGAAGCTGTAATATTTGCCAGGCACTGTATCCGGCAATGGGGGTTTGAAGATAAATTATGTACTGTGTTAGTTTATTTTAAACATCTTTCCAGATCCATCCAAATAAATTAACATAGGGTTTGTTTCAGTGTAAGTACAACTCTCCCCAAAATGTACTGAAATATTTAACAATTCAATCAATCTGAAGCTAAATTATATAAAAACATAAGTGTATACGGCATATTCATAATTGTGTGGGATCACCTACTTTGAGTCCCAATGCTTTGCAGAAACAGGTGCAAAAATCATCCTGCCATTTGATCCAAGGCATTTTTTCCATTGCATTCATTTTTCACTAATGTTTTCTATATTGCAATTTTTAAAGGATTATCAGAAGTGATTCTGGGATTCCTAGTGTTACAAACATGAAGAATTTTCTTAATCCTAGTTGTAGGATAAGGTGATAAGACAGGCCATTACAGAGAGTAAACATGGGGGGACATAAAGAGGCAGGAGGTTCTAAGGTAAATCTGATCCGTTCAGGTATCCTGATTCCCAGGTCTCATATCTTTCATATGGCCACCCCTCTCTGGCTTAGCTCTTTCCATTTGGGGTCAGAAAGACCAGAATTTGAGGCCTGTTTAATTCTTTACTATTTGCACAACCTTTGAAAATTTAATTACTTAACCTTTCAACTTTAAGTTTTCTTATTAGCATCTCTGTTGTTTTCTTATATTGGTATTGTCATTAATATCCACACTACCCTCACAGTCATCTACTTCATTTGTTTTCATATTTATGTATTTAGTCATTTATTTCAGGAACACTGTAACAACATACTGTTTTTCCAAGTGAATAAATTGATAAAAAACAAATGTCTGTGATATGCCAACAAGATATTTTCTCCAAAGGCCAGCATAGATCTTTCAAGAAAGCAACAAGAAGGTTAGAGCACACACCTTGTGTAGAGCAGACACATGTCTTGGTATTTTCAGGTCATGCTGTGGAAAAGATGGAGAAAAAAAAAAACCCAGGCTGCGTTTGGTGGTTCATGCCTGTAATTACAGCACTTTGGGAGGCTGAGGAGTGAGGATTGCTTGAGGTCAGGAGTTTGAGACCAGCCTGGTCAACATAGTGAGACTTCATCTCTCAAAACAAAACAAACAAACAAAATTGCCATTCATGCTAGTGCAGGCCTGTAGTCCCAACACTTAGGGAGACCGAGGTGAGAGGACCACTCGAGTCCAGGAGCTGCAGGCTGCAGTGAGCCATGATTGCACTACTGCACTCCAGCCTAGGAGACAGAGTGAGACCCTGTCTCTAAAAAACAAACAGATACTCCAGCGCCCCTAGAGAAGCATAGAACATGGGATTTTGAAGTAAAAACATTTCTGATCTTCTAAAATGTCTGAGAGAGCCTAGCTCCTGAGAGAGCCAAATTGTTCTGCATGCTATATTCCTTATATTCACAAAGTCAATGTCTCACATATATTACAACAGAAGAGTGGTCTTTTTATTTAGGGTCCTTATGGCTTTCTGTAACAGTAAAATAACTAGAGTTCTTATTGAGGTCTCATACCCTCCTGCTGTTATTTAATAATACAAGAACGATTTTCCTTACACATCGTTGGAAATATTATCACACTACACTGGAGTTAATTTTATTTCCCCAGGGCCAGAAATATAGAATACGTGGTTTTCTACCACCTGTTAATAATACAAAAATGCTAGTTTCTTTTGGCTACGTATTGTTACACAAAGAAAAGATTTAAAACTTTAGAAAAAAAGCATACAATATGATAAGTTAAAAGTAAACAAATATGAAAGATTCTGATTTAAACATTTCTAGTAGAAAATACTTGTAAATATGAACATAAAAGGCCAATTGCTTTATAATAATTTGTCTACGAATTTCCTGCCCGATAGATGATCACCCACTTGAGGGCAAGGGCATTTTGTCTTACTCATTTTTCATCTTCAGCACTCCACAGTTTCTCATATAATTCCTAAAATTATGTGTTGCATCCATTAACAAATGAATGAAAAAAATACAAATTTAAGATTTTTTTTTTTTTAAATGAGGATGAAAATCCAAAGACTTTGTTTCATAGAACTTATTTTCAAATGAGAACGATGGTTGGTTCTAGGACATGCCCATCTCCCACCTCTGATATAATCTGTGGATTGCCCACATTAATCACTCTTTGGGGAAACGGCATTGAAGGCAAATATTCAGTGAGATCTGATGGAAAATGAGACCTGATGGTGATAACAACCAAATCATTTACTGTTAGAATTTTAATACTATTAGTTAAATGGACGGATGTTAGAATGGACAAGTGATCATGAAAGAATGTTCCCGGCAGCACTATATCATTAAGTCATTACTTACATGGCTTATACTAATTCTAGATAAATTGATACTACTATGGAATACATTGTACTGCTCCCACCCCACCCCACCCCACCCAAATTTCATATGTTGAAGCCCTAATCCCCAGTGTGATGGTATTTGGAGATACAGCCATTGAGAGATAATTAGGCCATGAAGGTGAATCCCTTATGATGGGATTAGGGCCCTTACAAGAAGAGAGAGGAGACCTCTCTCTCTCTGTGTCCCTCTCTCTCTCTCTCTTTGCCATATGAGGACATAGCAAATAAAACTGCCATCTGCAAGTCAGGAAGAGGGCCCTCATCAGGAACCAAACCAGCCAGCACCTTGATCTTAGACTTCCCAGCCTCCAGAATGGTAAGAAATCAATGTCGTTTGCTTAAGCCACACAGTCTATGATTTTTTTTTATAGCAGCCTGAGCAGACTAAGACAGATACCTAGCAGAATTCAGACAGAATGGCTAGTTTAGCCTAATCAAACTCTTAGTCAGGTGAGGATGCAGTTAGTTGAGGATACAATTAGTTAGGCGAGGCCTGGATCTGGGCTCATGCCTGGGAGGAAGGGATAAGGATCATCCTGGTTAGTCCCGAGTACCCCACAACGAAAGAATCACATGTGAAAAAATAGGAGACCCATCCTAAAAATAAACAAAATCATTATATATAATATTATAGATAATAATTATATTTATAATGTTTTTTTTATATATACACACACACACATATAATTTTCTTTAGTTTTAGGAAACAATCTGTTTTTGGTTTTACCACCTCAATATTTTAAAATCCACATTTTCTCATGCACAGTTGATGTTGGCTGTCCCCAGAGGTGTTGTGAAAATGGACTTACTTCGATTCAATGAATCTAAAGGTATAGAGGGCATTGAACATTTAGAGTCAAGACTTAGTATCCCATTCTTTTACATGTTGCAGAGACTGAAAATCCATTATTTATGTTCTTTTGAACCATGAGACATCCTTTGAACCATGAGTTTCTTTAGCCTGGAAAATAAGCTTTTTAATTTAGAATACTACAGCTTGGAGCTACATACACAGGATGTACGCATCTTCATGGGATAGGAGAGAGTGCATTACAATGTAGGACTGTTTCACCACCTGGGGAGATGCTGGCCTTAAACCCCTGGAAGAACACCTCAAGACAGAAGGAACCTGGGTCACCATGATCCCTTCTAGAACATGAGGCTTCTTGGGGTTCTGAAAACAAATTGCAAGTACTTCAAACTAAAGAGGCTTTTTCTTTTTTGTTAATCTGCAAAGTTAACCCCGGCAATAGCAAAAAAAAAAAAAGACTAAAAAAAAAAAAAAAAATCAAAGAAAAATGTATTTCCAAAGAAAAAGGACCATAATAGTGATAACCTGAAGGTCACATTACAAAAAGTTATTGTGAAGTGTTGCAAAATATGAAGCTTTTTTTTTTTTTTTTTTTCCCACCAAATGAAGTGGTGCAGGTAACTCTAATTCTGTTTTCAAGATAACTGGGAGGTAAATATAGGTAAACAGAGAAGGAGGCAGATTCAGCAACTTAGGGAAATGTCATTTTCACTTGGTTTGACTAATGTTCCTAGTCAAGCTAGAGAAGCATTTATATTAAACTATCACTATTAAGAAGACAGTGTGACAATGGGAAAATCACAGTTGTTTCCACAGTCTCTTTGGAAATGCTTTTGTAATACAGAAGGCAAGTGTGAATTCAATCCAAAGACATTAAATCTCAGTAGGCAATGGGAAAATCTTATGTTTTCAGTTTGATGAAAATAACATATTTGTCCCATATATGTATATGCATCTTTTTCCAACATGGGAATTGGAAAAGAACATTTGCAAATAATTATCTAAAGTTTATTGCTCGAAAGTCTACAATGGCAAAACTTTGAGAAGGAAAGAAATCAGGGCATGTACAATAGTATAGATAAAATTGGAACTATTTCATATATATATATAGAAATGTGTGTGTATATATACATATATAAATATATATATAGGTACAAAGTTAAAATAGTTGTGTGTGCTGATCACCTTTTTTTGTGTAGGTGTTCAACACAATTATATAGGAAAATAACGCAGTCCCCAGACGTTTACCTTAGTTTCTTCAGTAAATGCTGTATCTATATTCACATTACTTAATGTTTATCTTTTTAAAAGAGTAAATAAATTCTGAACCATTAATCATTTACATAGTTTGGCTGGGCATGGTGGCTCACGCTTGTAATCCCAACATTTTGGGAGGCTGACGCAGGCGGATTACCTGAGGCCAGGAGTTCGAGACTAACCTGGGCAACATAGTGAAGCCCTGACTCTACTAAAAATACATAAATTAGCTGAGCGTGGTGGCGGGCACCTGTAATCCCAGCTACTTGGGAGGCTGAGGCAGGAGAATCTCTTAAACCTTGGAAGCAGAGGTTGCAGTGAGCTGAGATCACACAACACTGCACTCCCGTCTGGGCAACAGAGCGAAACTCGGTCTCAAAAAAACAAACAAAAAAACAAAAACAAAAACAAAACCATTTACGTAGTTTGTGTTAATGTTAGAAATAATGATGAAAACATGCTAAATAATTCTGTGAATCTCTTACAGCTGACTTCTCATCATACTTGAGTTCTTTTAGTTTGGCATCCTAAATTACCAAGGAGACCTTCTTGACTCCCACAAATTGCTATATTGATCAGTGTCTACAAAATTTCTTAAGAAGTGAGCATTTCTTTTCAGGGCTACTGGATTCTCCTCTGATATATAGTCCCTTGTAGTGAGTTATGATGCCTTCTTGATTTACATGCCATCTTCCAGTCTCTCTCTCCTCTGCAGATGTGTCCAAATAAGCACTACTATTGTTCCATCTTTTATTCATTATGCAAATGTTTATTCAACATTGAAGGGAATACAAAGATGCATGCAATGGTGTTCTAGTCTTGAAGGAGTTCACAGTTGCATGTAGACAGCTTAGGCTACACATTACACCAATGGCAGTGATAATAAATACTTTCACCTTTATTCATTTAAAACCTTTGCAATGACTTCACATTAACTATAAAGTCCCTTCTCTTTAGTAGGCTGCTCATAGTCCTTGACCAGCTATGCTTCCAAATTCATTTCCTCCTCCATATACAATGTCAATTTGGGGAAGGAATATGATCATTTTATTTCCCAAGTCTCCACAAATGCTACTTCCCTTGTCTGAATGCCCTTATCACATCTCAAGGCTTCTTATGATATAATCATTTTTTAAAAATCCAGTTTTATTCCCTCTAGTATCAAAATGTCTTTCTTGACCTTTACAGTTACCAGTTATAGTTCCTACTGTAAATTCATGAGGTTTTTTTTTGACCAATTAGTGACATTTCCTATATTTTAGCTATGTATTATCTCTTAACTTCTAAATGTGTGTTTATCCTATATCATCCCCTGAAATCCTTAACACAGGTGCAATGCACACAGTATGTTGAGAAAATACCTGATGCATAAATTAATAAATGGAGGTGTTCACCACTTTATGATTTCTCCATCAGAGATAAACCAGAGCTGAGAATACCCAACATGGAGGGGTTAAGACTCCAATTTAAATAGGAAAAAAAATGAAGCTTAAAAAAACTTCTAGGGAATGCAAAGACCTGCCATTGAAGACTGGAGTGAAACAAAACATTTGCCAAAGGAAAAAGGACACGTTTGATAGAAACATTACAAGTCCCAAATTAATTTAAGTACCAAATCCAACATCTATGGAAAAGGAGGAGACGGTTTGGCCAAGAAGGGGAACGCGCTTCTTTGTAGAAGACTTTGAGGGAACAGACAGTGTTCCAGTTCCTGCTGAACTGAGTTAGTCATGTCTGAGGATACCCAGAATGAGACCTGCTCAGCATCCATGCAGTGATCCGTGTGGTCCCGCTTGTGGTTAAGTTGCTTCCTGCATTGCTTCCAAGTGGCAGGATTAAATCCACAGCGGACTTTCATCAAAGGCCTCTATTATGTGCTCATGCATATGTCAGTGAATGAGATGCTCTATGGTAGTGAGTGCTTATTCTCACTTGACAGCTCAGGGAACTGAGTAAAGTATTAATAGATCTAATGGCCATGGCTATTAAAGTGACTGAGTTCCAATTTGAATGGTGATTTCACAGACAATTCTTTTTGTATCTTTAGTTTGTTCTCATTTTTTAAGATTTGTGAGCCCCTTTTATAGTAATACCTACTTTTCTGCAGCCCCATTAGAATTTAAAAATAATCACCCTACCAATTTTGTCAAGTGGAAGAAAAAGAACTGACAAGAAATATGAAATTCTATCAGATTAGTCTACCATAAAATTATATTATACATTGTATTTTAAATAATATCCCATTTCTAATCTTTGCATATAATACAAACTTCAATTTTTTCTCATGTAATAAATAAGGCACATTGCCTAATTAGTTTTGTATCAGTCTTGGGGGTTGGGGAAGGGAAGCATGATTTTTTTTTTAATACAACTCCAAAAAGTGACATGTTGATTTTAGAAAGAGATTAAATTTAACATCATGTTATTTTATTTTTTAAAATTTGATTTACATATTGCATAGTAAGTGTTATCTGATAAGCATAACTTACAAATTTAGGGAGACTCATTTTGAGGTAAATTTGTAGAATTTTGTAGAATTAATATGTTTATATTCCATATCAACTTGTTATTTTTCTTTCCACTGTTAGTAGTGAATTATGCACATAAATTAAACAATATATGTCTTAGAACACAACCTATTTATAACTGATTTATAACCTATTTATAACTATTTCTAAACCACAACACCAAGTAAAATCCTGTTTAGCGATAAACGAAGGGACAGAATCAAAAGCAGAGTTATGAGACCTATGGTGACCAACATGGTACTTTATTTTCTAAATAATCACCCATAGGCTCTTTAACTACTTTATTTTGGAAGCAAGCACATTGAAATGATTATTTTCTGTACTACTTTTTAGCAAATGGAAATCAATACACATTAAGAACGTGAACCTTCAGCATAACTTTGAGAACTACTGGAACTTCTGAAACTATTGGGAAGGGAATCGTTTTGGAAACTGCTCTACAGAGGAGAAGGTGAAGAAGGGCCTTTGCAGAGGGGAGATGAGTCATTATCATCACATGTGGGCAGCCAGCAAACAGTGAGGTGCAGTTCTGACCTTCAGCCTCTCTCACTAATTCAATGCACAAGTTGACTGCTGAGTTAGTAATGCAGCTATGTTGGAATGTCAAAGACCAGATACACTCTCACTGCAGTGGCTCCAGAGGTGACAGTAGAGCTTCCAGCCTTTATTTATTTATTTTTATTGATACATCATGGTTGGTGCATATTTTCAGGGTTCACATGATAATTTGATACATTCATATAAATCAAGTAAGTGTAATTGGATTATCCATCACCTTAAATATTTATATTTTCTTTACTTATAGCCTTAATTGATGTGACTTTCAATGACTTAAACATATTAAATTCATCTAGTCATGAGAATTTAGCAGCTGAAATCGAACATTTGAAGTGTTAACGTTGGCGAACTTATAATTAAAGAATAATTTACAGAAAGTTGACCTAAAAGGTAAACTCTGCGTTATTATTGATGGCCAGACTATCCAAGTATAAAACTCCATGTATGGATCATTTTATTTTTATTTTGTTTTGTTTTTAGTTTTGTGGGTACCTAGTAGGTATATATATTTATGGCATACGTGAGACATTTTTACACAGGTGTACAATGCCCAATAAGCACATCAGGGTAAATAGGGATATCCAACATATCAGGCATTTATCCTTTCTTTGGATTACAAACATTCCATTTATACTTTTTTAGTTATTTTTAAATGTACAAATAAATCATTTTAACTGTCATTACCTCACTATGCTATCAAATACTAGATCTAATTCATTCTATCTAACCATAATTTTGTACCCACTAAGCATCCCCACCTCCCTTTCCCCTGACTACCCTTCTCGGCCTCTGGTTACCATAATTCTAGTCTCTATCTCCATGAGGTTTTTAAATTTTTCTTTTTTAGCTCCCACAAATAAGTGATCATTTTATTTTTAAGCCCTGCCTTTCGATTACATAGAGGAAATCTGTGCAACTTCCATAAATATAATTGGGAACACTTTGCAAAATTAAAACTGTCTCTTCAGGCTTAGGTCTAAATGCCACTCATGTTATTACTGTCTCTAGTGTTGGTCTTCCGAACTTTTGTCACTGGTTTTGAGGTTTCAATTTATTTAACGAAGCTTTGAGAGTACAACAAAATACAATGTCAGATGGGCAAAATTAATTTTTTGAATTCCTGAGGGAAGTAAACTAGTTGGAGGACAAGATAATGTAAACTTAAAAAGCGAAACAAAGAAAGAAACCTAGAAACCTCATTATGAAAGTCAATAAATCATTTGTAATTTCCTTACAAACTTATGCCCGGTAAACTCTATGTTAATTCGAGATGGAGTCTCTGTCTCTCTGTCTCTCTGTCTCTCTGTCTCTTGCTCTCGCTCTCTAAATGTTTTACATTTTTCAAACTACCACATGGGATTACCATATAGGGTTTCCATAAACTAAATTTCCTATAGAAGGTGGGCAACTAGTGATACCTTATCTTCCTTCAAACTAGAAAGCCTTTGCAAATAATCTAGAAGTGGGATTGTTGGCATCTGCCAAGATTATTGAAGCAGTTGGTCCTTGTTTTCTCTAATGGTGGACTGAGTTTTGAAAAAAGGGTTACAGTTACATGAAAAATGTTCCATCAGCAACACTAAAGGTACAAAAACAGATGAAAAATATCTTTTATGCCTAAATCTTAGGGTTTTTGTTCAGCGGTTTTGTATTCACATCTCGAAGTGTGTGCCATTTTAATGACAACTCATTGTGTCCTAGAAAAACTCTACTTCATAATTTCCTTCTTTTATAAATAATGTGGCTGAAAACAAGAATGGATTCTTTTAAAAATACTTGATGATGTTAGTTCTCAACCCTCAGCCTCAGAAGACTGGGTAACACAATGCCTTTTTGAAAACGAAATAAAAGGCACAACTGCTAAAGTAAAAAGACGTTTCCTGTGTAATATACTAGTGAACATGAAGATCAAATCTAACAAAGTCATGCAGCAGAAGAGAGAAGAGGCACGGCGAAACAAGCAGGTACAACCAAGGTTGTAGCAAACATCTCGACTCAAGTTTCAGAAGGCGAAAGAGAACCCTAACCCTATGCTAATGTTTAAGAATACACACCTGCACTTACTCATCCTATAGCTGTTTGAAGTAGTAGACTGATATAATTCTAGTGTGTTGTTGTTGTTGTTGTTTGAGAAAGAGTCTCACTCTGTTGCCCAGGCTGGAGTGCAGTGGTACGACGTGATCTCAACTCACCGCAGCCTCGACCCCCCGGGTGCAAGTGACCCTTCCACCTCAGCCTC
The DNA here is from genome assembly GCF_003255815.1 of Theropithecus gelada. Classification (NCBI taxonomy): domain Eukaryota; kingdom Metazoa; phylum Chordata; class Mammalia; order Primates; family Cercopithecidae; genus Theropithecus; species Theropithecus gelada. The sequence continues at coordinate 177,540,856 of NC_037672.1, read as the reverse complement.
CCAAGTGGCTGGGACTCCAGGCACATGCCACCATGCCCAGCTATTTTCTTAATTTTTATTTTTTGTAGAGATGGGTTTTGCCAAGTTGTCCAGGCTGGCAAACGATCCTCCTGGCTCAAACGATCCTCCTGCCTCCATTCACAAAGTGCTGGGATTAGAGGTGTGAGCCACTGTGCCCAGTCTAACCTAATTCCTGTATTTTTTTAACATAGCTAGCTAGCTAGCACACTTTTCTCTATGTCCAGTCATGGATGAGTCAATGCACAACTGGGGAGTCACATGTAGAATACCTTCTGAAATTCTTGACCTTCTTGGCTTGAGGATTGTCCAAGAGAGCCTTGAGAGGCTTCTGGAGCTTGAGAGCCATCAGTGGGATGGCACAAGAGGAGATCTCCTTGTACACATACCAACAGTTCATTTACTGAGCACCTACTATGTGCCAGGGAGTGCCCTAAGCACCTATTGTGATGACCTCTTTTAACCCTACAACAGCTTCATGTTAAAGTTTCTCTTCTTACCCCATTTCACAGTTAAGGAAACAGAAGCATAACAATTAAGTGAAAAGACGGTGCTCACCCAGCTAGTCAGTAACAGAGCAAAACTGCAAACTCAGCCATCTGGCTCCACGGCCTTTGCCTTCCTCCTTCAGCTCTGTTCTGCTTTATTGGACAAAAGCTTGCCTTTTCCCTGGTAAAGTCGTTTTAATCACCTGCAGTGGATGGGGTACAGAACTTATTAGCAAGGTCTCTGGTGATTCTGCACTAATTTTAATTACCCCTTTGTTATGATGGGGTGTGCAGTGAGGGAGGTAAGGCTGAGCTGTGTGGGAAGCCAGGTTTTTCATTACTAAATATCTTAACAAAGATGGTTCCTGCCAGTTATAACACCTTTATAACCCCTTCCCCAAATTTAAGGTATATTACTTTCCGACTTGGCTATGATAAAGAAAAGTTGGATTTTTCTTATTTTGTTTGCTTCCTTAATTGGCATAATTTAATCTTAAAAACTACACACACACACACACACACATACACACACACACACACACACCTACTTCATTAAGCTTTCTCTGTTTTTCCTTTAAGTTGCATAGAGCTAAAACTGACACCTGAGGAAGAGACTAATTGGTAGGTTCTGTAATTGTATGTAGTTTCAGTCTCTAAATGTGAAAACTGGTTGTGTTCATCAAATTATTTGCAAATTCAAATTCACTAGTTGTTTGTTGTTCATCAAATTTTTCGCTGAATGTTGCTTTTCTACTAAACTTTCAAATTTATTATTTACTAATGTATTTATCTTTAACAGAGGGAACATTCCATGGGAAAGAGAAAAAGATTTCCTTTTCGTTAAGTGTCTGAATACTAGCCTAGTTTTGTTTGCTTGTTTTGGAATATATACCCCACATATACCTTGCTACACATATATCTATATAGGAAAAAATATTTAAAGGGAAGAAATAAAATAGCTCAATTCAGGCATAGTTATATTGTCAAGACATAGTTCCAATAACAATTAAAATATATTACCCTGAAAATGATGTTTTATCTACAGGCATGATTGAACTGACTGTTATGATAGTGAATTTTTTTTTTAATAAGAAAAGAGGTAAGATTTTTAAACTGACTAAACTGCCTTGGCCCTTGCTTAGCTAAGTATATAGGCAAGATGTATAACTCCAGTGATTTACAGAGCATGTCTTGATATTATTCCTATACTATTCAATATTGCTGCCTCTTCTTACTCTGATTCGATATTAGGTGCCTAAACTTATAAATAAGATGTTCTTAGAGGAGGGTCCTTTCACCAAATCGGTGATGATGATGATGATGATGATGATGATGATGATGATAACAGCAGATATTTACTGAGTGTTGCTACAGTTAAATGTTATATAGACATTATATCATATCTCTTTTCACAGATGATGAAAATGAGATTCAGGGAGTTAAGTCAGTTACCAATGATGGTTCAGTAAGAAAGATTAAGATTTAAACCCATGTGTTTATGACTCTAAAGCCCTTGCTTTTACTACTACAAATGACTGTTCATATTTATAATTTATGATGTTAATTTTCTCAAAATAAAATTTTTTTAAAAGACCACTGCAAAGTGAAATGAAAGATTTTAGGCTGTAATGGAGAACATTCTACCATATATTCAAATGGAGAAATGAGATGCCCATGATTTAATTTCACTAGATTCAACAAGATTTTTTATTTAGAGTACTTACATAATTTAAAAATGTTTTATTTAGAATGATTAAATCATTCCCATGATTTAAATAATTTATTTCAGTGATTTAACAATTATTTAATAGAATAATTTAATAGAATTATTAAATAATTTTTTATTTAGAATAATTAATTCCCATGATTTAATTTCATTGGATTCAGTAAGATTTTTTATTTAGAATTTTTAAATTCTAAATAAACTTTTTAATGAATTATAACAAACTGTTTATAAGGTTTGTATCACACTGTTGTACCAGTGTGATACAAATTTTGTACCCAAATTGCATTTTGTCTTTTTATGTATAATATGAAACCCGTAAACATTTAAACATGGAGTTTAAAATATTTTACAAAATTTGAATGTCTGCCAATATGAAAAACAAAACCTGGAGGGAAATTCTGTGACTTTTCTATGTCTGTTTTGCTTTGAAATCAATTGCCATGGCTACTCATAGTTAAGGTTTGAATCAGTCATCTCATTAAGATTTCATATTGTTCATTAAAAAATTCACTGGCATTGCTCATGGACACTATATTTCTTGCAATGTAATTTTTATTTTCAACAAATATAATGGGATGTATGGGGAAGTGGGAAAGTTTTGTGTTATTTGGCAACTCCAGAAGGACGTCCACCTGCCTCTATAGAACACTGCTCTTGTTGGTCAAAGCTGTTTCCAGGGCTTAAGATACAGAATTCTTTGACTTCATTCAGTGTTCTGTGCTTTCTAGCCACTGGCAGAGAACTACATACATTTTTACAACTCTTTCCATTCTTTTACCTGCCAGACACATACAAAAATATGCTAATAAATCAAGGAATACGCAAAAGAAGGGGCAAAGTCAGGTTCATCAGAGCCATGTCCATTTTAGCATGCAAAATATGCATAATTAATATAAAACGAGGGAAATAGAATTGGCAGAAAAGTGTGTATTGGTTTTATCTTTCAGGGGCAGATGAGACTTTATTTTCAATGACTATATTGTGTTTTGAAAGAAAATAGAAATATGAAAAATGATAGAAATTATAGTAATCATGAAAAAGTAGTTATTTTGATTAGTGATTTGTTTCTAAGATTGTTTGAATGAATCTTCATTAATATTTCTGAAGAAGAGGGTATAAAATGTAAAGTAATAATTATATGTATATACTGTTTCAATAGAATATGTGTTATGATTTAAAAAAACAAAAAGGTTAGAACAATTTTGCTTTCCATTCTTAACTTCTATTATATTCTAGAGAGGAAATAAAGATCTTGACTTATATAAATTAGTTTCGAAGCAAAGGACCAAAGTAATTAATGCTTAGGATTTTGCTTTGTTTTACGATGATGAAAAAAATATATTATCATACAACAATTTACAAAAAGTACACAGACTATAGTCAACTAGAAGTAGATAAATAAACCAAAATAGAATTAAATCAAGACAAACAGTATCCAATAAGAAAGTAACAAACCAGGAATGTGATTAATACACAAAATACATTACAGAGTAATACATCAATACAAATAGTATGAAAAACTCCCATCTTCCATACAATATTCTCTCCATAGTCTCCCCTATTTGGCTAGGTGATCAAATACTTCCAGACTAGAAAGATAAATAAGGCTGCATATGGAGACTTGATCAGATTCTTTCTGGGCTTGATCAGATTCTTGACTGGTTGTTAGCATTATTGATCCATGCTGTGCCTGTGACTGGCTTTCCTGAATGGTCTTTATAAAACATATCTGCTCATGCTATACTCTTGCTTAAAATCCCTCAGGGTCTCCAGTGTGAAAGGGCATCCTTCAAAACCTAACGATGACATGGAAGAAGCTCTGTGATGTTGCTTGCTTCTCAATTATGCTCCATCTCATAGCCATCTTCACTACCACAATTGTTCAAGAGTTTTCTCAATAGGACCAACTTTGCTTCCTATTTGGGCATTTTTATGTGTTATTCCCATAGTTTCATTTTTCCCATGTTCCATTTCTCTGTCGTTATATGTAATACCATTCATCTTTAACAGCTAAATACTACCTCTCCTGAAAAACCTTCTCCAGTATCCCTAGCTCTGGAGATCCGAGCTGATGTCTCTCCTCTTGCATGTAACACTGTGCTCTCTGTAATTATTTGCTTACAAGTATTTGCCCTCTGGACTATGAATCCCGGATGGCAGGGCTTGGTTTGAATGTTGTTAGAATTCTCAGCCCTGAGGTAAGTCACCAGTTCATTCATTGTAGGTTTTTAATAAATGGTTGGTAAGTAAACTAGACAGGGAGGAAACAAAGCACCCTCATAGAAGTGACTGTCCAGTGGGAAGAAGATTCATGCTTACACAGGATTCAGACCTTACCGGAAATAATACATTGTCATAATATGCCAGCATAGTGTCTCAGCCACATATACAACTCCCTTTCATATCATACATGGAGAATTGCCCAGGTATCTTCCCAAAGTTATAAAAGTGGAGATTCTGCATTTCAGAATTTGTTTTCACAAAAGTCATTTCCACATCTAGTCCACATGAACAAACACTGAAGGCACACAACACAAGATTGGTTTGAACTGCATTCAAAGGGTGCCATTGGTCTTTTCTCCTGGTAAATAGCATGCCTCAGTAATGACTTTCCAAACCATCTGATCAAACAGAAGTATAAAGGAAGAAAGGTGAGTAATTTTTTTTTTCCCATGGAATCAGAAAGGACAACTTGGAGAAGGTCACAACTTCAGTCTATATCTTTTGAATAATTCAACTAGTAGCATCGTATCATTTGACAGGGTGATACTGTGATGTATTATTAATACAAATATATAGAGATCTGGTCTCTTCCCTGGTTTCTAGCACACAGCTCCTAAAACTCTAGGAATCTGGGGAGTGTTAAGAGGAGGGTTTTGTATGCAAATGAGATGACTGGTGGTTGAGGACTCTTAAACAGCTTCAGGACGGGGCTGGTCACCCGAAAGAACAAGGCAGGATTAGAGGGCTGGGGCTTTCAGCGCCATCCACAGACTTCTCAGGAGGCAAGAGGGACTGAAGATTCAGTTGATCTGATGATAAGGCCAATGATTTAATCAATCATGCCTACATAATGCTGCTTAATAAAAACTCAAAAGGACTGAGTTCAGAGCTTCCAGATCACTGAACAGGTGGGGGTCTCTGTAAAGTGGTATGCTTGGGGAGGGCATGGGAGCTCCACACGCCTTTCCCATGTACCTTGCCCTACACATCTCCTCTATATGGCTGTTCTTCCATATCTTTTGTAATACCTTTCCTAATAAATCGGTAAACTGAAGTAAGTGTTGCCCCGAATTATGTGAGCTACTTTAGCAAATAAATTGAACCCAAGGAGGAGATTGTGGGAATCCAGATGTATAGCCTGTTGGTCAGAATCACACATCGCAACCTGGGGCTTGCAATTTGAAGTGGGAAGAAGTCTTGTAGGACTGAGCCCTGAAGCAGCAGGATCTGATGCTTTCTCCAGGTAGAAAGTGCCAGAATTGTATTGAATTCAAGGTTATCCAGAATTTCTTGCTTGGTGAGTGGGAGACATCCCATACACATCTGGTGTCAGAAGTGTTGTGTTGAGATTAGGAAAAATGCTTTTCTTTTTGTCTACTAATAACCAGAAAAACTAGTTTCTGAACTCCACCACTCCTAAATTCAGATACTGTATGTGGGTATATGAACATATTGAGTAAAACCCATGTTTAATTTCCAGCATAATGAACATTAAAATCTGATAAATTTCTGCAATTTGTATATGAAGCTTAATTCCCTGCTCCGAGGTCAGAAAGAATCCTGTTTTACATCCTTCATTCAGGAGCAGTGAAACGTGGAACTTTTCATCTATGTTTTTATCCATGGTGATCTCCCTTGTATTAGTAAATAAAAAGTTTATTAGGGTGATCACTGATTGCAACATATTGTGGTTGATTGTTAGCCATAGCTATAAGTGCTTGAACAAATTCGTGAATTTCATCGTTGAAAATAATGAGAATATGATTTTTCTAAATTATAAAGATTTTAGAAAAGAAACATTCTGCTAAAATTTAGCAAAAAGCTAATTCTAACTCATTTTCTTTTATTGATTGCTAATAGTCTCCCGATAGGGCTTATTTCCTATATTAAGTTTATTTACATAGGAAATCACTGCCTGCCAGTTCACTGAAGTATGGCCCAGGCCTTGACCAAAAGGTTTCTTTACGCCCCCACAACCTCATACTTAAGTTAGGACACACACGTTTCTCTTAGGTTCTTTCTTCTTAGAGTAAGGAACCTAATTTTTGCCCCAGGAGTACATTTGATATACCGTTTTGTCTCTAATGGCACATTTCTGCCAAAATCACATACTGACTACAATTCTTTGGATAATAATAATAAGAAAAGCTGGTTGATCATAACACTCTGATCCTTCAGGTGGAGTTAATAGCAGTAGGTTGAAACCGTAATTCACATCATAAGTTACACAGCAGTTGTGCCTGTAACACAGTTAGGAGAGAGGTGACTTTTCATGCAGAAATACAGTAGCACTTAAACATTGAAAAACTACTTTCTGTACTGCTGTGTGAATATTCCAGGGAAAAAAAAATACCTGATTATTTAGTATTTTCTCAGGCAAAACTCCCAATAAATTTGATGAGAAGTTTCCCTTACTAAACAGTGCAGAATTAGCTCATTTAATTTTTCTTGAGCTATTTTACGGTTTTGCAATAAAGTAGAATATACATGCCCAATAAAACTTGTTAAGAGTCAGCTCAGGGATGTGTACTTATTCTTTTATTGTATACAAATAAATGCTTGAAGTATAGATCTTTATTTCTGTAATATTTATTGTTATTTCATATCTTGACATAAGAACGATTCTACAAGGGCTTTGACAAATACAGTGAAACTAAACAACCATTCAGTCTACTCCAGTAAATTTGCATCTGTGTTTCCCATGATGATGCTGCATTTTGTACTCTTTCATATTTTAGAGTGGGTATGTCACATCCATCAATAGTTGGGAATTGCACTCACTATGAAGCAGAGCCCTAACACATAGAAGTGCCAAACTGATGAAAACACGAATTGAAAAGCAATGAAGCAATCCCTAATGAACAGGCGAACATGACTTCTTTAGCACTAAAAAATCAATGAGGTGAAACAGTTTCCCCCACCAAATGAATATGGTGAAAATCAACCTATCTTTGAACCCTGTAATTTCTCATCTTCATACCAACCATATACATGGAACCACCATTCTAATGTGCCTGAGTTTTACCATTGAGAGCAAGATAAGGTACGTTTCTTTAGCAGTTCCCACGTACCCATTAACCCTCTGCATTTGGATGTTTTGAAGACTTTCAGTAGTCAGCAATAACCTTGTGTTTAACAAAGCCAAATACGTTTTTAAAGTTCATCCTACTCTAACAGCTGAAGTATGAAATTCTTCTAGGATGGCTTCTGTGGGCTGACACTCTACTTCTTCTCTTCCCACTGAAGAGCGCCTTTAAATTCTGCTATGGTATTATTTTCCCCCTTAAATTTTATCTCACCCCATAAATGACAGTATTGCTCAAAGCTTCTGCTTTATACTTTCATCCTTTCTCTCTTCCTGCTTCCTTTTTCTTACCACTCATCTACCATTTTCAGAACTGACTACCTCTATCTCTAGGCAGTTGACACCCAAATATACAACTGCAGTTCTGTTTATTATACAAGAACCAGTCCTGAATTTCGGCTTCCACTCAAATATGTATGAGAATTTCCCCTAGGTGGTTGAATGTCCTGGCCTCAGGCTGACTTTGTCAGCCTTAATTCATGCATCCAGTATGATGGAGGCACAATGCTCCTAGTGGAGAACACAAGGATGGCAGGACACAGCCTGTGTTCTTTCACAGTTTGCAAACATATAAACAGACAAAAACAATGCAACGTGACAGCTAGTGAAATAGAGCAAAGCTCTGTAAGGGCTCAGAGCATTTCTTTCTTGTCCTGTCCCCATTTATTCTAATTGCATCACTGTTTTCCCATACTCCAAACTGGAAACCTCAGATTTATCCTTTGTTCCTCCAGTTGACAATTTCCTCTAGCTTTACTTCTGAATCATGGTTTGAAGGAGCTCCTGCTTTATATACCTTTGCCTTTCAACTGCATCTCCTCCTATAATAATACTTCTATAATCCCATTACTTCTGCCTCTGGCTTCCCTAACATGGATAGATTAAGGACTCTCCATGATGGGTCCCAACCTATTTTCTGTTTCTACTTAATACACGCTCACATTCACAATCAAACAGAGCTCCATGATATTTTCCAAACAGATTTTTTTTTACTAAAAAATGTATTTTTTTCCCTTTGAGTTACTCTTATTCTTGGCTCAGAAAATTGAATTCCTATATGTTCTCAAGGTTTGGATAAAATCCAAATTGCCAAGTAATATTTACTAGTCCTTCTACCTAAACACAAATTTTCTTTTATGAATTTTCAGAGACATTTATTTACACAGCTTTCAAACTTAGAATATTTTGTGATGCATTACAGTTTTATATACCCACACAAATGTATGCACACACACACACACACACACACACACTCCTTCTCTCATTAGATGAAGAGATAACATAGTGGAAAGAGCTAGGTTTTAGAATAAGATAGATCTGCCCTTTACAAACTACAATAGCTTATTCAAGTTACCACCTCTCTGAGTCTTCATTTTCTCATCCATAAAATTAAATGTGATAAATAATGCAAAGTACCTTGTAGTAGAGTACATGGCATATTGCAGGTATTCAGTAAAGGCTAGTTGTAATAACAATGAATAATGGAAGTAGAAACTTATTGTGAAAAGGAACCATGCTCTCCTACTCTGTTATTTTTGACAAGGTCTAACAGAGGCCTTTGCCTGCACTTGACCCTCAGTAAATGCATTTTCTATGAATGAATATATAGATGTGCTATACTTCTTAACAATATGATTTTCTCTCTAAGGACTCTTCAGTGATGCTTCAGATTTCAGATTATCTTTTGTGCTTAACACTACTTTCAGCACATCTTGGATTCTTTTTCCATACCCACTTGTCCCTCTTATAGTTACAGAGTTTCTATAAAACCATCATATTAGACACATATTCCTTGATCCTTCCAAACATTCTCTTTCTGGGACATTTTCTCCATTTCCCGAAATGCTTAATTATCATATAGTTGATATGCATTTTCTGGAGCTCTTAATTATCACATGGTTGATATGCGATAGGAGATAATTTAACCAATTCTCCATTCCTCTAGCAGCCTCGTCCTGTAGGTGGCCCTGGGAGCAAGCGCTCTACCCAACGACTTTTCCTGGTTTCCTCAAGGGTTCGGGGGCAGCATTTCCAGGCAGTGGCAGAGGCAGAATCTAAACACAGCTACACACGAATTTAGAGTGTGACTGCCCAACTATTTACAATGCTACCATCTCTTATTCTCATGTCTTCTGTTTGTTTTCGTTTTTGTTTTTGTGTTTTTGATTTATGACCAGGCGCAGTGGCTCATACCTGTAATCCCAGCACTTTGGGAGGCCGAGGCGGGTGGATCACGAGTCAGGAGATCGATACCGTCCTGGCTAACACGGTGAAACCCCTTCTCTACTAAAAATACAAAAAATTAGCCGGGCTCGGTGGGCCTGGCCTGTAGTCCCAGCTACTCAGGAGGCTGAGGCAGGAGAATGGCGGGAACCCGGGAGGCGCAGCTTGCAGTGAGCCGAGATCGCGCCACTGCACTCCAGCCTGGGAGACATAGAGCGAGACTCCGTCTCAAACAAACAAACAAACAAAATTTATATTTCTCTTAAGGATGAACATTATTTACATTGATATTTTTAAAGCTTAAATAACTAATAAAATTTGTCCTAAACCCATTATACACATGTGAAAATGGAGGCTTAGACATTTCAAGGGCTCACAAAGGATGAGGTTCGAAAATAATTTCCCTAAGAATATAGATCAGTATAAACATCGGTAACAGGTATGAGAAGGGGACGATCATGAAGAAAAATTACTTTTTCATATTTAGACTATTTTAAACATATGTGATATAGAAAATATAATCCAAAAGGAAAAGTATGTGAATAATTACGTTCATTCACAAAACATTTTCTGCACACTTTATAAAAACTACAAAAGTTTGCCGCATACATATTTCATCATGTATGCTTTCATGCATGTTTTTGAAGTAATTTTGGAAATAAAATATTTGCACAATTTTAAATATGTACAATATTTACCTTTAAAATGAAATATAGGGATTTAAACACTTTTTTTGGTACAATGTTGAAGCTATTATCTTGAAATTCTCTAGCCTTCTTCTAGCTCTAAATGTTCTACAGCATACTAAATGTTTTCTATAGTAAAGAATAATTTGAAAGAACTACTCAAAATATGGAGTTGTCTATGTTCTCCTATGCTTTGCAAATATATATATATATATATATATATATATATATTTATTAGGTTTAAAAACATTTTGGCAGGACAAATATTTTCCTATATCTATAAAAGTTAAAACACAATTTTCCAAAAATGAGAAAATTAAAACTCTCATGTGATACTAGAAGAAAAAGTATAAAATTATATTACTCAACTTGATTAGAGATGGAACTAGTAAGATGTTAAAACTGGTCCAAAGAGTATTTGAGAATGAAATTCTTATAAGCAGTACTGGAATAGGTTTTCTGATTTACGTATGAAGCTTGTTAATGTCCAACAGGGCCATAAACTGTTACCTTTGAAGTAACCTGTTCCATTTGATAGAATTATCTGCATCTCTACTGGACAAAAATCTGCACATTAACTTCCACCTCTACAGTGTTGTGAAACAACTCAAACAATGGTCATTCAAGCCTAGCACTGCTCAGAAAGAACACCCTGGAATATCTCTTGCCTATTTCCACGTTTCAGATAATATTTCTGACATGGCCAATTTTGACAATGAGGTCATATACTCTAAAATATATTTGCATATATTTAACATGCATTGGCAACATTTAGTCAAAATATTTATTCCTTACACTAGAATACTTTGTATCTTCATTCATGTGTTTGCTTTAATGAACTGAGGGCAGGGTGCCCATATCAAATTCCCCTGAAATGCTAACTGCTGAAGAAATTTTAGAGAATCTCTAAGAAAAACAAAATGACTGAAGATCTAAGAAAAGAAGAGAACACAAACAGATATACCCATGGAAACAAATAAAGAGGAATTACATGAAAAGCCTTCTATATATAACCCATTGCCCATAGTAATTCCTATTTTCCGACAGTTCTACCAACAATTCATTAACATTTTATCTGAATCTATCAATCTATCTTTACTAATAATCACACATTTTTTACTTTACAAGAAAAACATCATACATATCAATGGCACTACATTTTATCATAAAATATGTACTAAAATAGCACAAACAAAAAAAATGTTTCAAAGTAGTTAGTAAGAGGCCTATTATTGTACCTATTCATTAAGATGTAATGCAAATAACTACATTAGTCTACTTACAGACATATTATAGTGCCTCTTCATCCCAAATTGATTTCCTATGTCTCCAACAGTGCCTGTCTTGAATAATACCTTCATTTATCCACTCAGGTATTTAATGGGCACCTGAAACATAACCCAGTCTAAAACACTCTTGATTCCCCAGGCTTCTGTACCCACTGTCTTCTCTGCCCCTCTCCACCCAGTAGATCACATTAAAAACCTGGGGGTCATCCTTCAGTCTTGTATTTTTTCTACCCTCAATATTAAATCCCTCAAAAAGCATTTTGGCCTTCTGACCTCTCCTAACCATTGCCACATCTACCACCACCACCTCACTAGACATCGTGAACTTCTCCCCAAATTAAAGAAATATATTCTCCCTTATGTCACTCTTTCAAAACCCATGTCTCTAACCAGTCTCTTTATTCAATAGGCAACAGCAAAACTCTTCTTCTAAAGTCATGCTATATCACTACCATGCCTTTTATCTTCCAATGACTTCTCATCCCAATAAGAAAAAAAAAAAAAAATCAAAACTGTACCATGACCTAGAAGGTGCTATATGTCCTGATCCCTGGGTAGCTTCCTGACCTCACCTTGTGCCTTAGTGTCTGAAATCAGCATGTCTTTTAGTTTCTCCAAAAGGCTTTCCTCTTTCTCAAGATCTTTCTTCCAGATTTTTAATAGCAATTCCTTTCACATACTTCATAACATTTATCAGAGAGGACTTTCCTGACTTAAAAATGTATTCCCAACAGTTTTTATCTCTTTAACCAACTTTCTTTTTCTTTGTATTACTAAGCACTCGGTATTTTTTTTTTTTTAATTTATGGTTTACACTTATTTATTGTCTGTTACTGCCTAGAATAAAATTTTCACAAAAAACATGGCTATTTTTCCTGTGTTTTGTGGTATCTTCATTGTCCAAAACAATATCTAAAATATGGCAGGCATTATATAAATATTTGTTGAATGAATGAATTAAAAAGCAAATGATTAAGAGAATAGTATATATCAACTTAATAAAAGTTTTTATTGTCTCATACACATGAATAAAAATGCCAAATTACAGTAACTTTGTACAATTTTTCAAGAACAATATTCTTTCTAGGTTTACATGAAGTAATTGTAAGTAGAACAATTTTATTCTATTAATACAGAAGGAAACCAATAGTCACATAAGCGAGCCTTCTAAGCCCACGATGTTTGACAGAACTTTGAGAAATGTACATATTATATTAAAATAATTTGTATCTGTGTCATTTGTCAATTATTAAACATAGATTCCTTGCCTTTCCTCTGTTAATACTATGTTTATAAACATACTCTTCTGATAATAAAATTCTAATCAAAATACAGCCCTAAGATTTACCTACAGCTTTGATATTTTATATTCTGATGTTAAGTAGAAACATTTAAGGTCTTGTATATTTCAAAATGGACTCCCAAAAATAGTCAAACAGAAATTTTTAGCACATGTTTAAGCTTCTTTCAAGAAGGCTGTTTTTAAAAATTGCCATATATGTTCTAGAGATCAGCAAAAATAGCAGAGAATCCTAATTTTATAATTTAACTGATGGAAAAAAAATCTAACATGTCAAAAATTGAACCTTATAATAATTAATAAAATTCCTTATTTTGTTTTTATTAAGGTGCATACACATTATGACCTTTCTTATTCCTAATTTTATCACTATTCCTGATAGAAAAGACTAAGATGAAATTTAAATAAAAATAGTATTATGCATTTTGAGAAGCAATGTGATGAAGATCAGTAAGGTCTTACTAAAATGCCATGCCACGCTAACAACCTTTGGTTTTGATAGGATTATTTAACCGGAAGAAGAGCAATAGACTTGGCCGTACAGAAAGGGCCCAGCCAGAGCATATTCATTTCCTGCATTCCCCTTGGGTTAGAAGGGCTTCACTACATGGCTAAGACTACAGCACCACCTTATCATCTCTTATAAAGAATGACACATTTAGGCCGGGCATGGTGGCTCACGCCTGTAATCCCAGCACTTTGGGAACCCAAGGTGGGTGGATCACTTGAGGTCAGGAGTTTGAGACCAGCCTGGCCAACATGGTGAAACCCTGTCTCTACTAAAAATACAAAAATTAGCCAGGTGTAGTGGTGGGTTCCTGTAATCCCAGCTACTTGGGAGACTGAGGCAGGAGAATTGCTTGGACTCAGGAGGCAGAGGTTGCAGTGAGCCGAGATCATGCCACTGCACTCCAGCCTGGGTGACAGAGCGAGACTCCACCTTAAAATAAATAAATAAACAAACAAACAAATAAATAAATAAAATAATGATCCTAAGAGGTCATTAAAAAAAAGAATGACACATTTGCCACTTTTTCACTAATAAACAATCCATAAGACTTAACCTTCACATTTGAGAGAAATGACATGCAACTTGCATACTGAATTAATGATATAGACTCAAATCAGAATTGAACTTCTTTATCTACTTGTCAATAATATTACAGCAGTGCTGGCTGCCCACATGTGATGATCTCAGACTGTCTGATTCATCTGCAATCTGCAACTGGTATTCTTTAATCCTCTCATCTATGGATGGGTTTAGGGAACTCTTCCCTTACCACTAGTTTGAGAAGTTGTAATAATTGACAAAGGAATTCTTAGGATTCATCTTATTTTATTTTTTGATACAGAGTCTTACTCTGTCACCCAAGCTGGAGGGCAATGGCATCATCTCAGCTCACTGCAGCCTCCTCCACTTCCCGGGTTCAAGCGATTCTCTTTCCTCCACCCCCCAAGTAGCTGGAATTACAGGCACATGTCACCCCGCTCATCTAATTTTTGTATTTTTAGTAGAGACAAGGTTTTGCCATGTTGGTCAGGCTGGTCTCAACTCCTGATCTCAAATACTCCACCCGCCTCAACCTCCCAAAGCACTGGGATTACAGGTGTGAGCCAACGCACCTGGCCAAGGTTTATATTCTTAATGTGTGTTGATTTCCATTCTTTAAAAAATAATACAGAAAATAATCATTTTAATATGTTTATTTTTGTAATACAATAGTTTAAGAACCTATGTGTGTTTAATTTAAAAATTACGTATTATCTTGGTAACCACATGTTTAATGACCCTGTTTTTAATGTATTTTAAACTACCTCAAGTCATTGACTTGAGGCACAAAGGCTATTAAAGTCAACAGATTTAGGCAAACTCTAACTCATAGCAATATTAAGATGATCAAATGAGATAGCATGTTATCAAATGCCTTTAAAACTGTGAATTTTATCTAAGTGTCTTAATTTCTTACAAATAATAGTTGTCTATTAAGTATCTAATATAATCAAGCACAATACTATGTGTGCTTTAATTCTTTTCTCATTCCATCTTTATTATAAAATAATAATTCATGATCAATTCCATTTTCCAAATGAGAACATAGACATTCATGGTGGAGTCACTGAGGCCAATTATATCTCCTTGCTGAAGGAGGTATAACTGGTAAATGATGAGCAAGGAATTGAATATAAGTTTATCTAACTTCATCCCTGTGTTCCATCTGTAACCCTCCCAATGCCTCCAGAAAAAGAAAGAGCCCAATAGGGTAACAGTTTTCAAAGACAAAAAGCCCATTACTTACTAACTCTGCCACGTCTGGCAAAGTGTAGGGTAGATAGTGCCATGGATATAGTTAACCCTTCTCTAATTTTCCTAAGGCTGACATGGATGTTTTAGCTATTTCTATTTTAATCATTGTATAAAACATGCTGTATAAGTTTAATAACCTCTTTAATCACTGAGAGGATGTGGGGCTCCTCTCATTGGAGTCTCTACCAATGATGACAAATTCTTAACAAAATAGTTGATGGATGCCTAGGATGTGCCAAGTACTTCTTAGGACCTGTGGAATGCATTAGAAAACACTGTTCCATGGCTCAGTCTAGATGAAAGAGAAAAAATGTAAAAAGCACAATAAATAATAAATTATATAGAACGTTAGAAATTAAGTGTTTGAAAAATAGCACAACTTAAGAGAGTAGTAGCACAGACAAAGGAGAATGGGAGCAAAGCTGTAATTTTAAATAAAATTGTCAAGAACGACGTTGTTGACAAAAAGACATTTGATCGATGAGGGGATGGAAGTAGGGGGTTAATTATATGAACACAATACAGACAATAGAGAAGACGTTGGCAGGCAAGAAAATAATCGGCGCAAAGGCTTTAAACCCAGTGAGTTTAAAGCAGAATAAGAAAGAACCAAGATAGGGATGGGGGCTGGAAAATCATGGTCTCACCTGTCTTCATAAGAACTTTGACTCTAATGGACATGTGAGTCACCAGGAGTGCTTGACTGCAGGAATGACATGGTCTAATAACGTCAGGGTTTCCTCATTATATAGGGGTCAGTTTGGGTGCTGTATTGAAAGTGGATTTTAGAATAAAGAAACAGAGAAAGATGGAGACTAGTTAGAAGGTAATGTTGTTAATCCTGGTGAGACATGATGATGGCTTAGTCTAAGGTAGCACAAGGTGATGAGAAGTGTTTGGATTCTGGATATTATTCTTAGTAAGAGCCAATAGGACTGTCTTAAAGATGACTGGGAAAGTTGCGGGGGACAAGATTAGGTTCGGAATGAGATCAGAGAAAAGCAAGACTTGAGATTTGGCTATGTAGAGTTCCAGACACCTATTAGATATCATATCTTGTCACTATCTTGTGTTTGTTGAAGTCATCAGTAACAACTGTGGTGACCTTCCCTTGAACTCAAGTGCAACCACAGAGTCCTTCCCAGTAAAGTACTCCTGGTAACCACTGCCGGTGGAGATAAGCTTACATTAGACAAGGAAGCTATTTGCCATCACTCTGAATTGCTGGTTGTTAACTGAAGCATTAACCAGCTGCATAGGGTAGATGTTTCTTCTACCTGCTGACAAATACTTGTGCTTTTACCTATTTGTTTTTTCTTTTTTTGGACAAGGTCTCACTCTGTCACCCAGGCTGGAGTGCAGTGCCATGATCACAGCTCTTGACCTAAACTCAAGCAGTCCTCCCACCTCAAACTCTCATGTAGCTGTGACTACAGACACGCACCACTACACACTGCTAAATTTTAAAATTATTTGTGGTGATGGGCGTCTCACTATGTTGCCCAAGTTGGTCTCAAATTCCAGGCCTCAAGAATCCTCCCACCTTGGCCTCCCAAAGCACTGGGATTTCAGGCATGAGTCACCATGCCCAGACTGCTTTTACTTTACATATGCATTTGAGGTAGAGACTCATTTAGAGTGCATTACTCAGATCATTTTGTTAGTGGAATGTGGTCACGTTAGAATTACATTTCTCTGAAAGTATGTTTTCTTTTTGACTTGGAATCATTAAAACCTTGAGATAATGTACACACATTATAAGCCATAAATTCAAAATTACATAATAATGTCTTCTGCAATTCTGTATATTTCTGTACAGCTTGTTTAGCAATAAAATAAAATAAAATAAAACTCAAGGGTGGTCTTTTTTGTTTTACTTTATACTTCACATAACACTTCTGATAAACTCCAATTCTGGGTCAACATCTCATTCCAATAGCATTTGAAGGTCAATACTAACCTGCTTGATTTCCTTCAAACAGAGAACTGTTTTTTAGACAGATTCCAACTTGATGCATCTATGTGAAAAGGGAGATGAGATTAAGTCAGCCACCAAAGCATGTGGTTTAGTAAATAAGGATAATGTTCAGAGAGGAGAAAGGGAGCAAACAAGAACTCATCTCCGTTGTTGCGGTTATTGTAATTACCAGGATCTAGGAAGTAACAATAATTATGCCTAAAGGAAAAAAGGAAGATAAATATAACAGCTCAGTGTCTCTATGCACCAAGACAATTAATGCACTGGATGAGAATGTCAGGATTCAGGAGGATCTTGGCAGATCGAGTGACAGGCAGAAACTGACAGAAGGTTATTTAACAAGGATAAGTTAAGTTCATAATTTCAGAACTTTTATTTGGATGAACATATAATTTTGTATAAGTATTCCAATATTTTAAAGATAGGAAACATCTCTCAGAATTTGTAGAGAAAAGACAGGAAGCCTGGACACCTGGCATCTGGTTCCAGATCCTCAGAAAACTACGTATGTGGCCTTGGCGCATGGCGGTCAAAGCTCTGTTTTCACCACTCTCAAAATGATGGAGGCCCGACTTTATCACTAAGTCTTTTCCCTTCCACATGTAAACATTTCTATGAGCCTAGATACTGACTGACAGGATGTCAATAAAGTAATGAAGCTAAACCATATTTCCAGGTTTTAGTCACTGCATAAAATGCACATACATCCTATCCAATAAGTACATACTCCAGATAACTTAAAAGATAAGCTTTAATGCACGTGTTTCCCAGGTCTTGCAGCATTTTCCTTTACCTTGTCAGAGTCCATTTCCACAAGAAGGCAGACACAGAATTGTATACTTGGAAAACACTGCCTAATGTTTATTTAATAACTTCGTTCAAAATCCTATCGCATATAAAAATAATACACAAAACAATTTGTAGGATGTATGTTTAATGAAAACTAAATATTAATCTAATAAGAATTACTTCTTTTCTTTTTCTTAAAGTTTGAAAGTCTTTGACTCTCATCTGATTTCATTAAACAAAAAATCACAGAATTTTATAAGTCAGATCTCTCCTTGGATTCTATATTACACTTTGCCACGCTTTTGGTCAAAATATAACTCGTATTTATTGGTGCAGTCATGAGAAAGTTTCTTCAGAAAAGATCGACAAAAATAAAGCTCAATGAAGCTCCCTATTGCAGTGTGTGTAACAGAAAAGAAAATAAGAACTCTAAGTACATGCTGCAGCTGAACAGGCCAGTTCCTGGATATTGCACGAAATTCTGCTGGGTGCCCGAGAGTATTGTTCTTCAGAACCCAAGATTTTATCAGCTTTCTGTTGACAGTGCAAATCCAGAATTAGCTACAGTAAGCAGAATAATCAATTAGTAGTTTTTGGCCTTCTGACCTTCTACAACTCCCTGCTGATGCCTTGTACAGGTACTGCTGAATTACACTGTGATTGGCAGGAACGTCTCATGAAGAGGCAAACAGACAATTTCTGTTGTGGTCCTATGTCAAATTAACCATCAATATGTTAAACAACAGCTCCTATTTTGACAGAAGATCCAATATGGAGACTAAAAAGGCTGCAGGTGTCTTCATAGCACTCTGACATTTTCATTATTGCATTGCAGATCCAGTGTCGGACTAGTTGTTCATTGAAATTTGAATGAGAGTTGAGCAATTGATTCAACTGGGTCTTAAAAATAAAAACCTGTTTTTTTTTCTTGATACAATGGTGAAACTGATATATACAAGATTAAGTTTCCAGCCTGAATGTTTTTATAGGTGGAAAACAGAAACGTTTAGAAAATGGAAATGATCTAATGAAACATAACATATCCCATTTTGAACACGATCATTCAGCCAGGTGAGGTCTGAGGTTTGTCTGTCAGTACTTTAATTGTATCCCAGGCAATGGAAGAGTTATTCATTTATCAAGGAATAGAGATGACCTAACTCAGACTCACTGCAAAGCTCTCAGAAGCCCCGAAGCTTTGGACTTTCAGCTTCCTAGCCACCAAGATCATTTCTGCAGGCCTTTTAGAAACAGGCTCACATCCTTACATACCAGGTTTTCTTTAGTTCTACTAAACTACTGCAGCAGAAGAGATTAGTTTGCAGATAACTGTATTCAAATTTCAACCACATACCCTGGCTGAACACAAATTTCCTTTATCCTTTGAGCAATTGCTGTGTACAAGAGCCACCATTCACAGAACGTTTAAAGCTGCTGCCCACGCATCCCTGCCTGGTCCACCACTTTCCATCCTGCCCTGGGAACAGGCATTACTTTGTAATTTTATTGCAATTGATATTGGAGTGATAGAATTTCAGGATAGAAATTTCATATATACATTCTGCTGTATGATACTTAGAAGGTGATTTTATGGGATTACTTTATGCAATACAAAGTTGTCTTTATTTTAATAAAGTGATTAATATTTTCAGTGTGTATACATGTATCAGCCTAGTGTCACATAAACATGGAGATTAATAAATATTCAGTGAACACCTAAATGGCAATGTTATCATTGACACTCTACTGTTTACATTATTGCATATTTTAAGGAAACGTGTACCTTATATTTAAACATGTGTAATTTCAAGCTTGTCCCTAATGTCGAGTCTGTAGGCATCCTGTCATTGTTTTGGTAAACCTTTCCTTTACTTTTATTTTAAGGGCAATGTTTGACCTTTGCTGAAGGTATTCATCACCCTATAATCAAAACATTTGCACAATGTAAAAAATAAAACCTCAAACATAAAACAACAACAAAAATCTGTAATATTTTGCGACTCTGTCTATCTGACACTCCTTTTCATGTAAATGTTATTTTGTTTTCTGTCTTCTCTTGATTTTAAATTGTATATTTTAATCTTCTTACAAGGCCATATTTTATCATTTTAGTGTTATTACCCCGTTTACACATGTGTTCTTGAATCACTTCTCAAATATTTGTCATCATTCTTTTGAAATACATTTACTCCTGAGTCTGAAAGCCTCCATTTCCTGTGGATTCCAAAATGATTCCTGGAAATTGAAGGTAAGGGGAGTTCTTGAGTGATATACCTATGTTTAAAAGAAACTATAAAATTGATGTCTTAGGAACTGAGGTATAACAGCCCCTGCATTCTGCGCCACTCCCTTCATTTCTTCCTGAATGCGATCTTAAATAAACAGCAAGGTCGCGTTTCAAAATTTGCTGAGTCTGTGATACCGTCACATCACACCTTCCAGCCTTGAGTCACTTCCCTTGGGATAGTGCTCTTCTTCCCCGGGCAGAGGAAGTAATTGCCTCTCTACTCCCTTTTTTTTTTTTTTTTTTTTTTTTTGAGATGGAGTCTCGCTCTGTCGCCAGGCTGGAGTGCAGTGGTGCGATCTCAGCTCACTGTAACCTCCATCTCCCGGGTTCAAGCGATTCTCCTGCCTCAGTCTCCGGAGTAGCTGGGGCTACAGGCGCACACCAACACGTCCAGCTAATTTTTGTATTTTTAGTAGAGACAGGGTTTCACCACATTGGCCAGGATGGTCTCAATCTCTTGACCTCATGATCTGCCCGCTCAGCCTCCCAAAGTGCTGGGATTACAGGCGTGAGCCACGGCGCCCGGCCGCCTCTCTTATAGCATTTTACACTTACATCTGTTATAACTCACATTACATGTATTGCAATTGTGCATTATATATTTTTCTCCCTCACCAGAGAGCAAGGTTCTTGTGGGCATGAAAAGTGTCCTCCTGTATCTTACATACTGACTGCTGGAAAATCCATATGGGCGAAATCATTAAATCAAATAATCTCTTCACACTATTTATCTGTGACAACATAGACTCTGCTATAGGAGGTAAAATAGTAGTCAATCACGATTCTTCTCCAAGTTAATATCATACCCCAATTAAACCAGCGGTGGAGCTAAGCCCCACTGCATCAAGAGCACAGTGCAAGATGACTGGAACAACCTTTTACGTTTTAATCTGTTTTTCTAAAGCCAGTTAATAAGTGTACATGATATGTAATCTCATCCAATTGCCTGAAGGATGTTTTACCCCTACCTAAAACCAAGTGGACACACACCGACAAGGCATCAGCAGATTTTCAAGGATTTGAAAATCCTTCTTCTGCTTTATACCCAAGAACCAAAGCAAAAGAAGCCAAGTAGCACAGGTGCAGGTGCCTGCCTTCCCTGTGGCTCCAGCATCTTACCCTGCTATGGGCCTTTCTATTACTGTCTTGGGGGTTCAGCTGAAGTGGTACAGACTGGATCAAACATCTTGCTCTCTTCTATCTAGATTTTTCCTTTTCCCAGGAAAGATTTTTTTTATTGTTTCCTGCAAAGTAGGCAGTTGCGTACATCATGGGGGGCAAACCCTCCATTCTACAACATAATAAAACTCTAGGTCCCATCTCCCCAATTTCTGGATCTCAATGTATAAAGAGATGCTTTTGAAATATCTACCTTAAGTGACTAGCTCTTATAATGGAAAATCTGACTTTCAAAAAGATTGTTTCCAAAATGGGCAATAAGATATAGAAGGACAAAATCGGATGTTGATTTTTGCTTTCACTTTGCATTCCGTCTTTCTTAATTCTGGAGATGGCGGATTGATCCTTCTGACTTAGCTAAAAAGATCATACAAGAAAGAAAGTATGAATACATAAACTCTTTACAGTTGAAATTTCCACATTGATGCAATAAGAAGAAGAAGAAGTCCCAGTAAATGAGCATCTCTTTTGTGTGCTTGTTTACTCCCTATATTATTCACAAATGGTCCTCACTGTGGTCATGCCAGTTGGAAACAGACTCCACCCTGCAGAGGTCACATTGCTGTCCAATTGCTGTCCAAGCAGAAGATAAGTGTCAGCTGCCAGGTGTGTGGCTCACGCCTAAAATCCCAGCACTTTGGGAGGTTGATGAGGGTGGATCTCTTGAGGTCAGGAGTTTGAGATCAGCTTGGTCAACAAGGTGAAACCCTGTCTCTACTAAAAATGCAAAAATTAGCTGGATGTGGTGACGCTCGCCTGTAACCACAGCTACTCATCAGTCTGAGGCAGGAGAATCACTTCAACTTGGGAGGCAGAGGTTGCAGTGAACAGAGATTATGCCACTGCACTCCAGCCTGGTCAAAAGGGTGAGACTGCACCCCACAAAATAAGAGAGAGAGAGAAAGAAAGAAAGAAAGAAAGAAAGAAAGAAAGAAAGAAAGAGAGAGAGAGAGAGAGAGAGAGTGAGAAAGAAAGAAAGAAAGAAAGAAAGAAAGAAAGAAAGAAAGAAAGAAAGAAAGAAAGAAAGAAAGAAAGAAAGAAAGAAAGGGAGAGAGAGAAAGAAATGCAGTAAATCTTATTGAAACGTTCAATGATCTCTGCTATAAGCTTATTTTGATAGTTTACAATATATTTCCTTGTGATAAACTCTGGGGGAAGAGTATTATTCTAATTTTAACAGTGACAGAAAAAACATATTTTTTTACTCCAATAAATTCGTTTTTTATTGGGGTAACCAAACACAGATTACCTGAAAAACTTTAAAATCTCTGCAAGAAGCAATACTTCAAAAAGTGTAAAGAATTTACATGTTTAAATAAATATCATTTTTTTTTTTAGTCATTAAATTGGCCAAACTTTTAAAATGTTTTTAAGTCAGTGAATCCAGCCACACATTGTCAAATTAAATTTTGTGAAAAATATTACACAATGATTAGCTCCATTATAAGAAAGTCTTTTTTTATTTTTTATCTTTTTTTTTTTAATAGTTTGAGACGGAGTCTCGCTCTGTCGCCCAGGCTGGAGTGCAGTGGTGCGATCTCGGCTCACTGCAACCTCCACCTCCTCGGTTCAAGCAATTCTCCTGCCTCAGCCTCCCGAGTAGCTGGGATTACAGATGCCCACTACGCCCGACTAACTTTTTGTATTTTTAGTAGAGACAGGGTTTCATCATGTTGGCCAGGCTGGTCCTGATCTCCTGAACTCAGGTAATCTACCTGCCCCGGCCTCCCAAAGTGCTGGGATTACAGGCGTGAGCCACCCCATTCAGCCAAGAAAATCTTTAAAATAGTGTTCAAAAATAAAAATATATTTTAACTTTAAATATTAGAATTTGATGAGTTTTAACATTTCATATTTTAGAAACAATTTACACAATTAGAATTATTGGGAATCCTTTTTTAAAATCCTAACCACATCCAAAGAAATAATATCCCACAGAAGAGAGAAATCACTTGGGAAAAGCTTCAGGGGGAGACAGAGACTACACCCTTGTCCTGCAAAGCTGAGAGTCCAGGCTCAGGACTCAGGTCCAGTCTTGAGACTGGCACCTGCCTGCGAGCTGTATTGCTTCACCTCTTTGAGTCTCCACTTCTTTGGCATCTGTAAAATGAAAAAACTGGACAGGATGATCTAAAGGAAACTCCATTTCTTAGGAGCATAATTATACCCCTCAATAAGCTATTTCACAACTTTTAAGTAGGAGGCTTGCAATTGATCAGAAAAATAAAATAAAAATGCAACTTTTGGTGGTTTGATTAATTAAGTAATGAGCTTCTCTGACAGTGGAAAGTCAGAACCTGCATTTGGTGGTGGCTGAACCCTTGCACCCACTGGGATATTGTGCTGTCCACTCTTCCAATGGACTTTATTTTCTAAGGTGATGGACAGATGTCCTAGGTATAGCGTGACTGAATGGAGAAGCAGGATATCCCTAATTTATGCTTTTTAAAGATTTTTTTTTTTAATTTAAAATACCTTTCATGAAACAAGTCAATCTTTATTTAATACACTTTCCAAATGTAGCAATAAAGAAGGTCAGAACTATTTTTTCAAGCAAAATTTGAGAAATAAGGACAGTTAGCTAGAGTTTAATGACAAACTTGCTGTTTCGAATGTGTGTGCCATCCCAGAGGATTCTATAGACACGTCGGGTCTGTGATTTGAGATGAAGCTGTTTCAAAAGAAGAGTGACAGGATCAAGCCAAGTGATATAGCCTGGGTGCCAATGCACAGGAGATTTCTTAAAGAAATGATAGTTTTAAAAAATGGTTCCTTTAGTTTACTTTTCAAATTCAGACTCTCTGACTCCACACGTAGTCCAACGAAAACCACAACTTGGTTCTGTAAAACGGCATTCTAAGCCGAGCCCTCCTCCTCTGAGAAACAGGATAGCATCGTAGTTGTGCCCACATAGTGGGGTCAAGACAATCTGCACGCTGGTTCCTCACTGAGTAGATGTGGGCAAGTTACTTAAAACCCGTCAGCTACAGTTTTCTCATTTATCACAAGAGGGACATAGGAGTCCCCACATTTTGGGTTCTTTTGTGGATGATAGGAGCCAATCCTTTAAAAACATTAAGCATAGTGATTGGCAGGTAATAAGTGCTCCAAATATGTGAGATTTAGTCTTATTTTTTCATCTTTTAAAAAAATCTGTAAAGCATAGCTTGTAGCTTGTAAACACCAGCAAAATAAAAACCATAATGATAATAATAATAAAGACTACTAGTGATCTAAATTACAGTATTCTTTTTTATTCTCCAAAATATTACCCAGAATGGGTTCAGACTTTCCTTGTGTGCCAATCAGGCAAATGTTCAAAAACCCGAGGAGCAAGCCAGGCCTTTCCAGGCAGTGTGTCTACCTCCCACCCCAGCCCAGGTGAGGAGCCGGGCGGGGGCAGGGCTGGGTTCTGAGAAACCCTCTGCTTGGCTCTCCAGGCACAGCTGCCACGTGCCACTGTGCCTGACACGGATCCCACACTCAGACTTCTCCACTGTGCAAATCCTCCTGCTTTCTTCTGTTACAAGGGCATGGCAGGATGCAAATTCTCTCACTTTGTGATAAAAAGAAACCACTCTGAAAAAACCTCTGGCCTTGCAAACCTTGCTTCTTATTGTTCTGAATTACTCTGCATTTCCGTCATTTTTTTCCACTCTATGCTCCTTATTATCCCAGCAACACATTTTCCTCTGAATATCCTCTTTTTCATCCAACTTTAAAAAATTCAATTTAGATGCTATTTATTGAATGCACAAAAAAATGATGAGGCCTTGCTCCTGTTTTCAGGGGCTTCGAATGAAAATGAAAAAAGTAAAGAAGATACACAGACATGAAACAAACAATAATCCTATGATACTCCAACTTCCTTTACGATTCTGCTGCACCACCAGGTGCTTGCATCAGGGTCTACTTTGTAATCTGCAAGTCAAGGATTAGGTCCTTTGCCAATATGATAGCCACTAGCCACAGGTAGCTATTTAAGTTCTAATTAATCAAAATCAAATACACTTACAAATACAGTTCTTCAGTCACACTAGCTGCATTTCAAGTGCTCAATATCTACACAGGGCAAGTGAGTCCCATACTGGACGGTGTAGGGAATATTTCTGTTATTGCAGAACGCCGATTAGATGGTGCTGATCTAGGGAACTTTGACTTGTGTCATGATTTGCATTCGTGGAAATGCTCAGATTATTACATTAATTTTCATTCTATAAAATTCCTTTCAACGTTTTCTGAAATAATCTAGAATGCACACAAATCGAGTGATCTTTTGAGCTATACATGACTGACCTACAGGAACATTAATACATGGGATATTTTAGTAAATGATTTGATTTGGTAAATTTTGAGTCACCTATAAAAGGTTGTTGTTGGAGGGAAATTCCAACTACATATGTAGAAAAAGTGATTTTATTTGAACATTATTGGCTTCAGAAATAATTCATATGTAAACAAGATAGTACAAAGTAGTCTTCTGTGTGTGTGTGTGTGTGTGTGTGTGCGCGCGCTCACGCGCGTAAGAGAAAGAGAGAGACGTTGATGATGTCAATGATGCTTTCTCATTCAGTATATCAGAAATTTTCACTCAAAGGGATCTAACACCTGCCTACTCAAATATAAGGTAATAGTAACAACAATGAAACTGAATTACCATGCCCATCTCAACAGGTCCATTTGCTAGGAATAACAATCTCACATCAGAATACAAATCAAGAGTTAGTAAAGGGAAAAATGGTGTGGTGAAAAAACCACTTAGACATTTTATTATTGCTTAAGATATGAGTAAGATTATTTTAAAAAGTAAAAGTCCAAGTGAGGTCCTCACACCTGTAATCCCAGCACTTTGGGAGACTGAGGTGGGAGAATCGCTGGATACCAGGAGTTGGTGATCAGCCTGGACAACGTAGTGAGACCCCATCTCTACAAACACACATACACACACACACACACACACACACACACACACATATAAACAAAGCAAATACCAGACCTCTGCATTTTATCTATCCTGAACTTCCCCAAATGCTGTGAACTGCACTAGATCGTTACAGAATTTATATATGATGCAGACTCTGATATCAAAAGTTCATATGCATATAACATTTAAATTGCTGCTCTGTGTCAACAGATGCCGCTACAAAGTTCAGCAATGGCACATCTAATTTGATTAAGGTGGATGGGACACCACACAAGTTCTGACTTGTTCTTGGTACTTATTGAAGTAGCTGGCATTAAAGAAAACAAAATTCAAAAATAGTCTTTTCCCAGATGTGCACCATCCCCTCCCAACTCCCCATCCACCCAGGCAGCATCCTACCTTGCAAAGGAATTCTCAAAATGTTTGCTAGTAGAGTTAATCGTGCCTCCCATGGACTTTAATCACTGCAGAACCCTATTGGTTGATAAATACTGTTTAAAGTTCTTAACTCATTGTTTGAACCTCTCTGTACTCAAAATCTTTCTATGAGTTCTTCTTTGTCTTCCCAGGGTCAGGAATCTTTTCTCCTGGATTGTCTCAATGCAAAAATTGAAGTCACCTAACCTATTACAGATGCTTCAGCTTTTACACTTTGCTCCTAATTACTGCCAGATGCAAGCTAATTAAACCCACCAGGTGTCTCCCCTCAGGTTAGAGTACCTCATAGAATCCTCGCTACGAATAAAATATGGAACAGCAGAATGCCAAACGTGTAATGAACACTTCATGAAGCAGTTGATAGGTAGGCTTAAAAATTTGTTGTTGTTCTTGACTAGAATAGAAAGCGTGAGAATAAATTAACTCAGAATCGTGTAGGCAGTGATGTTCATGATTATTCTGTCATTCCATCGCTCCCAAACATATTTGTTGCTGCAAAGTTTCTGTTCTTCATTTAAATGAAAATGTTATTTACTTATCATGCTAAATATAACAATACGGCTCAAAAGTACCATGTGGGATTTTTCAAATACTATTTTATTTTCTCAAGGATATGCATGTAATAATTAATACTCTACCTGATCTTAAGTTATATGTAATTTTATTCAGTTTAATTTTTCATAGATGAAGCGTTGTTTGTTAAATGTTTAATATCTTACATTAAACCTTCTGTGTTAGTGTATTTGTATAATTATGATTCCATAAGCCTTCTTGCTTACTAGTGTATTACTATAGCAGCCATCAGACTAAAATCTCAGAATGAGACAATTACCATCTTAACTGTAACTTTAGCATGATATAATAACTATATATAGTTGACAAAGTGCTTATCAGAGTCCATGCATTTACATTTGAATTTTATTTGAACATTAATTTATAATATACTTAATTATTTGTTTCTTATGAAAAATGTTCAGTTTACTTTATAATATAAAATACTATATGTACAGAAATATAATGAAATTATTAATATAATATTAACATAATATATTTGCATATGCAAACTAAGTTTCTCCTTTTCTAATTTGGATGATTTTTCAAAATA
The DNA here is from genome assembly GCF_003255815.1 of Theropithecus gelada. Classification (NCBI taxonomy): domain Eukaryota; kingdom Metazoa; phylum Chordata; class Mammalia; order Primates; family Cercopithecidae; genus Theropithecus; species Theropithecus gelada. Next base: position 177,512,813 of record NC_037672.1, on the reverse strand, counting down.
GCAAATTATTTTCAAGAGTTAAAAATATAACTAGTTTTAAATAACTTAGCTATTGTAATTAATTTTTATTAAGTGAAACTTAAAATTGTTCAATACCTTGAGCAAAAATAGAACACAGATAGAAAACATATTATACTATTTATAATTCAAATATTACACAAGATTTCCCTGTAGTTTATGAATTTTTAAATGAATGTATTCTTAAGTTATAGTAATAGAAATATCTAAAAATTATAGATTTCTTTCCCTTTATCAGCAAAACAAGGATAAACTCACATTTAGTTACTAAAATAATACTAAACTTTTAAAAATAATACCAGACTTTCTTATATTTTATTATTAAATATGATAGTATGTGACTATCATTTGATATTATTATTATAAAATGCATCCATAACAAAATAGAGAAGTATCAGTGACTATCATTTCTAATAGTCACCTATGATATTTCACCATTTTGTTATGGATGCTTTTTAAAACAATATTTTTCTTATAATTATCTGCAACTCTATATATATACTAACATTTATGTAAAGAAGAGCAATTTTACAATTAGCAATCCACAGCACAGGCCATCAGAATAATGTTATATTTCTTCTCATTTTAGTGTTTTGGGCATATTTGATTTAAAAAGTTAATCTATATAACTATCACTTTATTGGCATATCTTAGGATAAAATCTCAAAGGCTCAATTATGAAAGTCTGTATTACCCTATGGTCAATTCCAAACATTCTTGTATATTCGATAATATTACTCCACAAATAAAAAGTCAACATATTGCAAAATAAACAACTAAATGAGGAATATATAAGCTTTGTGTGTGTGTGTGTGTGTGTGTGTGGCTATTCCTAGAATGTTTAATAATCAGGCTAGGTTGCGCTTTTGACATTTCTTCCCTGGACTTGCTAATACACACTTCAAGGCTGCAATAACTACATTAAAGTAATAACATATCAAGTGTAGCTCCAGGCTACAGTTTTAGCTGACACAAATCATCTTTCACTGGACACGCTTTATAGTCTCTAACACAGATGACTTTGCTGGAAAAGTTAGTATTTGCCAAGATGGGGTTATATTTATATACTGTCATAAATCTGCAGCTAGTCACCACAAGTTTTTGAGTTTATAATGAAGTAGTTCTGATGTAGTTAAAATATCTTCATTATATTTTTAAATCACATTAGCTTTAATCAGTGTATCCTACGAGTAAATGCTAGCTCATCTGGGTTCCTATTGGTTCCTAAGAATTTTTGGCTGAAGGCTAACAGTTTCATTTGCTCATTTAAAATAGTACATTTGTCTTCAATTTAGAAAAGTTAAACTAGTAGTTTAAATGTAAAAGTAAGGAAACAGCGTATCTGGATGAATTATAATAGGTTGTAAAAAAGTGAACTCACATCATAAAATTGTGTATCCTAACTTTATAAAATACGTATTTTACATAAAACTTTGATGATTGATTTTTAATAATAACCTTTTGGAAATATCTGTTTATAAATATATAATAAACAGGTCTGAATATTGTCTATCTATACATCTTTAGAAAAACTAAAAAACAAGTCATGTTTGGGAGTTTATGATTTAATTGGTAGTGTTAAATCTAGGAAGAGCTACAAAGTATACTTGTGGAGTGTCAAAACCTAAGAGAGATTTTAACATAGGTACTTCTACTTCATAACAATGAAACACTTAGGGATGACATCATTATTTTCATGGGAAACAAATATTATTGACAATACAGTTTGCATGATTCTTCTCAAGAATATACAGTTGACTCTGTGGAATTACAGTAGCAAACAGTTTTGTGAGAAACTTCCAATTATGGCATTTTTCCCTCTCCCCATACCTGAATCACAAGGCCTTTAACATATGGAAGAATTATGTTTATCTGACTTTAAAACACATTTTGCAGAGAAGAACATATTGAAACATATCAGAATGTGATAGTGAAACAGGATTTACCAAGAAATCATCATACCACATTTGATATCAATTGCTTGAATGACTTTGAACCACAAAAACCAGACAGCTGGAATTTTGAAGGTATATAATACCTGTAAAAGTAAACATTATATATTTATGCAAAAACAACTGTGTAAATACATATATACAAGGGTATTACCAGTTTGAGAGTCATACAGATGGTTAGAATTTGTACAGTAGTAAAATAGGTGATTTCGTTGTGTTAGAAAACAATATGCAATTTCTCATAAGGAACCATAACTGGCAAGTGGTCCATAAGCTTAGGGGTTCGCTTTCAACATTTATTTACATCATCTGAATCCTGAGAGTGATGCGTGCTGGTTAGATACAAATTATTTTAAAATGAGCACTGTAATATGCAATAATAGTTATTTACAAAACATTACAATAGAAGGCTGGAAGCTACTTCACAAAAGAAAACAGTTATCCTTTAAATTTGTTTTTTTACTGCAGGCAACAGTGTAGGTGATTAACAGATGTAATGATTCCCTGATGAAATTTTGAATATATGAAAAATATTTGAGTTATTAAAGAAATATTAAGCACTTTATGTTAAGGGAAGTGTTTTTCTGAGTTCCACTCAACTTGTTTTCAAAATTACCTAGATCTGGGCCAATTCTAAAACAGGGTGCTAATACAAAAACCACGCAGGTAGCAATGCTGCCTGTTGTCATGCTACTTACCTGGAAAAACAGCCTAAAAACTGGGTAGGGATTAGTCATTTCCTTTTGAGGATGAGGGAACAGTAGGCTATATTTTGTGGAGAAATAAAATGGGCTAGTTTTCAAGTCTGCTGATAATGTACAGTGCCTAAGCATAGCCCCTATATTTATAGAAAGAATAAAGACTAAATCAGTGGAGTGACTTCTTTTACTATTTAGAACCAGGACATGAGCTAGAAAAGCTGGAGCCAGTGTGCCTGTCTTCAAGAGGTTGGGTCATATCTGATGCTTCCATGTGCATATGTATGTATGTATGCAGGTGCATGCATACAGTATGTATATATGTCCAATGTAGGTGTGCATGTCTGATGTCTGTCTGGCGTGTGTATTTTGTGTGATAGGTGTATGTACATACATACATGTATCTCTATCTACATAGTTGATACGATTTCAGTCTTATTCTTTGAGGACAGCATTTTTACTTGGGTTTGCCTTCGTTCTGCATTTCTGCAAGATAGATTAAAGACCCTGGATAACATATATTGTAAAAATAATGTAAGAAATTGTTACAGTTTTTAGAGCAAAGAGACAAGACACTAGCTTTGAGACAAACGTTTCACTTAAAATTGTCAGTTTTCAGGTTCTATTTTTCTCCCATTATCTTGTAGTCTTCTTAATTCGCTTTTCCAGACCCCAGCTAATGACTTCTTGTCTTTGCCTTCTCCACATCAACCATTTCTCCTCATCTCAATTCTGCTGCTTGTATTGCAATTGGCTTACTTACCTATTTTCCAAATAATTTTTCACTTATTAAGCATGACTTCTTTTCTAAGACATCTTCTGTTTTTAGTGTTACATAAGCCTGTTCTATGACATTTGCTAACAGTTGAAAATCTATGATGGTATTAAAAAGGTAAATAAAAAATGGTAAAAGCACCTTGTTCTCTATTCATTGTTAATATCATTTACTAGTGTATGAAAAAAGTGACTAAACATTTCAATTTGCAAACTTTTCTTAAGAAATCACGTCAGCGTGCTGGAATAGCTGGTAGATAAGCTGTTACAGTTTTAGAAAGGTTGTTTCTAGTGTCATTCTAAGTCATTAATATGCTGTGATTACACGATTACACTTTCAGTTAGCAGGTATCAGATTTTACAAGTTTATTTTTTTACAAGTGATTTATTACTGAATTATGAATATGTTAGCAGGAAAATTGAACATTTTTTTTTCTTTTCTCCTTAAATTCTCTTTTAAAATAGGTCAGCATAGAAAGAATCCCTAAATGCTCAATGGTCACAGATTTAAAACAATATCAGAAATTGTAAGGATTTCAGGGTTATTAAATTTCTGTCTTCAGAATTGAGGCTTACTACGTAGACCCAGAACCAAACAACAGATGAAAAGGAGAGCAACAGCACCCTAAACAAATCAAAATAGCAATGTATTGCAACACCTCCAAATTACATTTCCAGTTTTACCTCGATTACTTATTTTGAAATATGCTTAAATATCATTTCAGTTTTGCAAAATAGGTGTGCAATTTAATGATACTTGTAATGGTTTTCAAAATATCACATTAAAAATCACCTACCCTTCTGCAGTCTCGAGGATTGTTTCTTTCCCATTTCCCACTGTTAAACTAAATTTGATCTTGCCTAAAGGTGCAAGTATACTTATATGTGCAGGGACTTCAATAATTCATATTTTTGACATCCAGACATTATATGACCCACTGAATATTCTTAATTAGTTGGGGAAGGAAGCATCTGTATGGATTCACAAATTATTTTAAACATGTTTTTAAATATTTTAAATTAGAGCTTCCAATTAAAATTGTACATGTCACATTGTCTCATTTAATTCCACTGTTCTTTTTAGGAAGCACAGCCTCAGCTGAACAAGCCTCATTGATGTGAGCTGAGCTCAATTAGTTTCTGATGTTCTGCCAAATTGCCTCATTACCTGTCATACAAACACCACTGACACTTTTAAAGTGGAGCCCTTTGCATCCATATGATTTTCTTTAGAACAAAAATATTTTTTCTCATTAGAGTAGTAAAAATAAGCATTTTGTTAATAAACAGTAAACCAATATATTTGTAATATAAATAATAGAATAAAGCAATGATGACACATAAATCAACTGTGTGCTTACACATACACCTATGTGCCCCTGTGGGCAGACACAAGCACACAGTGTTTTTAAATTATATAGTCTGTGGGTCCTTCACGCAGTCCTCGGAGGTTTGTTATTACAATTGCTTTGACCACTGGGTTTTCCATATTACCTACAATGTATTGATGATAAGAGAAATTAGGAGTTTTCCATTCTGTATATATTTGAATTTAAAATGTACTTCACCCTTGGATCATAAAACCTAGAGCTGAAGCATTCCTCACTGTACAGAAGGCTTACAGTGGCTTAAAATACACTTACACCACATTCTAGAAGAGAAAGTATAAACAACTACTTGAAACAATCTTTATTTGTAAATCTTTCATTAATGTTGTTGACCACTTCTCAAAATATTGACCCACAGGTAAAGAGTTATGTGGTTTTAACCCTTGCATCTTTAGCTTTTCTTTCTCCCTTGCCCTTTATTCATTGCCTTTTGCGTAGGGAAACAGAAGGACAGAAGGTTAGAATCTAGTTAAGAGATAATGTTTTTTTCAAAGTTGGTCTATACACATGGCATGTATTGAAGCAGAAACCATTTTTTTTTCCTGAATGGCTGGCAGAAGATCATTAATAGAGAGAAAAAAAAAGTTGCATTCCATTAACAGCCTCATGACACTATAAAATACTCTAGTTAGAAAAGTTTCTGTTTGCCAGTGGCTTTCAACCCCAGCTGTATATTATAATCACCTAGAGGGTTTTTAAAAAAATGCCCCTGCCTGGGCTCTACTGCATACCAATTAAATCAGAATCTTGGGGCTAGAGCTGGAGGTACAGGTATTTTGTAAAACCTCCCTGGCAGATTCTACTGCACAGACAGGGCTGGGACCTGCTGCTCCAAGAACTTCCACCTTACAGATTACAAATAATCATGGCACCAGGTGTGACCACATGCCTTTCCCTGGGCCTTACATCTATTCTTTATTTTAAGTAAACTCCAAAGGACTCTTTGAAACTAAAACTACCATGAACAAAATTTTATGTTACTTTAAATATATTGTTGGACGTGTCTATATCCCTGGAATTTGTATTGACATATTTATGAGTCTTGTTTCATTTTGTGATGGAATTTAGATAATCTAAGGAACTCAGTATTTGTGTAACTAAAAAATATATTATCTTAAATTTCTACTTTAGGATGGAAGAATCCTTTTCTTCTTGTGTAATATGAGATTAAATGTCAGAAATCTTAGTGTTGCCTTGGATACAAACCTGGGGGTAATTATTAGAAGATCGGGCCATCTGAATGTCTCTCCCACTCGAGTTTTATGTTGATCTCATTCCCCATGCATTGTTATCAGTGTTCCTGGAAATGTGAATAACCTGGAGTCTGCAAACACTGAACAACAAGCCTTTCTGGAAAGGAAATTGGCTCCTGTGCTATAGGGTTCATGCCATCAGCAAATACCACTGCACAATTTACTTTCAGCACCCTTTCTACTTAGCAGAGGCGGTGTGCAAACACACAAGGAGGTTACAAGAATAATATATTGACTGACAAATGCACCGCAATCAGCATGGCATGCAGTGTTCTTACCTTCCATGCCTCTAAATCAGTAATTGTTAAGGTGGGCAGTTCATCAGAGTCTCTGGAAAGGGCCTGGGAGACGCAGTAGCAACGTAGAAACAAAGCAATGGGTTTCCGCGTTAATTGTATTTGGACTAGTCTCACTATTTAACTTAATTTTTGAACTTACGGCCAATATTAGAGGAGGGCATACTATTTCCTGTTAACTAAAGGGTCAGGAGATGAACACGTTCACTCATTTGAAACAGCACTCTGGGTCAGGTGATTCTGGAGAAGGTTCTCCTAATTCAGGATCTCCTGACCTTGGGCACTACTGACATTTTGAGAAGGATAACTCTTTGTTGTGCAGGGCTCGCCTGTGAATTGTGGGATATTTGAGAGCCCCCCTGGCATCTACACACCAGATACCAGTACCACCCTCGCGCATGACAACCAAAAATGCTTCCAGATGTTACCGAATGTCCCCTAGGGTGCAAACTGGTGCCTCTCACGCCCCACGCCATTGAAAACCACACTTCTAATTCAAGTCTTGGTATCTGATTAGTCTATTTTATCATGCAAATACATGTTTTCAATTTCCTAGACAAAGGATATTCATGATGTTTCAGACAATGACGGAGAGCAGGGGTTATGCAGTGAATTTCAACCTGGTGTCGGTTTTCTCAACACAGAGTGAGTTGCGTTTGTGTCACTGGTTCTTGATCAGATCATTGACCATTATTTCTCCCATTCTTTGCGTTACAGTGAGCCACTTACTACAATTCCCATCGTGTCAGTTTTGTCCTCCGTATCAATACTATGCTACTTTGCCAGACACTCTTCATGACCCAGAGATGATGGAAAGTAAGATTCAATGATACACCGCTCCGCTTTGTAGCTAACTTCACAGTGATGTCACATGGGCTGGGAAAGATTTTTCCATGTCCAAATCAGAATAACGAGGGCATCAGAGAATTTTAGAATCTTAGAGGCCTTTTAATAGAGATATCTTTATTTTATATGTTAAGAGACAGCGGCACAGGTAATTCAAATGACTTGTCAATGTTTCTCATGATGAGTTGGTGTTAGAACTCAGATTAAACATTTCCAAACCTTCTTACTCAGTCCACTTTTCATTTTATTGCAGTTTGTTGCCTTTCCTAATGCTCTGAATGTCATATATATCACTATAGTGATTGCTAAAGAAAACAAAGCTCTGAAAGCAAATCCCAATTCTGCAATATTTGTTATTTGTGCTAGGCAGTTAAGATATTTTCCCTGATGCTCATATCTGTCTCAATTGGAACTTAGAGACCAAAATTAGCCTTGTGAATTATTATTTATAGAAATAATGTCATGTGTAAGGTTAGTATACATTCAGATAGTTTAGCTATCTGGTAAAGGACTTCAAAATTCTGTTTAACCTCCTATTTATAGTGCTGTCATTGGATATTATTTTGCTTTCCTGATAAGGTAAATAATAATAAAATAATCATGACAGCAAAATAAATTTTCAGAAAAGACTGACATTAACACTTTGAGATTTTACTAGAAATCCTGTGATTTTTCCCCCACACACATCTTAAAAGCAAATCCAACCCTCAGAGTATATTTTCCATGTATTAATTAACAATGGTCCTCTTCATTTTTCATCTCTATACCCTCTGTTGCCTGTCTTGGAATAATTTCACTGCAACTAAGCACATTTATTAGAGCAGATAGAAGGGGGAGAGAGAAAGAAAAATCCAGTGAAGTTCATTTTTCTATTCTAAAGCAGGTCCTGCAAGATCTCAAGAGATTTATGCCGCTTTGCACTCCATCTGTGATTGCTGTGCCTCTTAGTCCCTTGATAGCAACTACAATGCCACTTGGTTTTAAAGTTAGTTTCAGCAAGTTTTTGTCGCATAGTTTCTTTCACCTGCAAAGTGATCACCTCCCTCTCCCTCTTCCTCTCTCTTCCTTTCTCTTTCTCTTACTATGTTAAAAAACACATACATGTATATTCATTTTACTTTAAATTTTATACATAATGACACCATCCTTAACCCCAAGCTAATGAGAACACTTGATCCAGGTCACATAATTCTCCCCAACTTGCTAAATGAATTCTAACCATGTCTGTGCTTGTAAGTTGGCTATTTTTAACTCAGCGTACATTTTCTCATTGAAACTACATATATATTGTGACTATGTATTTGCCTTTTTGAGGATAATAAATTAAATGTGGCAAGTGTCCTTACTGCATGCATTAAGAAACAGAGGCCCATTTAGGCCTCTTCAAGATGACACTCGAAATTCTACTTTGAGGCTAGAAATTCACTGTAGTCTTGGGGACACCATGTTGTGAATAACCCAGGTGATATCACATGGGTATGGCACTTCCCTCAGCTTATGCCTCAGCCCAGACATCTTAGAGGATACAGCCTACTGGGCAGCCTGGATTTTTATCCTGCAAATGCTTATAAATTAATATCATGTTGCAGAAATTAAATGGATTGGAAGAGGACTCCTTTTAAATTATAATGGCTTGGGTTAATAATGTAATAGGCATAACACAGTAATACAGAGTGGGCTAGTAAAAAAAAAAAAAACAAAAAAAAAACAAGTTTTGATGGGTGGTGCTTGCTACTTTCTATGGTGTAAATATTCCCGCCAGAGTCATTTTCAAGCTACCAATGTGATGTCACTGAACACGAGGTTGAGAAGAGACATGTAGAATTGGATGAGGTTGAGTGGCTTGCATCCAAGAAAGAAGCAGAGGAGTAAAATACGGCCTAAGATGAGCTAGTGCAGGCTGCTCCCCAGTGGACTGGCGTCTAAAGTGGGCAATTACGGTAACTGCAACAGAGCAAGGTTCTCCACAGCCTTGTAAATCAAATCATTTTCTGAGGATCAGCACCTTTGTCGTTATCTATAAACTTGTGAGATATGAAAAATCTCAGGCATTTCTCCCATAGTTAATCGGAATCTGCATTTTACAAGATTTCCAGGTGATTCACTACAAATGACATTTTGAGAAGCGCTGGTCTACAGAGTTATCCCATTCTAAGGGATCTGGAATCTCTGGAAGGGAAAGCCTCGTCCCATCCATTTGCCCATGTTCTGCTCTAGAGCCTTCCTTTGGCATCACCGTACAGGATTCATCGTGTCAAAAGGACATGTGCCCATCCCCTTTGCTCAGGTCAATGTGTGCATATCTCTAATTCAGTGAATTTGCCAGTTGAACAATTATGAGATTAGGACTCATATCTGTTGGATGAGAAAATTCTTTTTTATTCATAGCTCCAAAGGGGAAAAAAGGGTTTTTATTTAATGATTATTCCCTCTTTGCATTTTATTCAGTTTTTATAAATTAGCCAACATTTTGCTGCAGTCAGGGACAGGATGCATAGATATAGCAGGTACAGTCAAAACCTGATGTTTGCTGGGCAGAGCGGGGGACTGTTTCTGGCAGGGTACCACAAGCAAGGCATCGCAGCAGAAAGACCCGCCCAGGGCAATAAGGAGGCTAGGATGAGGGTCTTTTAAAAAAACATGTTTCTTTTCTCTGTCTCCAAGGGCAGGTATTTTTTTTTTTTTTTTTTTCTGTACTGAATGTCAACTATTCTCTGCTCCATTCCTGAACTCTCAGAAAATGACCCAACCCTTCCCCTCTCTCCAGAATCTCCTTCACGTGTGCCCCTCTTCCTTCCCCCTACTTCTCACCTGGATATCTTCTTCCATCATTTAGATCTCTTCTCTTTTAGATCTTTTGTGTCTCACTATTCAAGGACCCCTTAGAGAGGCAAAGGTGATACTGTTGAAAATATTTCCATTATATTTAGGGCACTGTAGGTTCATCTCAGCTTTGACACTTACTAGCTGGGCGTCTTTGGGTAATTTTTTTTTTTTACCCCTCTTAAGTTTGTTTCTTCATCCCTAAAATGGTTTTAATAATTCAGAGCCAAGATATCATAAGCTTCAAGCTTTTAGCAGTGTCTGGCATATAATAAAACCTCAAACAGAGTAGCTTTTCTTATTCCTACATCATATTATTTAGTACATGTTTAACCCTGGACCAAAACTGCTCTCTTAAAAATCATCAAGGATCTGCAAGTGATCAGATTCATTGGGCCTATCCCAGACTACAGTCTGTTGAAGCATTTTATACCTTTGATATACTTTCCACACAAATGTCTCCCCTTCCACATTTGTTATCATTGTTGATTACAATTTGTTCTCGTTGCTGCTGACAAAATATTTTGCTCCTTTCTGTATGCTTAAGGAGGGTTACTCTTGAATCAGAACTCTCTTATTTCTCAGATTGAGGCAATTAATTCCTCAGAAGACCACAAATGAGTGGAAAGATTATAAAAACTGGTGTCAAACAAATACTGTTCTGCCACTTACTGCCTGAAAGTAATTTAAACTCCCTGAACCTCAGTTTACCCTTGATAAAAATTATCTATTTGGAAGCATCTTGAAGGTTAAGAGATAAAAATTATTATGTGCAAATACTAAGCATAGCATCTGCAAATTACTCAATAAATGGTTTGTCCTTTCTCCTTTTCTGTTTTGTAACTCATGTGCTGATTAATTGTTTCACTGTGTGATGGTGGAAAAAAAACACTTGGATTCTAGTAAGTCTACATTCTTATTTTTAGTTCTACAATGATCCCTATTGACACTTATTTATGCCACATTTAACCATGAGCTATTGTTATTAATGACAAATATCTGCTTGGTAGAGTCATTATATTTAACATTTGAAAACAAAGTTTGTGTCTCAACTACTATGTATTGCTTTTATAAATGTGTTATCTTTCTTCATTTAAATCCCATAAAGTGCTATGCTTTGTGAAAGTGCATTTGTTGATAGCATGCCTACCAAAAAGATAGCATTTCAGGAGAGTATATAAAAATAGACATTCTTAGAAAGGAAGCATTTCAATAGATAATGGAAAATACTAAAACTGGAAATTATGTCGTTTTGATTGTAACACAATGTACAAGTCCCCTTCAAATCGGTGTCTTTGGGTAATTTTAAACCTCTATGCAAATAAGATCTACTGAATCATCTAAGAATCACCTCAAATGATTCCTTAATTGAAAACTTTAACTATGCATAAATGTTTCAGTATAGTCTTAATGGTAAAGTCCACTTTATTTGACTGATGTACTTACTTTGAGGTGCTATATTAACATGAACTCAAAGTTCTTTGTAAACGCATTCTGTGTTTAGATAAGAAAGATATCACAGGCTTTATTTTAACATTATTGTAAGCAAGTTGTTTTCATAAATGTGTGCTTCTGACCCTGAAACACTCAGCTCCTTGGAACCACAGGGATACTTGGAGCTGGAGAATTGACTGGAGAGCCAGGACACACTGGTAAAGAATTTACAATTATTTCTCTGTGAATTCATTGTCTCAGTCGAAAATCATGCCAGGTCTATGCCAAGTACTGAGGATATCAAAATGAGGAAATATGTTCCTTGTCCTCAGGAAATTCACATTACACAGCCCAAGGCCAAAATCACATGGTGAGACACTTGAACTTCAAATGGAAGAATATGTCAACGATCTGAGGTGGTCGGGTATGAAGTCTTCGTGTGCGGATATCTCTGCCTCACCCAGAAGACAATCAGCATGTCAGATGACCTGTGTGTATTGATAAGCACATTGCACTGGGAAGGCTGAGGAAGGTTATGATAAGTGGAGACTTGTGGTCGTCACATTTTAGACTTGGAGATTGAGATACCAGAGAGTCTCCTCTGCTGTCCAGGACCCCACAGTTACTGAGAAATGAATTTGGGGACCAAACACCAAAGCCTAACAAACTCATTAATCAAAGCACTACATTCTTATTGCATTTAGGATGATTCCTAGAACAGAACTTCAAAAACACCCCCTTCTCTCTGAAAGTTGAAACTGAAACTCCATCACGAAATCTAATACAATTAAAAGTGGTGCGATCACTCTTTAAAAAAAGCAATGTGTATGTGTGTGAGCCGTGCACAAGAAGCAGCTTTTAGGTTGGTGAAGTGAAAATAGCCTGCTTGGGTTTCTCTGTTTAAAAGGTATGAGGTGAAGTAAACAATAGATATTGGGAAGGAAGCTGTAAAATATATTTTTATAATGAAGCAATATTCCCCTCACTCAACAGGGCCACTTTCTGCTTTTGCCCTCATTGGTAAATTGTCTCGCTCAGCCCCATTGCCCTCCTTGCTTCTTTCTCTTGCCCATTGCAGCCTCGGCGGCCATGAGTTTGTTGCAAAGGTCTTTGGTCACTGCGGTGGCAGCTCTGTTTGACACCATCTTGGCACTCTGCTCAGATTTGAGGCTTTCTCACCTGTTGCTTTCCAAAGGGAGATCTTGGGAAAAGACTGTTTCCCATCAAACTTTCTGGATTCAATGACAAGTTTTTTTTTTTTTTTTTTTAAATTAATTGAAATTCTACGTTTTGTTGACTGGGATTCCAGCAGCAACTTGCAGAACTCTGGTGAATGGATTCATGGGTGAAGCTGAACCAGCAGAAATTCCAAAAGGCTATATCCCAGAACATTGGGAATACTATAAGCATCCTGTATCAAGATGGATGGTCCACAGTTTCTAAGACCATCCTGAAAATAATTATGAAAGGGCAGTGGCTGTCCTTCAGATCGAAGCCAAAAAGGCTGAATTACAGTTAAAGGAGCTAGAAGTACGAAGATTAATGCCTGACAGAGGAGATGGGCCTTGGTATGAATATCTGTTGTTAAGGCAGTTATTGAGCCTTCTCCAAAAGCAGCTACCGAAAATTAATCATTCATTTTTCTAAATACAAGGTATATTTTCTTTAGTGAAAAATAAATTGTAAATATATTCTCTATTTTTCCTCTCTGATGAATAAAAGAGCTTCTTCCATTGCTCTGTTTCTCACTGTTGGTTTGGATTAAGGCGCTTGATTTGGGGGTTCTGGCTTTCTCTTTCAGGTTTAAAATATGCTAATAAAAACTGGAGAAATAGGAATTTGTGAATTCCAAAAGTTGTGGTAACTGTGAAAGGTTAACATTAATCTGACAAATGGAAATTTGGAAGAGAAGTATAATTATGTTAAGCATCTGGAGCTGTAATAGTTTTTAATATTATAAGCTATTTAATTATAATATTTAATTATATTATATTTAATTTTAATAGCTTATAATACAGATTATAAGCATCTGTATTATTGAGAAGCAACTCAGGATTTTAAGTTCCATAAAAACTTTGAACCAACTATATAAAACATTAACACTTTAATAAACAATTTTCAGTGAAAAAAAAAGAAGCGGTATTCTAAGATTACAGAGTGAAACAGCAGTCTCCCTATTTTGGAATTTGATGGATCAATACAATCTAAAATACCATTTAATGATCAATGGGCATTGGTCATTTGTGGTATGTGGGAAAGGCAATCAAGAAATGTAAAAACCAAACTCAAACCACTTACTGACACCGTAATGTCATAAAAGGGTACACTTTGCAACACAAAACATTAAAAAGTATATAATCTTCAAATAGAGGAGCTTTTAGAAAGTTATTTAATTTTTTAAAAAAAATCTCCTGGCTAGACTCGGTGGCTCATGCCTGTAATCCAGCACTTAGGGAAGCTAAGGCGGGAGAATCGCTTGAGCCCAGGAGTTCGAGACCAGCCTGGGCAACATATGTCTCTACAAAAACAAAAACAAAAACAAAAAAAACTTCCCATGTGCATTCTTGTTCTTGATATGTATGATGCATGTACACACAGGTCCATAAACGAGCTTGAAGGAACCTTTGACTTAGATCATTTAGAGATGTGCTCTGGAGCCTCTGTGTGCACATGGGAATTCAACCTTTTGAGGGGGACTTTCTGCCTGTACCTCAGAGCCAGCCTGCTACTACTGCAAGAGGGACAACTATCTCAGGGTACCTATGTGAGTACACTGTTGTGATGCTGCTGGAGGAGAAAGCATCCTGTTTTCCTTACTCCACAGCTGCTGCTCCAATTCAACTATAGCAGCCACTTTTCCCTTTGTAAAGCAAAGCTGCTTCCATGTGGGCATTAGGAGAGGTGTAGGTTAAAAGGATAAAGAGGCTGGGGCAGGGGAGGTATTTTTTTTCTCTTCATACCTTGAGAATTATCATGATCTGGTTCAGAGAAGGATTGTGCCTGTGTAAAATGTCTAGATGAAACTCACACAATAAAATATACATTTAATTTTCCTTGTAAGATAGCTAAAAACGTTCACTTGCATGAATATGTAAACGCTTTTTTTAAACATGTGCATTGCACTTCTTTAGCACACTACATCTCTGAACATGCTTCACCTCGTATGAGAGACACAGCCGGGCATTTTGGGAAATTCTTTTAAATGTTCCGTGATGACTTTTCAGGCTGTAGATTTTGGAGAAAGAGAATTTCTCCAGTGCCAAGCAGCATGTCTATTATGCGTCATTGATCCCCGTAAATGTAGTTTTTGACTTGAGATGGATGACTGTAAACTTCTCCAAAGTCATCTAAGTAACATGGAAAATCATTAGCATCTCAAACAGGCTGTTCAGACCAAAATGTTTTGCATTACTTCTGTCCACATTTGCCAGCCCCACTGTTTTATTGCTCGATGCACAAGAATAGCTGTCTGCAGCACAGCCACTTTCAGTGCCTCTCAGACACAGATTCCCATCAAAGTGAAATACAGTGGGGCCAGAGTGAGATGCTGTGACTTGGATCAGTTCTCCACGGTTTCCTGTGCACAGACTTGGAGGAGTTTTGTAGATTTAGAACTGTCACCCCCAGAACTGCTCGCTAACTTTTGAGATTCCCATTTCAGGATACACAGTTGTGGGGGTAAAAACTGTAGGAAGAGATGAAGGTACTCTCCAACGCTCTGGAAAGAATCCTTTCTTTTCCTAGAGTTGTTTATGGGGAATACCAGGGCCTAAAAGTGTGCAGTGATGGTGGCTGCTACTCCTTTTCCCTCCTGAGCCCTCCTAATAACATATTACTTTGGATCAACCAGTGAAATTGATGAATCGTTCATTCATGTAAAAATATCTCTTGGCTCCTCACTTGAAGCCAGGCACAATGCTATTGCAGACATTGTAAGTAGGGTGGTCAAATTAGGGAGATGAGATGCTGTTTCTCATGGAGCTTCCCTGCTAACGCGGGCAAGAAAGCCAAGAAACACGCAGAAAAGCAAGCAGCAGATGATTTCAGACGGCGGTGGGTGCCGTGGCTGGCTGGGTGATGGTGAGAATAGAGAGTAACTGAAGGAGCTGGTGTTATGAGAGAGGACAAGATCAGAACGCTTTCCCAGAGGCCTGACAACCAAAGCCTGAATCCAACGGGATGTCTAAGTGTACGGCTCAAGTACAAATAAAATCAACTGTGAAAATCCCAAGGCAGGAAAAAGCAGAGTTTTGAAGAAAATGAATGAAGGCGACATTGGTCTAGGCCAGTTAGACCATAGCAGTAAGAAGTGAGGTCGGGGAGAGAGGCAGGAACAAGAACCTGGCAGGGTCTTTTGTTTTGAAAGGGAGTCTCGCTCTGTCTCCCAGGCTGGAGTGTGGTGGCGCGATCTCCGCTCACTGCAAGCTCCGCCTCCCGGGTTCACGCCATTCTCCTGCCTCAGCCCCTCGAGTAGCTGGGACCACAGGCGCCCGTCACCTAGCCCGGCTAGTTTTTTTGTTTTTTGTTTTTGTATTTTTTCAGTAGAGACGGGGTTTCACTGTGTTACCCAGGATGGTCTCGATCTCCTGACCTCGTGATCCGCCCGCCTCGGCCTCTAAAAGTGCTGGGATTACAGGCGTGAGCCACAGCGCCCGGCCCCTGGCAGGCTCTTAAAGGAACTGATGACCACTTGCCTTTTCACCTCATCTTCATCCTTTCCGGGTGAGCACTGTTGATGCTATGGAGATAGAGACAGATACACATGCCCAGGAATCCATAGCACCTACAGTTAACCGAGAGAGGAAATTCCTTTCTCTTCCTTTCCCCCATCCCAAATACAGATAGAATTTGTCTGCTGGAACTTGGAATCTCCTAGCACCACCCTAAGTACAGTTGTCTTTATTTTTTTTTTTTCTCTGTATTTTAAAACATCAATTGGGGTTATTAAGATTTATTTTATACAACTGTATCCTGAGAGAATGTAATTTTTTCATTTCATTGTTATACTCACTAATGGGAATTGTGACATTTTTGTTCAGATGTCTTCCCCTGTAGCTTGTTTATTTGAAAATCTTCATTTAGTGCTGTCAGAAGCACCAAGATAATACTTAGGCCTTTTCTGCTGAGCAAATATTGCATCCGCCACATCCCTTCTGCTATCGCTCCTGTCATGTATTTTGAGGAACATAACATTAAATCAATGTTTTTAACAAAAGTAAAAGTAGTGTATATTTAGCTCCGTGTGTTGAGAAATAATTCAGTGCCGAAGACCCATCAAAGATGTCAGCAGAGTTCAACACATATTTTTGTTAACGGATGTCTAGAACAGAATAAAATATGTCTGTTGCATAAAGCTTTTCATAGCATATTTGAATTACTTTTCTTTGCTAAGTGGGGTAAGAATCATAATGTTTAAAGTAATTGTTTTTAGTATCTCAATTGTTTCACACACAAAAAATAAAAATTTGGAGTCATCACCTTAAAAATAAAAAGTGACCCAATATTGTCATATTTTACAATCATCATCTTGGATTTCCTTGTTGAATATCTAACATTGTATTTTTTTTTTTTTTTTTTTTTTTTTTTTTTGCTTAAAAGCTTTTTTTTCTTTTTGGTTGTTTATTTTAAGTGCCTTTTTTAGAAATACAAGTGCTCAAAATGTTTCAAATGTTACCTGAGGGATTCCCTCCTCAGATTTGGGAAGAATTCAAAATGACATTGAGCATAACTCCTTGGCTATATCCAAAGCATAAAAAATTCCATTTTATTTTTAATATGCCTCAGTGCATTCAAAATAAAGCCTTTAACATTTCAAATGCGTAAGTGATGAGAACTGACTCTTTAGTATACTAAGTCCCAAACTTTGATGGCCCAAGGATTTTAAAATTCCTAAAATGTTACTGTGGTCACCAAACACGAGAAAAGCATAGTAGGTTAAATTTATATTTAAAACATTTATGGCTGTCCTTGTAATTAAGCAAACAAGTATATCATAAAACCTTTAACTCTCTTATGGGTGAAAAGAAGGTTTGTAAATGTATGTCCTATTTAAACACAAATATTTAAAATGCTGTATGTGAGAGGATTATATGAGGTGAGGGTGTTTCGCAGGTCTTTGAAATCTGCCTTTTGTTTGGGTTTTAGGATAAAATTTTGTTTAAAATATTAATGATCGTTTATTTGGGAAAATATCCCAATTTACAACTAATGTTATAATTTAAATTAATGTGTCTTAAAATGCAACTGACCTTTACCTAGTAAATTATGAATGAATTCATAACCACTGCTATGGTTCATGGCCATTTTATAAGGATAGAAGCAAGTGCTGGAGGAAAATATGATGACTAACAGACTGCTTTGAGAACGGAATATTTTAATAATTGGGGTTTTCTAGCCGAATAAACTGTTGCTACAGATCATTTATATTTCAAAATATGACATTGAAAATCTTCCTGATGTCTGTTATCCCCAGCCCTTGGGCCGATGTCTACAGGCACCAGGTAAGTATTTGCTGAAGGCATTGCAGGGTTGATTCCAGCCCTGAAACTGTCACACGGGTGTGCCGTGAGTGCCCCTCCTGGGAATGTGCTCTTCAAACTAGCACAGAAAGAAGTATGACTTTCTAATCCAAAATCAGATTTCACCATTTAGAGAAGATTCGAGAAATTCTGTTTGTATTTAAATCATCCTCATCCCACCCTCAAGCCTCGAGAGAGATGAGAAAAGTATACTATGTGCCAGCCCTCAGATGGGGAATGCTTTTATTCAGAACCTTGTTCCTACCTTCCTTCAGATGGAGACATAGCGCACTGCACGTTTTGTCTTATATTATTTTGAATATATTAATTGTCAATTACGCATAATGATCATATACTACTAGCCCATAGATCCCATGAGGACAGGAGGCATGTGGATTGTATTGATTAGTGTGTACATAGCACCTGGCACATACCTGACACAGATTAGAAACTCACTATGTATCTCTCAAATGAATTAATGAA
This sequence comes from Theropithecus gelada, assembly GCF_003255815.1. Classification (NCBI taxonomy): domain Eukaryota; kingdom Metazoa; phylum Chordata; class Mammalia; order Primates; family Cercopithecidae; genus Theropithecus; species Theropithecus gelada. The sequence goes on along the minus strand of NC_037672.1, from coordinate 177,494,330 downwards.
TATTAAGTATTGAATTAATGAATAGTGAAAACCAGGCAGTAAGAATGTTTTAGTAGCTGATATTTATTAAATTAGGTTTTCCTAGGTAGCTCACGGCAGCAAAGCTAATTACAGTAAGTCTTCACTTAACATCATTGATAGGTTCTTGGAAACTGTGACTTTAAGCAAAACAACGTATAATGAGAGCAGTTTTCCCACAGGCTAAATGATATGAACAAGATTTCAGTTACTAAGGCATACTTCTGGTCTCCTAAACATCAGCAGACTTCTAAATAAAAACCAAAACATTTTTCATATAAACATTTAAATAAATGTGAGCTGGACATTCATTCAAGAAGGATTAAGCAAAACAACTAAGACAATTTTTCACCAACGTATTCCAGTTCAGGGTCCCAGGTGGCTGGAGCCCACCTGGGCAGTTCATGACAACAGGTGTGACCTGCCCTAGCTAGGATAACCTTTCACTCACCCAGACTCACCCTCACTCACCCACACACTCACCCACACATTCACACTCACCCACACACACCCACATACACTCACACTCACCCACACTCACCCTCACTCACCCACACACTCACCCACACACCCACACTCACCCATGCACACCCACACACACCCACCCTCATTCACTCTCACACTCACACACCCACACTGACCCCTCCCACACACCATCATTCACTCTCATACCCACACACACACCCTCACTCTTTCACTCTCATACTCACCCACACACATGCACATTCACCCACACTGACCCACACTCACCCACACAGTCACACTCACACCCTCACACCCACACACTCACACACCCACACACTCACCCAAACTGACCCCCCCACACACTCTCACTCATTCACTCTCACACTCACCTACACACACTCACCCACACTGACTCACACTCACCCTCAATCACCCTCACTCACCAACAAACCCACCCAATCACACTCACCCACACTGACGCTCACCCACCCTCACCCTCACCCACAAACCCACCCAATCACACCCACACTGACGTTCACCCTCACCCTCACTCACCCACACACCCACCCAATCACACCCTGTCACCATCACTCACACACTCACCAACACACCCTCACCCTCACACACATACTCACCCTCCCCCACACTCACACTCACCCAGACTCACAACCACACTCACAATCACCTACACTCACCCAGTGACCCTCACCCACACTCACCCTCACTCACCCTCACCCTCACTGACCCTCACACACACCCACACTCACATACATTCTCACCCAGTCACCCTCACCCTCACACTCATCCGCATTCACCCTCACCCCCACACTCACACCCTCACTCACCCCATCTCACCCACAATCACCCTCACCCACACTCACCCACTCACCCTCACAGTCACCCACACTCCCTCACTCACACTCTCACCCAGCCACACTTCCTCCCGCAAACCTGTATTCGCCCGCACCCATTCTCACATTCACACTCACCCACTCACACATCCACACTCACTCTCACCCACAATCACCTTCACTCACCTACTCACCCACACTCCCTCCTGCTCACCCACACTCACCCACATTCACCCAAACTCCCTCCCGGTCACCCACACTCACCACACCCACTCTCACACTCACACTCATTCACACTCACCCATATTCACCCTCACCCACATTCACCCAAACTCCCTCCCACCCACACTCACCCACACCCTCTCACACTCACACTCATTCACACTCACCCACATTCACTCACACTGGGACCCTGAGGATGTACCAGCTCAAAGGGCTAAAGGGCACATCTCTGGGATGTGGGAGGAAACTGGAGTCCTTGGAGAAAAGCCACACCGGCTGAGGGAGAAGGTGCAGATCCTGCACACACCGGGGGCCTGATAGGTAGCAGCTGTTTTCTCTGCACCATCATAGCAAAACGACCCTGCAGAGACCCATGTGATTGTTAGACCGGCAGTGTAATGAAGTGCCCCCTCTTTCTAAGTGGGTCTCACTCACGGAGATGCCATTAAAAATTATTCCTGGCCAAGTGCAGTGGCTCACACCTGTAATCCCAACACTTTGGGAGGCCAAGGGGCGTGAATCACCTGAAGTCAGGGGTTTGAGACCACCTTGGCCAAAATGGTGAAACCCCGTCTCTACTAAAAATACAAAAATTAGCCGGGTGTCGTGGCGGGCACCTGTAATCCCAGCTACTCGGGAGGCTGAGGCAGGAGAATCGCTTGAAACTGGGAGGTGGAGGTTGCAGTGAGCCAAGATGATGCCACTGTGCTCCAGCCTGGGCAACAGAGTGAGGCTCCATCTCAAAGAAAAAAAAAAAGAAGGAGGAAAGAAAAAAGACTCCTGACTCCCGGCCCGCCGCTCTCACTCTTGGAATAGAGTGCTGTCTCCTTTACAGGATGTGAGGAGGTGTGAGGGAAGGTGAAACGAGTCATTGCCAGAAGGACCCAGGGTCTCCCAAGACTAACACATCTTTCCTGGTTTCGTGATGCCATTAGAGCCAGAACAAAGCCTTTACTTTTTTTTTTTTTTTTTTTTGGAAGGCAGTCTTGCACAGATCCAAACTAGGTGGAAAAATGCTTAAGATTTCCCCACTTTCTCAAAAAATGTCATCACTAGTCCCAAATCAGTTAACCTTTTGCTCACATAAAATGCATTTGTACTCCTTAAATGCATCAACAAATCAAGGTTCCTGTTAAGTCTAAGAACACATAAGAGTAGAATTAAACAGTTTGGCAGGCAGGTCATCTGACTGCTGAACTCTTGGAAATACAATCACTCACCGTAGATCCTTTTTCCTCACATAAGGGCTATGAAGTGAGCTTCCTAACTATCCTTCAGCTGAGCACATAGCTTTCTTCAAGGCAGGAACACCACTTCACCCTAATTGCTATTGTTTCTTTTCATAGTTGGCGCTATCTCTGGCTTCTTGACTTGTGGACTGTGTGAGAAGCAGATGTAGCGAGAGGGCTTTATACTGAGAAGGGAAGACAGGCAGTAAATCTAAAATACAAAATTAATTAGGAACTAATTCAGGAAGAGAGTATAACTTGCTGACTTTATTGCCATCTTCAAAGTAGATTGGGAGATGGTAAAATTCCCTTTGAGCAGCAAAGTGAAACAACAGTCAAATGTGAATTCCATCTTAACAATTCTTTTCACTTAAATACAGCCCTCCTTTTAAGAGAAAGAGACTCGCAATATCATAAACTTACAATTACGTGTTAATGCAGGGAAGATGTGGTCTGGGTAACATGAAGGGGATTGACAAAGGCATTCATCTCTTTGTTCAGAAATCATTATATCGACCTTGACTTACTGGCATGTAGCAGGCTCGGGCTGGCCTGGCCAGCAGCAGAGTTCCACCCTCCATCCAGGAGCTCATTCTCCTTCACTGATTAAAGTAAGGAGAGCAAGTCATTCAGCCACAGGATCCCCAAGATGAAAGGCATTTAAAAATAGTTTGGAACACACACAAAAATCTTCCTTTACCATTAATAAGGATTTCTCTTGTTTATTTTTTTTTTCGATGACAGCTTTTTTCACAGTGCCTATTGTTTTGCTTTGTGAGAGATAGAAACTTGTTAGTTTTTCTTCTTTTCAGTTAAAAAAGACTAATGGGAGCTATTAGCAGTTGGAGTGAAACTCATTCTTCATTGCCAAAATCATAAATGTTATGTCATGTGAAAATATAAATGTCAAAGGATTTATGGCAGGGTGGCCCTTTAAACACCCCAGACAGCACTATTGTAATGCACAGAGAGAAAAATACCCCTTTTTCTTTTTAGTATATTACACTGGCAGAGATACTCTGAAAATAGCTCAGGATCAGAAAAACATTCATGGCCCTCATGTTGGTATCTTGCAAATTGGGGACTACCTGTACTCACCCTGCTCTCCCTGTAGAGCCTGCACTCAAATCCCGAGTGTTCTGTGAGAACTGGTGAAGACACCTCCTCCAGGGAGCCTTCTCTGATTTACTTCCCTTTAAGAGAATCATGCTATTGACTTGAATCTTTCAGCAATTGTGGACTGAGCCCTTTATCAGGATATTTAATACTGACATGCCCTTCCAGATCTGTTTCATTCTCTTTTAAAATGTAATACTAATAAAATAAATAGTTGCATACTGTTAATGCACATTATCTTAGACATATACATCTAATCTCCAAAATTAGATTGACGGTTGAGGTAGCACATTTTTAAATCACAAAATAAGGTTGTATATATTTTTCCATCTGTTTGGGGGATCCTTTCCCTTTCTTAGTCCAGAATATTCCTATTCACTTTTAAGAGCCAGCCAAATAAGGCTTCTATTTGAATAAGGGCTTCTATGTGAAGAGCACCACTGCCTCGGCCCGGCACAATCCCAGTCCTTTGTTCATCTTTACAAGACAGCACTCTGCAGTTTGTGTTTTCTGGTATCTGTTCTCCCATTTACCTGTCAGTATCCACTGAGTTCCTCCAAAGCAGAAACATGGATCATTTATTCATTTCTGAATCCCCGAGACACAGAGAATACAAATGTGTAGGCTGTGGTACTCAATCACTGGTATTACATGTTTGAGAATGAATGCTATAACATTGCAACATTTTAAAAAATATGGTACAACAATAGTCTTTTAAAGTTTGTTTTAAGACATTTGGAAATTTACACATTTTACGGGGTTACTATGACATTTAAAAAAAACCCTGAAATCTAGCAGAATGATAGGAAATCAATTAGCTGGCTTAGGATGCTGTGATATTTCTAAATGTGATTCAAAAATTACTACATTTGAATAAAACTTTTGACAACTATTTCTCAAAATGTGTTCCTAGAACAGCAACATCACCATGGCCTGGGAACTTGTTAGAATGCATGTTCTCAGACCTTTTCAACACCCTCTGAGTCAGAAATTCTGGGGTTGGTGGGCAACAAGCTGAATTTCAACAAACCTTCTAGATGATTCTAATGCTAATTAAAGCTGAAGAACTATTGTGATTTTATTGAGAGGCAGAGACACAAGAATCGCTTGAAACCAGGAGGCAGAGGTTGCAGTGAGCTGAGATTGCACCACTGCACTCCACCCTGGGTGACAGAGACTCCATCTCCAAAAAAAACCAAAAACAAAAACAAAAACAAACAAACAAACAAAACTAACTATTGTGATTGTATTGAAGTATGAAAATCTGTAAGCAAATACTCTAATTATAATTTTGAAAATAAGATTTAAAAAGAGGAATGCTTTGTTCTTGAATGCAAATGTTTAATTATAAGATGTGCTTATTTCACTTTTTCTTTTGTCGCCTTTCATAGCTCTTTACAGCTTCATTTTCGACATATGTCTGTGAGGTCTTCAAAGCCAGGGGCCTCTAAGTCACATGACCATTATTCTAGTTAGAAATAACCCTGATGAAATTTATTTTGACTTCTAGGATTATATGTCTTCGGTCTGAATGATTCTTCACCAGATGGCACCAGCATTTTTTTAAGCTAGGATTGCTATACTAATTCCTCCTCCAGCTCTGTGATCTGAGGGGGAGAAAAGTGTAAGCAGGGCCAGAACATTAACTCAACCTCAAAAGCCTTTCGTGAGATGAAGCAATTCAGGAAACACACAATCCAGTCGCCTCAAACTGGGTCTTATCTCTCAAGCTCTTTTGTTTTGTTAGTTTTCATTTCCATTTAATATTTCTTTCTTTCTCCAGAAACTCTTCACTCTTTATGATAGTCCTGTAGCTTTTTAAATGACAGAAACTTCGGTATTTCTAAAAAGCAAACAAACAAATGATACTGACCTTCTAATTTAACATTTTAATGTTATAGAAAATGAAACCAAAGTTAATAGGTTAAATTATGTTCTTGAGATCTTTTACTTAAAGACAGAAACAAGATTTGTTGCTCAGTGATACGCGTGTGTGCGTGTGTGTGTGTGTGTGTATAAATATAAAATTGGGTAGGATAGGAGGACAAATACATCCACAAAATATAGTAATTTTCTACATTATTATTTTTAGTTGTTTTGTAGTGTACTGTTTTGAATCTTACAATACCTTTCCTGACGAAAATGCAAATAAATAAATAAATAGATGGAAAGACACTCTTGTGTCATCTCTTCTTTCTAATAATCCTACACTGTAATAAAATTTTGACTTTAGAAATGTTTGCTCATAAACAAAATATAAGGAGTGTTTGTTTACTACAAAGTCCCAAGTGAGTCACAAATTTAGGACAGAAAAGTTAAAACATTAAAATACAAACCGAATAGGCAGTTTTAAGAGCATGTTTAATTTTGTAGACTTATTTTGAATCATATTCCATTAACATCCTTGTTTTATTTATTTAGGACTCTTAGCTGAAGCTTTGGTCAGGGTGTTTTGGTTCATGACATCCTAGTAAGTCCTTTCATTTCTGATTTTTTTCTTTCCTCCCTCTCTTCCTGAGATGTTTGTAATATTTCCTCTATATTGGATTGCTAAATTCTGTTTCTGTTGAGATATCTGTCAAGCTTACTGACTCATAGTCCAAATGCCTTTACACAGAATCTGTCAGGGTAGAAATAATCCTAGAGAACCTGCTACTGGAGGCTCATTTTATAGATAAAGAGAAACCAAGATGTTAGCTGGAATTAGCAGAATACAAGTGCACTTCAATCTAGAACTTTTTCCACTACATGACAGAATTAACTCCCATACATGAAAAAATATAAGTCATATAAACAATAATGTTTTATTGATGGATAGTTTTTGGTATACAGGTTAAAAATCTAGACTCTAATTTCAGTCAGCCTTGGTGAGAATCCCCATTCTGTAATTTACTTGTAATTTTTAGCAAGTTCTGCACCTTCACTAAGCCTCAGTGTTCTCATCCATTAAGTGAGGACAATAGTTCTTAGCTCTGAGCTTCTATGAGGGTGGGGTGAAGTGATATTTAAGTCACTTAGTTTAGTGCTTCACACTGAAAAGCACTCAACTGATTTCTCTAGTAGAAGACATTTTAAATGTTTACTCTATTGTAAATCAAACTCTTTGCTGTTAAAAATCATTATCAATGTTTAAAAAGCCAACCTCTCAATCGGAATTATCTAGAGAATGATCGATGTAATGTTATTTTCTATATCCCTTTACTGATAAAAATCACAGTTTCATTTTCCACCAAAAGTTACCTTTCAATGTTCTTTGGTTGGCTCAAGTGACAGGGACTCAGGTAGACTGCTGCAAGAAATGACTTTCTAATAGAAGGGTTTTAACTAATTATCTGAGGAGCTATCAGGAAGTCTGGAATCTATAAGTATATTAATGAAGAATAAAAGATTAAAAAGGACAAAAATGTATCAAACAGGTAACTGATACCTACATGTAAAGTAAAACTCCTAACTAAGTGGGAGATATTTTTGCTCTTCTGCTCTTAAGCTTAATATAAAAATAGGGTGTTATACATATGTGTTAACTGAATACAATTATTTAAAATTAGGTGAGCCTTGAAAGCAAAATGAAATACAAAAATTTTCCCCAAAATTTCTAATATAGCTTGACACATCATTAGTAAAAACAAAAAAAGGTATATTGTTAAGGAACAAGTGAGTGTATAATAAAACATTTAAACAGAAATAAAGATACTTATACATATATTATAATTCCATAATGTTATAAGAAATTGTAAAAATAGTTTTATAATCTAAGAAAAATCCTGGCTATTTTAGAAGATAATTTTGTGACAATTTGGATGTCATTAAAAAAAATCTAACTAAGGACAAAAAACTCATTGTCAAAGTCACAGTATTTCTAAAACATAGGGTTGAATAGGATGCTATTCACAGTAGAATCTTGAGACTTCAAATAAATCCAATAGGCTTATGTTTCAAACCATTCCAAGTTTCAGATTTTTAGGAAATACTTTCAAGTGACTTATTTGCAACCCAATGACACCAATAAATTCCTAAAATGTTTATGCTCAGAGTGATCTGTGAGCACTGGTCTCTCATTATTTATCTTAATTGGCTTTATCTCCTGGTGCCACCATCATAGATCTGTTACCATAGAGATGCACTCAAGGTGCCAGCAGGAGGACAAGTGGGTTTAATCTCTTTACTTTGGAACATATCAGTGTTATTAGAAAATAATTAAATTAATTATGCTGGCCAAATAACATAGGACATTCTTGTATCTAAGGAGAAAACTTAATCTTGTATTTTTGCTTACAGAGCTCGCAGTAGTTTGTAGTAGTTGACACGCATTATTTTTTCTGTAAGTAAGTAAAAAAAACACAAAAAAACCCAAAAACAATTCTAAAGACAGATAATCTTTTCTCCAACTCAAATGCTACCAAAGCCCAAATCAATATTCTCTAAATTAATAATTATTCATTGTTTCAATGATTTAGACTTTGTTAGTAGGCATATTCGATGTTCAGTCTCAGAGATGACTTTGTACAAAGAGAGAAACAGGACTATGGAGGAACGGTAGCAGGCATTCTGACCCTTCCAGGCTGGACAAGGTTTCTCATGGTGCAAACAGGAGCCCGAAGACTGTGGAGACAACTGCATATGAATTTCCTGAGGGCAGGAAATTGTGGCTTACAAATATACTTGGCACATAGAATGGGTTCAACGTGTGTTTATTGAAATACATGGAGACAATAATGACTCAGTGAATAAACCTGTCTAATCTAGTGAGTGGGGTGATAACAAAGGCACTGCTCCCCTCAGCCACAGTCAGTATGGCAGCCTTTGTTGTTGAGAACGCTAAACATCTGTCCCAGATCTCTAGTCCTGACCATAACATCCTATCTTCCCGACACACAAAAAGATATTATTCAAGCGTTTGTTTAGGGCATGGTTTAGAGACAATCTGGCTATGCTTTATGCAGACAAAACCTTAGCTCAGCATGTTTTGCATTGATGTTTCTTGTAAATAGCAATAAATAACACAAGCAATAATTATTAAATAAGTGACAGGGAAATCTTTTATTTACAAATTATTGGAGTAGAGCTCCCCCTTAGCTCCCCAAAGCAAACGTGACAGACTCCAGATCTGCCACTTCCCTTGCATGATTATTTGGTCACTCCCTCCCCATTTGTTTTTATGTTCCCAGCTAGTTAGTCATGTGTACTGATGCTTCTCTGCAACGATATTGACCACTTCTCTCTAGTCTGTAAAAAATAAGCCCTGTCAGTGACGGGCTGCAATGGTGTCTCCTTAAATCATTCTGATGGGATCACTGCATTTGGCAACAATCAAATAAATACTCAGTTGCTTTTATTGTTTGCTCGAGCAAAGTAATATCTTTAAATGAGTGCATACTGTAGTTAAAGCATTAAATGATGGGCTATAAAACATGCATTGCCTGTCATTTATTCCTGCTATATTTTGTGATTCCTAGGGTTACTTGTTTGATGCATGGGATAGTTTGATGGTTACTATTGATTCATTTGGATCTAGCAGTAAAGTCGTGAGATGGATAGAGGTAAGGTCTGAAAATGATAGTTTTTTGAGCTACATTTAAACTTCAAGCAGAAGGATGCTCAAAGAAATACAGAAGCAATAATATAGTTCTTTTTTTCCCCCAAGTAGTGTATGCATTGAAGGGACTGTGTCAGAAGTTATAGCAACGTGGAGCCCAAGATGAGACTAGTGTGGTCTTTGCTTTATGGAGTAAGATAGCCAAGGAACCTGGTGAGGCAATTTCCTGATGCAATTCTTGAAGTGTCAATTAGGAGGCTCTTAGTGTATTTGTGTATTTTCATTTTTACCTAGTCATAAGGTACTAAACAAACAAACAAAAAGTTAAAAACAGTGATAAAAAAGCACGTGGCATGGGTCCAATTTGAGAGCAACAAAATGCCTGAGAAGGGAGGGTGCAGGCCCTGAACAAGCATCCCTGCTATGTGTCCACACCTCCTCTCTCTGGACTGCAGGAGGTCTCAGTTCTGGTAGAGAACCCTGCAGGCTTATTGGGAATTGCTTACTCTCAAAAAGCATGGGAATTTCCTAGTCTGGAGCAGCTTTAACCCTGCTAAGAATGTAAAGATTAGGAATGCTCATTATCTACAATCTAGGACCGACCCTAGAAAAGTTTGGTGGAGGTGGCTTGATCTGTTTTCTCAACCATAGCAAGGATCTGCCAGGGTATTCTGTTTCACTGCCCCTGTTAACCTCGGGAATCTAACTTGACCCATAAAGAAATAGACACATTCTGTTTCCTGACCCTGATACTAGTAGCTTGGACAACACGGTTCCCCCATATTGGCTGTCAATCTGCCCAGTTTCTTGGATCTTAGGCTAAATATCTACACCTGTCTCTCCCAGCCATTGTTTGCAAACTCTCAGAGTACCTATTTTCGACACTTACTCTAGCTTCCAGTTTGACGTGTAGCTTCCAGTTTGACGTGAAGAAGTCTAATTAGTTGTCAGTTCCTGGGTATTCCCTACTCTGATTTCTCCAACTTCTGAATGCAGTTCTCATTTCTAAATTATGCTAAGAAACAATGCTCTGTGTCTTATACTATTTGAATGGAATGGATGTGTATAATCAGTGAGAAATATGTCACTGAAGCACATGCCTTGAATCACTAGTATATCAAAAACATTGATGTATTATAATTATACATGCAAGAGAGATATACTCTAGGAGCTATGATTTAGAAGCCAAAGTGCAGTATCAACCATACAAAATACTGTGAGGTAGTGTAAATTGCACTAAATGTATAGTAAGAGAGTTTTGATAAGCTTCTTTCATAAGGAGGGGTAATAAAAAATTAAGGACCTAAGTTTCTAATGTGCAAAATCTAAATAAGGATAAATTAAATACTGCATTGTGCTAAGGCCATTCTTTGGTGAAGTAAATCCGTAATATATTGGTAAGTTGCCTACACATGGTATTTACATACACAGACTAAGGGTGTTGTACAAGATGAAAGACAAACAAATGAAAACAAGTTAAATTTCTAAGTCTCCTGCTATGACTTAAGAATGTCATTGACTTCTCACTCTTCATTTTTTTGCCCCCAAGCCCCATCTTGCTGGAGGGCTTGCCTGTAACCACAAAATTGGCTAAAGTTGGAGTCGTTTCCATGTGCTCACCAAGCTGATAGGAATGTCTGGAAGAGAGTGTTTGCTTGTCAGGAATGCTGCAGAAAGAAACATATTTTGGGGGTCCTATGCAAGAAACAAATACAGGTTTTCTAATGGAAATTAGAAATTTGTTGGAAATCCTTATTGTGACAAATGATGGTTTTGTGCTATGGTGCATTGTGAATCAAGTCATCAAAGTGAAGTATAAACAAAACTTTGGGTGCACAAGATAATCCTTGGAGTACAGTTAAAAAAAAAAAGGTAGAATTGTAATTTGTGTTTTATTTTTCAGTCCTATCTTTTTGACTTTCTATTTTTACAAATGTGTTATAATGCCCACAATATATTAGGATAAAATACATGCAAAGGATTTATAATATATAGAACATGTATTCTTAAAACATTTTTACTAATAGAGTTCCAAGAAAGCTTGGCGACTACAGTTGATATACATACAGATACTATGATTTGTATGACAGTGTTAACCTGCGTTGTGGATAGGCTGAAAATTCTGTCTCCCATTTATAACAATGAATGTGGGAATATTCTTTGTAAAATAAGTCATTAGAATTATGACCTACATATGAACTCCTGTTGTTCACCAATGTGTATGGTAGGAACTCTTGAAGGCCTAATAAGAAGAAAATGTAAATTCTTACTAACAACCTCTGATTCCTGCTCCCTTTGGTATCTCAGATCAGTTTAACCAGCCATTATCCAACTGGTGGTTGGATCTATACCCTCTATCTCCTACGGAGAACTCATACATCATATTAAAAGGGCTAGCCAGAAAATTGTAACTTCTTTCTAGTGAGCCGCATAATGATTGTATCTCACATTTTTATAGCACCTTGCAGTTTACAACGCATTTTCATATCCATTATCTCATTTCATATATTGCCCACAAGCCTCTGGCTTCCTGGGATTCTATGATTCAAATGTCTCAGCGGTAACTTTATGCACCATACTTTTCGATAATGTTGGGTTTTCTTACATCTTGCCATTCTGTGTCAATTTTACATTCCTGAAGGGTTATGAGCTTCCTCTCTCATCTTAAAAATTCCTCTCCCCTCCATGTCACACTGAACACAGCAGGCGGTCAATCCACACTTGTTGGATGGTTGGACTCATTACGCCTCAATCTGGCTTCCTTCTGGTCAGGCAGGCTACTCGCCGACTTACTTGAATCAAATGACTCCTCAAACCCCACAAAGACTTCTCTATTTCTTCATCATTCCCCAACTAGCTACAGGTAGTTTCATTTGCTGAAACACAGAATTTTTTCCCAACACTGGTATTTACTGTACACTCTTTATTCACATCTCCATATCTAGCTTTTCTAGGAATGTTTATCTATATTGCAGAGCTGGAGTGAATTTAAAAGGTGTTACAGAATGTGTAAGTCCATGGTTTATGTTGGTAGTGAATTCTGTTTGGCAACAATGACTTATCGTTCAATCAGTATTGATTGTGTATTTGACAAAAACGAGCCAGGTAGTTGGTGTAGAACTTAGAGAGTTGGTGTTATACTGTAGGAAAGGCTGTTCCCAAATAACTATAAAACCAAGAAGACGGTATTTAGTATCAAGAAAGACATTTCGAATGTGTTTTCAAGTTCAAAGGAAGAAAGAGTACATTCAATTAATGCTGACAAGTTTAATAACAATCACAAGGGTTTATGAAGTTCCTACTTATGCACAACGTTTGTTAAAAATAAATTAGTGAAAGCAAAAAGATTTAGTCTCTGTGTTTATGAGCACGTTATGTTTTAATAAAAACATTAAGGGCATAAAGAGGAATCAGTATTACACACAAATACAAATTAAATGTTAAAAGTAGTAGCAGAGAATTGAAAGTGATAAAAATTTAATATTTCTCAAGCTGTCCCTCATTACTTACAAGTGATATAGAGACGTGATTCCTGCCGACATCCCAGTACAGTGGAGAGTCATAAAAAAATGGGTAATACGGAAATTCTATTCTATTGAGCAGCCCTAGCATTTTGTTCAAGGAGTTGATAGGACTGTGGTTCCCTTTAGCAAGACGTGGCTTCAACATCCATAATTCAACTTACCTGTTCATTCAATTATAGTGATTCTGCTGAGAGGTGTGGCAAACACATTCTCCACAGGAAAACATAATGACAACACAGAGAATGTTCTGAAAAAATCGCTTGCCAGTTTTCAACACTGTCTCAAAGACTGACCTCAGGGATACATGTTTTCATTTTAACTACTTTCCCTTACTATTTCTTAAAGCCACTGGCTCAAAAGTTAGAAGACTAAGCCAATGAGAACTCCCTCCTCTGTATTTTGGCTATTTAACTTAAGAGAGTTAACCAGAATTTATACTTATTTAACATTGTATGATGAACTAGAAATGCCTGTTATAGCTCCCAACCACAGGTGAACCTTTTGATAAATGAGTTTTAGAAAGTGTCGCGCAGATACTTCTGCCTTTCACAGATGTGCAGAGAAAAATATCATAAGTACATGGGAATTGAACTTCCCTGGTATATAATATTTATGCCTTTAGGGTACAGAAAAATTGGCCAAAAGCCAGTTCCTAAATAAATATTCATTGATTCTACCCTAAGGGCACTTGTATCACATTTTACTAATAAGGATGTTGTTTCTAGAGGCGGCATTATAAAGAGTAGAGGCTAACGAAATAGCACTTTTATTATCTTTGCTTTCTCCTGAAGGAGACAGAAAGAAATGAAGAATGTGTATTTTGTTGCCTAAATGAATCGAAAAAGTCCCTAACATGTCAAATCAAATAAATGTATGTTAATTAGTCTATGGTTGAATTGTACGAATGTTGATGAGGCTGTAACGTTTCTGGGGCTAAATCTAATTATAAAGGCCGATATCCCCTTGCATGTACACTGACATCTGTGTAAACGATCTGTTTAAAATGCTATTATAAAACTATTTCCTAAAACCTTTCTGGAAATTTTGTATTTGAAAAAATTATTTCAAAGTGTCATTCTCTAAAAGCTTCTGAACTAATGGCATAGGAACTTCATTTCTGTTCTGTCCCATTTTCTGAACAAAGTTGTTCTTGTTGAACTAAGCAATCATTTGGCAGTAAAACTTCCGTAGTTCCAGCTTCCATAGGTGTTTGTGTTATGAGAGGAGTCACAACTGCAGACTGAAATAGGGCATCTTGAGAACCTATATGATATTACACAATCTTCCTTTGCTGTTCTTCAATACCAGGAAAATCAGTGTCAGTCTGCCGCTGAGATCTCAATGGCTTTGGAAGAGGAACAAACTTTTCTGAGTTTTGAAGGTCGACGTCCACATGAGCAACCATACTCTCCTACAAAATTTTCTTTTGTACCACTATCAGAGACAACATTCTGTACTGACTCAGTGACTGGACCACAGATCTCAATCCGTCCGACATTTCCTACATTCTCAAATAATACACAGAGGTGAGATCTGAATAAATTTTAAGAAGCTAAGTTTTCCCTTTGGATAACAAGAAAAATATATTATGTCAGGATTACAGTATATGATTTTTATAATATGCATGAAGTTATCTTGATTTATATCTACAAATAATAAATAAGTTCCCTTTTTTGAAGAATTACTCAATTAGTTGTATTAATTATACTATATTATAATCAGGTATTTTTAGTTTTGTGAAGTATCTTTTCCACGTTTGGGTGTTTTATACTTAGGGTGATGCTGAGCATTAGATAAATTAGATGTGGAGTTTAGTAGTTCTCAGATCTTGAAATGAGTGGCTTACATATAAGGAACACCCATATTCTAATATCAGGCAGGTTGTTTGGACCCAGTGCTGGGATTAGAATCTAGTTTCCTTACTTCTGGCCAAGACATTTTGTTGCAGTTACTTTATTTATTTATGTTGTCATTATACAGCATCAATTGTTGTGTTGTCACATGGCATGTGAATAATGCAACCTAGTTTAACAGTTCCTAGTTTAATATAAACTAGAGGTAAAATCAAAACTAAACAAAGTCAGCCAGCCAACGTTGAGTGCTATTATAGGATTAGCACCACATTAGAGGCTGCATAAAATAAAACTCCACCCCAAGGAAGATTGTTATCTAATCAGAGGAATACGGGAAACATTTTCAGATATCAGAAAATATAATTCAATGAAAATTAGTAATCATGCATCATCTAAAATAGGGGTTCAGATGTGGGAGATAGAATTAGAGACTGCACAGTAAGATTCACGGACGACAGGCTGAAATGAGCAAGCTACATCTTAGCGTCGGTGAGTACAGAGCGCTTTCTAGAAGAGAGGTCATGCAATGGATTAGGAGGTAAGTTTGCAGAGTCAGGCTAACGAGGAGACACACTGAATGCCATGGTAAGAACTCTGGACATAAAAATATTGGAAGGTTTTTGAGCAAGTGAAAAAAATGTTTGGAAATGTTACTTTGGCAACGGCAAGAATGACAGTATGGAATAGATTGGCAGAACGAAGGCAAAATGGTTAGACACATATTGCATTGTTATGGTAAAAAATGATGACCGGAGAATTATGTGCCACACTTATTCATAAGAAAGAATATGTGAATCTTGCAGATGTTTCCCTCTAGTACAACCAGAGGCCAAGAGGAACCTAGTAATTCAAACAGATCTTTCAGCAATCAGTAGAAGAGCCCTTCACATCTTCATAGGGTCCAGTGTCAACTTGCTTAGACATTGAATCATCTTGTCAATTCCTTCATGACCCACAGTGAAGCCTCATACTTGTCCATTATGGTCCTCACAGTCTCTGCGAAGTATCATCTGGTTTTCTAGACACTGTAGTTAAGGTTTATTTATTTATTATCATTATTATTATTATTTTGAGATAGAGTCCCACGCTGTCACCCAGGCTGGAGGGCAGTGGCACAATCTCGGCTCACTGCAACCTCCACCTCCTGGGTTCAAGTAATTGTCCTGCCTCAGCCTCCTGAGTAGCTGGGACTACAAGTGCGTGTCACCACGCTTGGCTAATTTTTTGTATATTTAGTAGAGACAGGGTTTCACTGTGTTACCCAGGATGGTCTCGATCTCCTGAGCTTGTGATCCACCCACCTCAGACTTCCAAAGTGCTGGGATTACAGGCGTGAGCCATTGCGCCCGGCCAAGATTTATGTTTTATCAAGAAATTCAACCATGCAGTGTCCATGGGTTCTGCATCCTCAGATTCAACCAACCCCAGATTGCAAATATTAAAAAATAAAAACAACAATAAAATAACAATAAAAATAACACAACAATAAAAATAATAAAAGGCTGTATAACAACTGTTTATATAGCACTGACAATGTATTAGGTATTATGGTTAGAGTAGGCAGATAGTTAGACATGAGTGGGACATGGGGGGCATGAAAAAAGGGAGGTCTGGAAAACCTGACACCAGAAACCAGAAACCAGCATGCTAGAGATGACCAGACAAGAGGGGAAATAACTATGCAGGAAGAAACACCGCTTAAGACGCCCAGTAATTGCTCACTCTGCAGTTAACTTGTCAGAATGTAGCTACCTAAATGCGGATAAGGAGAAGAAGAGGGCAAAGGAGAAATCCCTAAGACATACAAAAGCACGGTAAGTGCAGATTTAACTGCTATGCGACTTTCCCGGGGTGGCAGTAATGAGCAACTCCGCCACTAGGTAGAATTCATATCCAACACCTGGTCCATGCAAGTGCATCACTGACAGTAAGGGGGAATCCCCCAAACCTGGGATGGAAACTAGGTGGGGTAAAGGTGGGGACAAGGCAGCAGCAAGAAAACCAGATGAAGAAAAAAGGTGGAGACTTAAGACAGAGGAGGAAACTTCAAGAAAAGTCTGACATCATAAAAACCGAATGCAGATCTCTCAGGGCTGCTGCTGGCTCATTCTCTTTCAGCAGCCCACTCTGCCACATCTTTCAGAGTGTCCTGTCTCTCTAAATCAACTCTCTGCTCTCTATTTTCCTTCACTAAATTCTCCTCTTTGGCTAAATTGTCTCTTGGCTGAATTCTTTCTCCCAAGTTAGACAAGAACCAAGATTTGTGCACTTTCTGGTAACATTGCAAGTAACCTAGAAATGATTTAAAGTATGTGGAAGAATGTGCATAGGTTATATGCGCATAGTCGTTTTTTTTACAAGGGTCTTGATTCTCATATCTGTAGGGGTTCCTAGAGCCAATTCCTCAAGGATACCAAGAGATCACTGTATTTGTATATACCATAGCCACATTTTCTGCAGACATCCCTGAGCTACTTTTGAAGAATACATCTACAATTTAACCTTCACACTTAATGGCTAACTGAATACATGGAAGAAATAGTGTTGGAGAAAAGATATAATTCAAAAATAAATATAAGTCTGATCCTGGATAGTGGGAGAATAATCAACATTAAATGCTTCTCAAAATTTAGTAAAGAATATACAAAATACCACGAAAATGTTCTCACACTTCATTTTTATTAAAGTGCACTTAATTTTATCTACTTATAAACAGCAAATTAGCTCTTATAAAATTGAAAAAGTATCCTCAAACTTTAAAAATCTGTAAAACCAGTACAACTTCAAGTAACCGTTTCAAATTCTTTACATAAAAAAGCAGCAAATCGTGCCATTCACAGCAAGATGGATGAGCCTGGGGGACATCATGTTAAGTGAAGTAAGTCAGGTGCAAAAAGATAAACACCGTGTGTTCTGACTCACATGTGGACCCTAAAAAAGTTGATCTCGTAGAAGTAGAGAGTAGAATAGTGATTACCAGAGGCTGGAAAGGGTAAGTGGAAGGGGAGATAGAAAGAAGTTGGTTAACAGAAACAGAATTCCAGCTAGGCAGGAGGTGTAAGTTCTAGTGTTCTATAGAGCTGCAGAATGATTATCGTAAACAATCATTTATTATAATTTGTCAAATAGCTAGAAGAGACCATTTTGAATGTTACCAACACAAAGCAGTGACAAAGGTTTGAGATAACTGATATGCTAATTACCTTGATTACCTATTGTTTACATGTATCAAAAATCACACTCTAGCCCATACATATGTATAATTATGTTTCAATTAAAATATATATATTAAAAACATGTAACTTTCCTGTCTGAAAAATAAACAAAAGAGGCGTAATGTATTATCACTGATAATGAAGTTTAGAGGGGACTAAACGGCCACTTGCAATATTACTAAATTTTAAAGTGGAAACCTTTATAAATTCCACGTTCGATTATTTGTCAAGCAATGACTTAATTCTCCCAACAGTTTTCTGCATTCTAACAACAGTGAAACAGGTGATTACAGCTTTCTTGGCTTCAGATGGCTTTAACTTAACATTAACACCTTATTTAAGTGATTTCTCTTTCTCTCATTCTCTCCCCACCCTCTTATGGTTTCTTACAAACGATAGCAGTACAATTTGAAATTGCATGGTACACAGTATTATAAGGTGGTTAATCAGGATCTCATTAGCATTCATATATCAACATATTTAAAGATTAATGAAGAATAAAAACACAGAGATGCACACTTAATCACAACAATCTCATGGGAAACTCATGAACCCCTGAAAATAGGTTTGAGGCTGTGCAATTTCTGGGAAAATCAGGTTTGAGAAACACATGAAGCAGTGAAAATCACAAAAAAAGAGAAGTGTTTACATTTTGTGTGTTTGTTTGTATTCCAGGAACGATGATTCATTTTCTTTGGGCTAATTAGAGGTAGAAATGATGGAAGAACATCTTCAACCAAATGATGTATATGAACATTTTACATTTTCCTTGTAAGAGTTGCTGCCTCCAAACACACATTTTCCTCAGTGAGAGCAGTATTTATAATATGTGTAAAACACTCCAGATTTTCATTCTGTAAATCTATTCTTTCTGGGCTTTTAGCCAAGATGTAGGAACATGCTGATAACTCAGGTGACAATTTCTATATCACCTAGGTCATTATTATAGTTACAAATGGAATATTTGAGTTGTATGAAATTTATAATTCCATTTAACAAAAAAGGAGGGAAAAGCCTGACTTTTTGCATTATTTGCCATTTATTTCAACTGCTGCAGTTCTTTGAGAGTGGAAAATGGACGTCTACATGGTTTGAACAACAGCCACGATAGTCAGACTTATATTTTTGCCAGTGGGTGAAAAAAAAATCAAAGGGAATCTTCACCTCTTAAGTAAATGTGAAGCTGCTAGAGGAAGCTGTTTCCTCCTTAATCCTTCAAATACTTGAATGTGGTTCATAGTTTTGTCCCCAAATGCTCTTGGGTATGTGTGAGTCTCCCAGGTCCTCTGCTGCTCCTTTAGAAACCCTCTGTTCCAACCATACTGGTGTAAGCAGATTTTTTTCTTTTTTTTTCTGTCTGATCTCCTCTAAGGAGGCTATTGTGAGTCTTGCCCTGCTAAGCTTGAGATCACTGTGGAGATACAGAGATGGGCAGACAATGAACAAATGAGGAGGTGAATAAGGCCCAATAGATAGAAAGTTCTGAGCTCAAAGGCTGAGAAGCCAATCTTAGGTCTTAACTCCATGGGACAAAAGAGGGGAAAGGGGACAAATGATAACAGCTTTTGTGTTCTGAATGGGAAAGAACTGGTGTAAATGAGTCAATTATAACCAGATGCAAGCTGAAGGCATTTAGGCAGATGGCCCTACACAGCACAGAACAGCCCTCTAGTAAGGAGGCTTCTATGGCTCAGGTAAACATGGCCCGGTCTAGGCATACGGAACTCCTGTTGCTGATTAAGGAAAGTAGGTTGCACTTTGGGAGGCCGAGGCTGGCAGATCACTTGAGGTCAGGAGTTAGAGACCAGCCTGGCCAACATAGCAAAACCCCATTTCTACTAAAAATATAAAAATTAGCCGGGCGTGGTGGTGCATGCCTATAATCCCAGCTACTGGGAGGCTGAGGCAGGAGAATCGCTTGAACCTGGGAGATGGCAGTTGCAGTGAGCCAAGATCACACCACTGCACTCCAGCCTGGGCAACAGAGTGAGACTCCATCTCAAAAACAACAACAATAACAACAAAAAAACCACCAAAAATTAGCCAGGCATGGTGGTGCATGCCTGTAATCCCAGCTACTTGGGAGGTTGAAGCTGGAGAATCTCTTGAACTCAAGAGGAGGAGGTTGCAGTAAGCTGAGATCCTGTCACTGCACTCCAGCCTGGGTGGCAGAGCAAAACTCCATCTTAAAAAAATAAAATTAAAAAAGAAAGAAAAGTAGGTTGATGATCTTATGATGGAGGCTGTGTAGCATGAAGCTGTTAGAATGTGTTAAAATCATACTGAGCAACATGCAAGGATGTTCAATACCTACTGCAGAGCAAAATCAGAAGTAGGCAATAAAAGCATGTAAACAAACCCTGGAACATCCACGGAGAAAATCCTCAAGCCCGGAGATCCAGTGTCTCACATTTTCAAGCAGTAAGACTTTCAAAGTGACTGCAGAACTGCTGGAGGGAATACGGAGATGGCACAGCTAAAGAATGGTAGAGTGTTTCTTTGATAGTAAATCTGGGGCATGAATAATAAAATACTACTTGGAAATACTTCCATTAGTTCACCTCTGGGAACTTATCTGAAGGGACTAATAGAGGTTGTACATAGGTACAGAGGTTCTCCTCATGACATTGTCACTAAGAGGGAAAACCAGAAAACAAGGTGAATGTTCAACTGTGGTGCATGTGTAGCATGAGGCTGTTAGAACGTGATAAAATGATACCGAACAAGTAAGGATGTTCAAGACATGTTGCAGAGCAAAATCAGAAGCAGGCAATAAAACCACATATAAACTGCAGTATGAGTCCATGTTCCAACTAGGAAAGGACGGCACCTCCCTCTTATTAGGATAATTTCCAGACAGTTAAAGAAAGGAACCATTGACAAAGGTATAGGTGGAATGTTCAGAAAACCCAAGAAGTTCAAAGGAAAATTCTCACCATGCCGAGGGTGGCAGGGACAGAGAAGGGGCAGCTCCTACAACCCAGAAGAGAGTCGCTGAGGGAAGTGTGCCTGGACAGGAACTGAGAACTGTGGCCAAGGGACACAGACAGCTTGAGGTGATCTTGGAGGGAGGGAGCCAGAGAAAGAAACCCTGATCTCACTCTCGTATATCCTTCTCATCTCCCTGTCTATCTCTCTCCCTGAACAGACAAAAACCAGATCCAGAGAGACCTTGATGCCTCTCAGGAGAGAGGGCAGGATGGAAAACAGCGTATCTAAGAAAGAGAATTGGAATACAGTAGCCCCCCAACTCATTGAGGGCATACCTTCCCAGACCTACAGTGGATGCCTGAAACCACAAGTAGTAAGGAAGCCCAGCTGGGCGCAGTGGCTCACACCTGTAATCCCCGCACTTTGGGAGGCTGAGGTGGGTGGGTCACGAGGTCAGGAGTTCAAGACCAGCCTGATCAACACGATGAAACCGTGTCTCTACTAAAAATACAAAAATTAGCCCAGTGTGTTGGCGCATGCCTGTAATCCCAGCTACTAAGGAGGCTGAGGCAGGAGAATCGCTAGAACCCGGGAGGCAAAGATTGCAGTGAGCCAAGGTGGCGCCACTGCTCTCCAGCCTGGGTGACAGAGTGAGACCCTGTCTCAAAAAAAATAAATACACAAAATAAAAATAAATAAGTAAATAAATAAATAAAAATAGTACAGAAGCCGATATACGGTATGTTTTTTTCTATACTTATATACCTATGATAAAGTTTAATTTATAAATTAGGCACAGTAAGAGATTAACAACAATAGCTAATAGTAAATTAGGAGAATTATAACCATATACGTGGACCCTCAATATCCACAGGTTCTGCATCCTTGGATTCAACCAACCCCAGATTGAAAATAGTCAGAAAGATTTTTCTAATTTACAAATTTACAATTATAAATAATACAAATAAAAATGCAGTAGAACAATTATTTCCGTAGCATATGCATTCTATTAGGTATTATATATAATCCAGAGATAGCTTAAACTATCCAGGAGGATGAGTGTAGGTTCCCAGACCAACACCCACAGTGATGATGCCGACGGCTGGATGTCAGGAGCAGCCGCATCAGTGACTAGCGGGTGGGCAGTGTCTACAGTGTAGCTGTGCTAGACAATTGGATGGCCCAAGTTTGGGGCAGGACAGAGCAGGATGGCATGATATTTCACCATGCTACTCAGAACGGCACACGTTTTAAAATGGATGAATTTGTTTATTTCTGGAATTTTTCTTTTAATATTTTCGGGACCATAGTTGACCACAGGTAACTGAAACTGAGTAAGGTAAAACGGCCTATAAGAAGAGATTAGTCTATATAATGCACAGGTACCATACATTGATTATGTATAAATACATGCATTAAAAGTCCAGTTGAACACTGGAATGCCAGTAGTAGTTATCTCAGAACAATTGGGTGATGGTGAAATTTTGTCTTCTTTAAATTCACCATGATCTAGGAGTTGCATTTGATGCTGTTTCTATAATGAAATTTCATTGTGGAAAGAGAAGCTTGCTCATGTTTATTTTATTGTATAATTCAAGTTGTAATATCTATGCCGATTTTCAATATGAAGGTTTTGTACTTGTTGCTATTATTTAAATGAAGAAAACTAATTCTTGGGAAATCTGAGGAGAAAAAGGTGGCCCAAGCACGCACCTTAATCACTCTCTAAAGTGGTGTGAGGCAAATATATTTACTCTAAGGTAAATGTATAAAAGTAAATGTGTGATGATGTGGAAAAAAGGATCGAATGCTAAATTTTATTCTATAGAGACGAAATTCATTTAAAGAAACCCAACATTTTATCTGGTTTTCTATGCTTTACATATTCACCTGAAATAGTGATATAAAGTTAGATCTCGCAAATATGTTAATGACCAAATTGCCAGTGAAAACATGTCAAAAGTTGGTAGGTATAAAGAAGCATAGAGCTTGAATCAGAAATAAAATACAGGTAGCATGGCTCCAGAGAACTAGGTACAATATCAGAATTATCAAAAAATAAAATAGAAATGCACGTGTGTCTTTGGCAAGGAAGTCAACAATATGTGATATAGATTTTAAAAAATATGTGCAAGACAGGACATTCTAGATGTAAAAAAATGTTCCTGGATTTTTCAGTCTTCCAGGAAAAACTGCATGCTAAAAAATAAATTTATTCAGAAGTGTTAACTTCAGATTTGAGTGCTTCTCATACTGTTGCAATGCTCACAATGGACACCCCTATCCAACTTCTAACCTATAAGCCCAGATAAATTTGTCACGTGCTCCTTTTATGATCGTTTTAATATCAGTGTATGGATTTATCAAAATTAATATAGGATTGCTGTTTAAAACAATCAAGAAGCAAAGAATGAACAAAAACATCCATTTGTCTGATTGGGGAAGAAATTGTTTTGTGACAGGTATAATTAGTTGGTTTTGGCTTGAGAAGAGTGAGGCAAACCATAGGAAAGTTAGACTCACACAGATGATATGATGAGATAAAATATGAGGTATTTTCCTAAGGCACTAGAATCCAGCAGTAACTTTTCAGTAAAAATAGAAAATAAATCAACAGAAAACTTCAAGATAAACAATCAACAAATGTCAAAGCTTTTCAATTCTTTATTATTAAAGCACTTGGAATGACATTTAAGGGTCAATTAAAAAGTTCTCAGGGGAATCCATTGTCCTTTTTTCTTAGTCACCAGGATTAGTTAACTGTGCCTGGCAAGATGTGACATGTAGGTCTTCTATCATTTTTCCCAGAACTTTATTAATGTCATATATACATTGCATTATTCAAGCAGAGAATTTCTATTTAAAAATGAATCTCTTATGTATCACTTGTAAACTATTTTCATTTTTGGCTTTTTGCTATTAGAAAACATCGAGCTCCCTGTCAACACCGAGTTTATACTGGCAAGGAGCCTGGGGAGGGCCCGGCTTATTGAGTCGTGAGTCACATTACCACATGCAGTACATTTTGTCTGGTTTTCTTGTGTCTCGTATTTGCATATGCATGAGTAAATCCATAGACGAAAAATAGCACATGAATTGCTTTTACGTGATAGAATGACGTTGGCATATTTGAACTGCTTTGGGTTGTCAGAAACCCCAGTATTAACCGATGATCACTCTGCCGAGTTTAGCCAAGTCACGTCCTTCTCTGTTTCCTGATCGGAAACACAAAAGTCATGATTCCCCCAAACTTAACAAAACCGTTTGGCTCAGGTGTATGAGAATTTGTGATAAACAATAAATATAAATTACTCTTAAAATTTTGAAGGCAACTAAAAAATCCAAGGGGGTTGGAGAATAGTACAGAGAAGATTTAAAATAATGTGTTCGCAATTTTCAGAGGAGAACTAGATATCAATTTATGTCCGTTTGAAATTTTTTATCTGCAGTGGGACAAAGCGGAAAAAGAGAAAGAGAATATTTACGTGAAGTCTCGTACGCATGTAGAAGCTTTATAACAAGCATGGAGAGGAAGCAATGCTACTTTCATAAGTTTACAGGGCTGCCTGGGAATGACTTTGGGCCTCAAATTCTTCCCCATACCAAAGAGATCATCATATTCCCTTGCATTTAGGTGAAGCCATTACAAAAGCTCATTAAAATGTAAACACTATCTTGAAAGGCTATTGAAACATTTTCAGTCATTTAGCTATTCAATTACCCAGCAGAGTTTGGAGAGAAAGGATTGCAAGAAGATGCTTTCCTAAATAAAGGAATAAAAGAAGCTAGAACAGGGCCCCACTTCTAAGCTTTAGTATGTAGTAAAGAGGACTAGGTCTCTGGACAGGAAATAGCCTAAGTAGCGGCACAGAAGAGAAGACAAAAAAGGAAAGAAGTATTTAAGATTCACAAACAATTACTAAAATGAGAGTTGTTTGTGTTCACAAAATGCCTGTAGATCAATACCCGGGGTGTACACTTTGACACCAACAGAAGGTAGCGTCTTTATACAGAGTTTAGCAAGATATTATGCTTTATTTTGTAGATGTGAATATTGTACCAGGTTAGTACATTCAAGGCAAAGTTTATATACATAGAAGAAAAAAAAGAGACAAGCTTACCATAAAATTATAGTTTTATCAGATACAGCAATAAGGAATTTGAGGTTGTGTACACAAGATGAGACTGACTTTTAGAGGAAAGCAGGGAACCAACAAATCACTTGCAGCATGTTTATGGCAGTTGTGCAAAGTAAGTATTATTATATTCAGTCTGAAAACTAATATAAATGTCTCAGAGAGGTTAAGTAACTTGCCTGAAGTCACACAGCAAGTAAGAGCTGGAGGTAGGTCTACAAGTGAGTTCTAACTGACCCTAAAGCCTACATTCTTTTGACTACCCAGTTTGTATGGAAGGAGGATAAAACTTTCAAAATCATTAACTTTTTTACTTTTCTTGATTGTTTTTCAACAATGTAGTCTAAACCATGGCTCGCATAACCTGTACATCATGTATTTATATAGCTTAAGATTAAACTTATAAAAAAAGAACTTTGTTGTAATTCTGTCATAGCTGCCAACTTCCATGACAAGGCAGAATTTGTGAATTACCCTTTTAAACATAATTCTTCGTAGCTTACTTAACAGAATTATGGGCTCCTACCATAAGACAGCAGGAATTTACAAGTAACAGACGTGCTATTTTCATAATGCAAAGTGCCTGGAAAATACATTGCTTTGCTAACCACATAACTAGCTGTGATAGTTAGCATGATGCTAATACATCAAGCTAATACACCAACATTACCTGATAGCAGAAATACAACCCCATAAATAAACAAGTATTAGGTGGAGGAAAGAGTTATAATTTATTAATTTACTTATCTTGGCAACATAATTACACACAGAGTTCCTCTGTTATTACAACCAGAAGCTGAATTCAAATGCCCTAAAGGCAAGAAGTTTCTCTCCTTACAGCATCCAAAACGTATAAAAGTAAAAAAGTGATTATACTCAACCAAGAGGTATAAACAAGTAGAACTTCCAAGCTAGAGCAATAATAGAGATTGATGTTTGCCAGGGATGCTGTAGAAGGCTGTCTTTTGAAGACATTCACCATGACTTGTTAGAGAAACAAAGACCATTCCAGGAATACAGTAACTAATCACCCCTCTATATTTTCACTGTCTGAATGAATGCTTAGGGAAAGACAAACTGAGAAATAACACAACGAAGTAGACATTTTTGGGTATATAATAAAGTACAAAGTATTCTCTACTTAAGCATTTAGTTTTCTTTTAAGCATCACAGAATTCTTGAAAATTTAAATACTAGAGTTAGCCAGCTCTAAAATTTAACTCGTGGTTGCAACTAATACATTGCAAAATTTGAAAATATAAATGTAGTCTGGTAAAACCTGTACAGTCTTTATTGGTAAGTAATATCTTTCAGACATAAGCATTTTTAACTTTCAAAATGTATAAGCCATTCTCTGATTCCAATTAACCAAACAAATAACAAAGAAAAACTAAAAAAACAAAACAAAACAAAACAAAAAAAACCTGTGACCATACTGTAAGTTACTGGTAATTTCCAGGAAAATTATCTACATCCATCTAGAACTGAAACAAATGTGATCAAACTGAACGGTGTTAGTTGTATCTCACTTCAACAGGTATTTCTTTTAAAAATCACCAGGTTAATTAATTATTCTTACTAAAATAGAAAAATGTGCCAGTTTGTCCTTTATACTTAATGTCAGCAGCATGAATGATAATCTGGAGCTTAAGATAATTAATACCATACATCCTCACCTTTGAACAACACAGCTGTCAGCCATGGGGCTTTAAAATTAACAGGCTCTTCAAAGCTATAAATCAGAAATGATGATAATTTTATATAATATTTCTTAAAAAGGCACTTACCTTTTAAATGGAAAACACACTTCTAGCAGCAAATTGCCTGTTAAAATAAAACATATCATTTATTGGTATCCAGTAAATGATATAACGAATGATGCATTGTTATACTAAGCACAATTACAGCGCAACTTAAAAAAAAAACTTTTCCTGACCTCATTTAGTTTCTTTTTTACCCAAAAAGAAAATCACCTCCTTGGTGGTAATAATTAAATGCTTTTCTGTTCATTGCATGTGCACTGAAACCACAAAAGCTAATGAGTTTCATGTCTGAGAGCAAAAACAGAAATTACAGGGCACATTATCTGGGTCATGGGTGTAGATTGGAGCATATTCCACTCAATGTCTATAATGAGAAGCATGTGGATTAAGGTCTATTCCAGAAAATTTAATGGTTAGGTGTCATAGAGAATTTCATTTCTACTAAATAAAAATAAAATACCACTGGGTAGAAGTTATTAATATCAAATGTACTCTTTTCAAATATTACATTAGTTATTTGATTTCCTTATATACTTTTCACTGTACTGGATTAACGTCTAAGAGATTTTTATTTACAATACCTCACAAATATCACTGAGATGAAATAAGGTACAATCAAGGTTTCAGGCAATGTGTACCAAAGGTTACACTTGAAACAAGCCGGCCAGAATCAATATAATATTTAATCCCAATCAGAGGAAAAGAGGGATAACTAGGAGAAACAGCAGCAGTAGAAGAAACTCTTTTGATTGTTTACTTTCCAGTAGAACCTGAATTGGTTTTCTCAGAAGTGAAAACCAAAAGTATCAAGTATAATTTCCTTAGGAACTCTGCTTTATTTGCATATGCAAGACTACGCAGATGCATTTTTTTTCAGCTGTCTCTGTACGTCACAAATGCTGACGTTGAGTTTCTCAAATTATGGAGAATTGTTTTTAACTTTGTTTTATTGTATCTTCAAAACAAGTAAAATCCCAATGCTTGCAAAATTGATAATGTGTAGATATTAATTTGTAAACAGAGGTAGATCATGTTGCAGATTCATCTCAGTTCACTTGAGTGTTAAATTGTCAGGACAGCAAACTGCTTCTCACTCCAGTTCTAGATTGACTCTCGAATAAGATTTAGAAAGGGGTTGGGTGCTCAGGGATGGATGGAGTGGTCTGACAATTCTCTTGGCTCCTTGGGAACAGCTCTGCTTCTGAGCAGGCCTTTCTCTCCTGGTGCCCTGTCTCTCATGTTGCACTAGTTGGGATTGCATTTCCTCCCTGATGGTGCCCTCTCAAGCAATTAAAGGTAAAACTGACTAATAGTAAATGAAACAATTAATATAAGTTTTCATCCATCTACAGAGATGATTTCAAGATGTCTCTGCTTTGATATAAAAAGAAGCATTTAGGGCAAAATAAATTTCTCAAGTTTTAGTTCTGTTCATTTTTGAAAATAAACAATTTATTACTGAACCAGCAAAGAAAAAGTTTTCTTCCCTTACCACTACCACGATAGCTAAATTTCCACAATCTCTCAAAATGGCTATTACTTTAGTTTGCCCAGAGTCTTTACAATTCTCTCGCTATTCATGCACCTAACCCCAACCCTAATCCTTTAGCTACACAGATGTTAAGAGTGTTTTTTTTTTTTTTTAAATAAGCAGGTATAATCAACTTTCAATCCTACTTAACTATTGCAACCCTTTTTATCGCTCATTTAAAATCCTTGACATGGCCTCCAAGACTTGTTCAGAACCCTGCTGACTTCCGTGTTCTAACTTTCCCAGCATCCTTCTCACTCATCATGCTGCAGAGACACTGGCCTTTCTTTTGTTGCTGAAATGTGCATCCCTGTTTCCTTTCTCAGGCTTGGGACCTTAGCAAACGTGAGAGCTGAGAAAGCCACTTCCCTCATCTAATTCTTGCTGTAACTTTTGAATCCCAAACAGCCTCTCATTAAAGAGTCTTCCTCGAATCCTAAGCTGGATCCCTTTTGCAATATTGGAATTGTCTTTTGCTCAGTTTTCCATTTTCCAGCATTGCAGAGACAAATTCTGACCTCTGCTTAATCCCCTTTTGGATAGAGTGGACATAAAATTTATTGCTCACACTGGAAAAGTTTTGAGATTTAAAGAAGGAAGTAAATGAACAAGATGCTAGCACACTAATGTGATCCAGCACTGGGTTCGGCAAACCAGGGGCATATGGTCAACCACTCTGTGGAGGAAAAGTTATCATTTTGTCTTGAGGTTGTCCAACATGACCTAAAGGGACAAGATGCAGGTAGCTGATGAGCTTGGAAAGCTGATGGCTACTCACATGACGTGTTATACAAACAGAGTTAAAGTGTGAACAGTTTTTAGTGTTTTTCCGTGTTGTAAACAACTGTGATAAAACATTTCCCTAAACAGCTCAAAGTAACATCACAACAGTATGCAACGAATGTATCAGGTTATAAAGAGCTGGACTATAGCCCAAATCAAGGCCACCAATTAAGCGATATCTGGGCTTCATTCTGCACAAGCCAGGGCTGTAATTTCTCAGTCTTGCTGCCAACTTCTCTCTGGTTAGAAGCACATTCCTATCCATCAGCTTACCAATCAAGGGCTGCAGCCACTGACTTTAACTCTTCTACCTGAGTGCACTGGTGATGGACATAAGGACAGTGGAAGAGAGGTGGCCATTTAGCTCTTCTCACAGCTTTGCAAAGTCCTCTTTGAAAATATTTTAGGGTGAGACATGAATACTATTTTAGTGTGAGGAGGGGCAATAGACTCTTCCCTTCAGAAACTCATCTTCAAATGAACTCTCCACAGAAAAGATAAAGAAGAAAAAGCTGGGAGGCCAGTTGTGGTGGCTCATGCCTGTAATACCAGTGTTTTGAGAGGCCAAGGTGAGAGGATCACTTTAGGCTAGGAGTTTGAGACCAGCCAGGGCAACATAGGGAGACCCTCATCTCTCTCTGTATATATATTTTTAAGTCAACTGGATGTAGTAGTACACGCCTATAGTCCCCGCTACTCAGCAAGCTAAGATGCAAGAATTGCTTGAGCTCAGGAGTTTGAGGTTACAGAGAGCTATGACTGGATCCCTCCAGTCTGGGTGAGACAGTGAGACCCTGTCTCAGAAAAAAAAAAGAAAGAAAAGAAAAGAAAAAAAGAGCATGGGTATTTTGATTTTTGAAATGAATCACCTTTTTTGACATGTTCAATACTCTGGGTAAGTTTATCTGTTTTTGTGAGGATGTGTGTGTGTGTGTGTGTGTGTGTGGCACAGGAGTTATTGGGTGTGCAAGGTAACTTATTTTTCGTTATTTGAAGGTTGAAGGGAAAGAGTGAGTGGGATTTAATCAGACAATCAGACAATGACAAATGGATAGGCAAAGGTCAAAGACATGGGGAAACCTCACAGCCGAGAATATTTCCAGGGTGCTCACTTGGCCCAAATTAGAGAAAGCCTTTGAAGGAGGAAATCATTCCGGAAGGCCTAGATCAGTATGCTGCTTTAAGATGATCCAAATTTTTAAGTGGAAGAAATGTAGAGCATTTTTAAAAGGTAGGCTGGTATATTTCTGTTTTGGATAATCAAGTTAGCAAGGTGGTGGATGGCTACACCTAATGAAGCAAGCTGGTTAAGAGACCTTCACATTAACTGACACAATGGCCATGAGAATGTAAATAAAGAGAGGGGCTCCCAAGGCATTTGGAAAGCATAACTGACAGTTTTAACCATCTGAGAACAGAAGTTTATGGAATATCATTCTGATTTGGGGCTTAAGTGACTGAAGCACCATTTACTAATGCAGTGATCACA
Organism: Theropithecus gelada; assembly: GCF_003255815.1. Classification (NCBI taxonomy): domain Eukaryota; kingdom Metazoa; phylum Chordata; class Mammalia; order Primates; family Cercopithecidae; genus Theropithecus; species Theropithecus gelada. The sequence goes on along the minus strand of NC_037672.1, from coordinate 177,463,668 downwards.
AGAGAAACAAAAGGGGTGCAAAATTAGGGAAGGAGAAAATAATGAGTTTGTTTTCAGCTTTTTTAAGTTTTAGATTTTTCAAGTTTAGCAAAACACTCAGTAGACTGGGCTCAGCACTTTTACACACATTACTCTCATTTTATAATTGAGGACATTAAGAGATCCTGTGTACATTATCTTAAGGCCTTACAGCTACTATGTGTTAAGGAAAGGATTTTACTTCAATTCCCTGACTTGAAGCTCCATCCCTGCTACAGAACTGGCTAGACAGCTTTTGAAATTATACCTGTGTACCACAGTTTCTTTATCTGGAAAATAATGGAGGTATCTCTCCTTTTGATTACCTGAGATACGTATTAGAATGTTAAGATTTAGTAAATAAGGCAAAAAATCTATAAAGTGAATATACTAGCTGGCCTTGATGTAAGATCCTTTCAAAATCTAATCATTGATGGGAAATATCTTGTCAAAAAACAAAATGGAAATGGTTGTGTGGCACTGCCCTACCATTCCACATAGATTCCACTTAATTAGGGGACCAAAAACCATGTCCATGTCTACATTGGTAGAGGACAGTGGATATGGAGCATGAAAAGGACCAGATGGCTCTTAAAGTTGAATCGGTTACCTGGCAAGACATTGACTCTGAATATTTTCATTTCTCTCTGTTTCAGACTGGCCTCTAATGTTCTTTTAATGCAGATTTTTATTTGTGCATTTCATGGGTTGTTATGTGAATCTGTTGCTGCTGAGTATGTTGAATCTTAAGCCTTTTGTGAAAATTAGCATGATTCTTTGTAGTTATGAATAACAAATATATTCCTTTTGATAGAAAGGACAATTAAAATGTTTTATAGTTATCTTTATTCTTAAATTTTGCTCATATTGATTTATTTAGATTGTAATCATCACTAAACTTAAAAAGATAGTATCAAATAAGAGCAGGTTATATAATGTCTATTTTGCTTTTTGCTAGAAATGGACCATTACGATGCCAAAATGCATTACTGGAGTAATTTATTTTCCTGGTTTTCGCCCTCCCCCACTCTACTGTGAAGATATGTTAGTGTATTCATCTAAGGTCTTGCATTTTTAGAGATGATAAAAAAGAATTTGTCATGCATACCATAAAGCAGAAATATTATTTATCACTGAAGTTAGTAGAGGGTTGAAACATGTTTTTTTTTTTTTTTTTTTGAGACGGAGTCTTGCTCTGTTGCCCAGGCTGGAGTGCAGTGGCCGGATCTCAGCTCACTGCAAGCTCTGCCTCCCGGGTTCAGGCCATTCTCCTGCCTCAGCCTCCCGAGTAGCTGGGACTACAGGCACCCGCCGCCTCACCCGGCTAGTTTTTTGTATTTTTTAGTAAAGACGGGGTTTCACCATTTTAGCCAGGATGGTCTCGATCTCCTGACCTTGTGATCCGCCCATCTTGGCCTCCCAAAGTGCTGGGATTACAGGCTTGAGCCACCGCGCCCGGCCTTGAAACATGTTTAATTGTACAGAGTATGCAGCAGTAAGTCAGCTTGTGGAATTTTAAAAAGTTGCATTTAGGTAGAAAGGATTTTGTTACTTGAAAGGTTTAAAGAATTTTAAGAAATCTATTGCATAGTGTTTATCAAAAGTGAATAGCTTGAGTTTAAGAGAACTGACTCAAGAGTCATACTACCTGGGTTCAAAGGGTATCTCAATACCTCCTTACTACAGGGTGACCTTCAGTAACTCATTTATCTCTTTCTGCCACTAATTCTTTAACTGCAAAAGGAGGAAAATAATAGGCACCATCTTATAGCGTTATTGTGTTATAATCAAATGAATCAGTTTTTGTAAAGCTGTTAGAATACTGCTTGACTCATAATTAGCCTTCAATATAGGCTAGCTTTTATAATGTTTGAATGAATCTGTTTTTCTACTTTTTGCTATAATAGTTATCAAATAACATTTATTATGTAAGTTTAGGTTTTTCTAAATATGAAATGCCAGAGTGCCTCAATTATTTAGAACTCATCAGAAAATCAGAGAGTAAGAAAAAGTATGAGTAGCAAAGAGCTATCACAAACTCCACACACCCAATTTGAAGCATGTTAGCTATACAGGAAAGTCTAGCATGTTTAGGTCCAGTGCTATGCCACAAGTGATACAACAATAAACAAGAATCTTCACCCTTAAGCAACTTGTAATCTAGTTGAAAAATGAATAAATATAAATAGAGTGTTATGTCTTGCGTTATTGTTTTTATGAGTGGATTACAAGAAGAGAGGGATCAATGAAGCCATATGAATGCTGGCAGAAAGGCAGACTTCTGGAAAGAAGCTCCGTCATATGGATCCACACTGCTGTTTAGTCATTTGTAAATTCACTTCTAGAATTATTCCCTCTGGACTAAGCCTCAGTATCAGTCTGTCTAACAACTGAGGCCTCATTTCTAGTTATGTGCACTGCTGGACAGCACTTTTTTTTTTTTGAGATGGAGTCTCGCTGTGTTGCCCAGGCTGGAGTGCCGTTGCACCATCTCAGCTCACTGCAACCTCCGCCTCCTGAGTTCAAGCCATTCTCCTGCCTTAGCCTCCTGAGTAGCTGGGATTACAGGCACCCACCACCATGCCTGGCTAATTTTATTATTTTTTTTAGTAGAGACGGGGTTTCACCATGTTGGCCAGGCTGATCTTGAACTCCTGACACTGTGATCTACCGGACGTGGCCTCCCAAAGTGCTGGGATTACAGGCGTGAGCCATAGCGACCGACCAGCATCCTTCATTTAATTAATATTTACTGAGCACCAACTAAGGTGAAGCACGGAAAGATGGCATTGTGGACGCTTTAGTCCAGAGTTTTGAGAACAATAACAAAATGAACAAAGCCATACTGAATTCTCTGAACAAAATAAAACAGGGCATAATAATAGTGTGTGAGTGACAGAATCCATTGTATTTTGCATGGCCGTGAAAGTGAGCTCACAAGATGTGACCTGGGTGGGTGAGCAGCAGCAGTAGCGAGACTGGGAGGATCTGGCAGCAGAGCGCTCGGGGAAGAAGGAAGCACAACAGTGAGGGCCTGAAGACAGAACGTTTGGAAACCACTAGGAGAAAGCCTCTCAGAGCAAGAAGACTTGGAAAAAGCTCTGGAAGCTGGACATGAGACAAGATTTAGAACTTGAGGGCCACTTGCTAAGTGCAAAGGGATGACATGGGGGTTTGGAAGTGATATGGCTTGGATTCTGCACCCTCCCAACTATTGCAATCCCTGCCTTTGGAGGTAGGGCCTGGTGGGAGGTGACTGGATGATGGGGGCAGACTTCCGCCTTGTCTTTCTCGTGATAGTGAGTTCTCACGAGATCTACTGGTTTAAAAGTGTTAGCACATCCCCCTTCACTCTTTTTCTCCTGTTTGGCCATGTAAGAAGTTCCTGCCTCTCCTCTGCCTTCAGCTGTGATTGTAAGTTTCCTGAAGCCTCCCCAGCCGTGCTTCCTATACAGCCTGCAGAACCATGAGACAACTAAACCTTTTTTCTTTATAAATTACCTGGTTTCAGGTATTTCTTTATAGCAGTGCGAGAGCATACTACTACAGGGATGAAAAGAGATGTCCAATTCATGTTTTTAAAGAGTTCTTCAGGCGCTATGGGAATGGAAAGCAGGGGCCGCAGGCAGCCACTGGGAGAAGAATTCAGAGGCTACTGCATGGTGGGGGTCAGATGTGGTGGCTTCAATGGACATGAAGAGAAATGGATGATTCTAGAATAAATTTTGGACGTACAGCTCACAGACTTTGCTGATGGAGTGGATGTGAGAATGTGAAAAAGACAGGAATTGAGCCAACTCCTAGGTTTCTGGGAGGTAAGATGGATTAGGCTGCCAAGATAGGATTCCAAGAGAAAAAACGTACTTTGGGAGGGAAATAAAGATTTCTCTTTTAGCCCTTTCAAGTGTAAGGCACACATCGCCATGTTAGTGGCAATGTGGCGTAACATGCGTTCATAACAGAGCGACTGTGTTTCTCAACGTCAGCACTATAGACTTTTTGGCCCAGATATTTATTTGTTCTGGGGGGCTGTCCTGTGCATGTCTGCATCATAGGATATGTCACAGCACCTCTTGCCTCTGTCTGGTTAATGACAGTATCTCCCCCACCCCGCTGTGAAAAACAAAAAATGTCTCCAGAAATGGCTGAGTGAGGACAAGGCAGTGGGCAAAATTGCTCAGGGTTGAGAATCACTGGGCTGAAGATATAAATTTAAATGTAACAATACAGATGGAATTTGGCACCAGGAATGTGGATGATCTCACCGATGGAAAGATAAAAAAGAGTAGAGAGGGCTCACACTAGGGGACTTCACAACTAGAAAGAGAACGCAGGCTCCAGCAGACAAGACAATCAGGCGGGGATTCCACCTGATGAGTGCGGTGGGCCGGAGTCCTGGAGAAGCAGTTGCCAGCAGGAGGGGGCGAGCACATGTGGCTCACATGAATGAGTTTGATTAGGTAAACGAGGACAGAAAAACAATCACTTCCAGATCTGTGTCAAAAGAGAACTCTTAGAAAGGAGCCATGAGACAGTCTCCACGTGAACATTGCTGTAACCGTAAATCATTTTTGCAGGACATTTGCTTGGACAGGGGTCTGACAATGGATAAGAGTTAGTTGCTTATAAGCCCTTCCTTAATATGATTAGCTTCATTTGAGTTTGGTACACAAGGGGCTGGCTGCAGGTGAGGATGGATGAGAACTTCCCCCTGTGGATTTGCACAAGAGGTAGAAGTACCTCCAGGGAGCAAAGTGGCATGGACCTTAAGCTCCCACCTGGCTCCTCCTTACCACGGAATTGTAGCACTACACTAATATCTGCCCTGACACAGACCAAGGCCAGATTGCAAGAAAAGATGAAGTGTTCCTGCAAGGAAGCTTATCATGCAGGCGGAAGGGGTCTAGAACAGCAGGCTGGTCTCCGCTCTGAGGGCAGTGCGTCACAGAGGAGTGCCACCCTGGACCTAGCCTGCTTCTGATGCTGAAAACTTTCTCGACAGTCATGCTGATCCTGTGAACATTTGGAGGGGGGTTGCCATGGACATGAACTGGAGAAGCAGTATTTCCAAAACGCTGTAGTACCCAAGATTCAGCAACATATAGTAGTGCTTTCCTGGCTTAGTAAAAAACCAAGTCAGGGAAGGGACAGAGAGAGCCTCGTCAAGCTCCCAACCCCAAAACTATTGTGATGGAAATTAAATCACAGCACAAGGGCTTGGAAATAGAAAGCTTTAGAGGCACTGTGACTAGGGGCTTTTGTGGCAGTTGCACTTTAGCCAGTAACAATGGCAGCAACTTTAGACTTCCAAGACCACCAAAAGTGGTGACTGATCAGATCTTCAGTTTCATCATGGCTAATTTAGCAGTGACACTTGAGATAATGAAGCAGAGACAGGCCAGCAGATTAATACAGGAGGAACTGGAGAGGGCAGGGAGGTAAGAGAAGAGAGAAGCTGAAGAATTCAGCCACAAAAGAGCTCATTAATGTATATATATATAAAATTCCTGCAGGATTAACTGTACTGGGTCAGAGGATATATAGATTTATAATTTTAATAATTTAAATAGACACTGATAGATTAAACTTTTAGAAACTGACAATAATACATAACCTCACTTATGAGTTGATAATAACAATTTCCCTAAATATTCACCAGCTCTAGATTTAAATGATCTTTAATTTTGGCAATCTGATGGGTTTAAAAAAAGTTTTCTCATTGTTGCTCTAAACTGTAATTTATGTTCACTAGTGAAGACAAACATTTTTTTTAGACATAGGCTCTTTGTACTTACTATTCTATAACACATCTATTCATATTCTTTGCTTATTTTTTGTTAGAATATTGGTCCATGTATTAGTGTCCTCTCATGCTGCTATAAAGAACTGCCTGAGACTGGGTAATTTATAAAGAAAAGAGGTTTAATTGACTCACAGTTCTACAGGGCTGGGGAGGCCTCAGGAAATTTGCAATCATGTCAGTAGGGGAAGGAAACATGTCCTTCTTCACATGGTGGCAGGAGGGAGAACAATGATTGCCCAGTGAAGGGGAAAGCCCCTTATAAAACCATCAGATCTCCTGAGAACAAACTCACTATCACAAGAACAGGATGGGGGAAACTGCCCCCATGATTCAATTATCTCCTCCTGGTCCCTCCCATGATATGTGGGGATTATGGGAACTACAATTCAAGATGAGATTTGGGTGGGGACACAGCCAAACCGTATGAGTCCATTTCATATGTATTTACAGGAACTCTTTTTATATTAGGGGCATTATTCTTTATCATATTTCAAAATATCATCCTATTTAATATAGGTGCATTTCTGCAAAGCAATTTACATAGTCCCATAAATCACTGATGTTTGTCTGATAACACTTCTCTGAAAAGCCAAAATTTAGATGCTCCTTTGTGAAAGTCTGGCTATACAACCACTAGAAAAGACTGACATTCCTGTTAGTAGAACAGGTAGGGAATTTGAATTATGAAAATATATATTATTAATAGGATTTTTTTTTCCATAACATGATTAGGAAAAAAGTGACCAGCTGTTTGTTTTAGGACAAGGATCTAGCTCATCATTCCTTTGCTTTGGAAGACACTTGGGTTTTCCTAAACCATCATAGGGAGTATTTTCATTTAAGGTAGATTTCCCAACAAAAAGATAATCCCTGAGGTGCTATTAGTTGTTGGAATAAAAAAAAGTCTTTGGTTAAATATATTTGGAAAATATTTTGTATTTTTATAACAGTTTTTATTAAAAGATTTTGCAAGTACTTTTAAATACTCGTGTTCATTTGAATTCCTTAGAGAAACTTGAATGTGCAGAATTCCCAAGATTATTGAACTACAGCCCTTAGAGATTTTTCTTTTCCCGAGTAGTTTTTTTCCAGTGATGGTATTTCATGAAACAAAATTTTTGATGAATGCTGACTTCAGGAAATATCTTCACACTTCTCTGCAAATGAATGGCTTTCCTTGTATTTGCCTTAGCACTGCCATCTTGTCACCACAAATCCTTCAGAGGCAACAGCAAACCTTGTATAAAATGACTAGGGAACATTTTTGAAAAGATTCATAAATTCAATACAAAGTTTGAGTTGAGTTGGCACAACCTAAATGTAGTTAGACATTGTGCAGTAAAATAAAAAAGTAAAGCTCAGTGGTTTCGATTTTTCTTGTGTGTGGGTGGGGTGGAGGGGTTTGCCGTATCTCTATGAAGGTTATAAGAAGGGGTTACTCCTTTAACCCAAACAATATATGAAGGGATATGTGCAGAAAGATGGGAACTTAACACTTTCTGAGATGCCTTTACTAATTAGGGAGAGCTAAAACAGAATAATAAAATTATAATCTTTAAAAAATATTTTAGTATAACTTTGCTTATACTTATGATGAATTTTGCTTTCATTTAACTTTCTTGGAAGCTTCACACTTTGTTACAAAGTTATTTGTTCTAATTTCTCAGGCCACACCCTGATCTCCTTTGTTGCTATTCAATATAATTTTAAAATTGAGTTTTACCCACTTTTATATGTTCATGAAGAGTACAGATAAAATTATAAGGGATATATTGGTTGAGAGAATTATCATAAATCATCTATATGACATGACTGGCCCATCATGCAATTAATTAGAAGATAATTTTGATAAAATATAAGTAAATGATGGATAATTACTTCTGAATTCCTACGCTTACCATTTTACCCATGGGTTTTAATAATTACTGGTTCTTCACTGTTCAGCACACAGGAACATTTCTTCTAAAAATGCAGAGTTATGCACTGCCTATTAAAGTTATTGCCAGCATCTCAGAAACTGAAGTAAATGCTTTCACAAATAGCAGTTCCAATGAATAGTGCTGAAATCAGACTTTTTTTTTCCATTGCAAATGCCTCAAGTAGTTGGCTCCTTTCCCATCGGCTACTTTGTAACTGCGAATATGACAACATGACGGTGATTCACAGATGCCAAAATATCACGAGCAGAGCAAATCTGTGTTCCAGACATGATAAGGTGAGAAACGCAGAACTCTCGGCCCCAGGTGATTTCCATGAAGACACCTACATACGGCAGGCCTCACTATCTGAACCATGCAGCCGCCAACTCTAATAACCCGGCTGGGAGAGAAACACATCTACAAATGCAAATGGATGAAAAAAATAAAACCGGGTTGCATAGTAACATCTTAAGCAGATTTGAGAGATGTATGTTTGAAAAGCGTAAGCTTCAGCCTTGGAAAATGCTTTCTGTTGTATTCAACACATATTGGGCCAGAACTAAGAAAAATACATACAAATTATGGATGCCTTTAAAAGTCCCTTCTCCAATCCACCAGCCTTAGAAACAATGCAATATTGAGTGAAATAACAGCCTGTTTCTTATTTTTATCATAATATTTGGAACCTTATTTTAAATATATGTACGCTTTATAGATTATAGTTACACATCATTGGAACAGAAAAAATAGATTGTGAACATGCATCTTAGACCAGCTACACAATCATATAAACCACTTCTCATTCTTGCAGTGCAACACTAAGGAATAATAGAATCACAAATTATACAAGACTGTTTTTACTGGCTGTACATATACATTGTGTATATTGAACTCATATATTCTGACTTCTGCCAAGCCTGATTGGCAGCTTAACTGATGTGAGCTCATTTACTGGCAGAATTTATACTTAAAGTCAATGTTTTCCATGTCCAATCCAGAAGAGACTTTTATTAGACAAAAGATAATGTAGATAAATATTATAGTAACTTTACCAGAATGAGAAAATCAAAGGTATTTTTAAGTCAGATTATGATTTCTAAATATATTGTTTAAAATAAATGTGAGAAAAAATAAGAATAAATATTTTTCTTTTTTAAGAAATGAGAAAAAGATTTGATTAGAAAAAATAAGAAAAAAAAATAAAAAAAAATTGTCAATGTTTCTTCCAATGCATACCGTAATGGCATTACTTGGATGTATCAGCATATGTTAAGCAACAGCGCTATTTTTGAAAACTATACAGAGTATAGGAAAAGAAGAGTTGTCACATAGATGGTTTTCAAGCAGTTTCTTGTCAGTTTGCATGGCAAGCTGCAGATGAACTGCAGAGTATTTACAGACGTTAAGCTCTCTAAGAGAAGGAGACTTGTTTGTTTACCATTGCATTTCAACATTTAGTAGAGTACCAAACACGCAGTAGGTGTTTCATGAACATCTGTGGAATGAATTCATGAATACATCGAGAATTAAAGTCAATTTTGGAAGATGAGGCCTAACCAAAATATTTTGCAAACTACCCAAGTCCAGCAATCAATATTAAATATAAACTACCTTATGCCTTACTACAAAGAATTGCTCAAAATGTGTCCTTATCAATTTCCTCCTTTTTGGGGTGACACGAAGGAAGAAAAAGAACCTATTACCGTGTAAAAACCATACTTTGGAAAGCAATCTCATAAAAAGTGGAATTCTATAATATAAGCTACGTATTCACCACATTCTATTGAAAAAGGCTTGGTCCCCACCCCAGGGTATCTCTTCCTTCCTGCCAATATGACATCCAGAGCAATGCTAGGACAGAACATGTTCATTTCAACATTCACCACACACACTTTACACATTTCTGACAATATGCCTTGATTCTTTGAATGCTTACTATATTCCAAGCACACACTACGTTCTGAACACATATAATCTCATTGAAGTACATGCTGTTATTATCCCTATTATGCAAATAAGAATACTTAGATAGGTAAGTAAATTACCCAAGGTTATGTATAAAGAGGTGGGACATTTATGAAACAGAGAAAAATTATCTAGCTTCTTAGCTAGATAGCATTAAGAAGCCTTATAAAAGAGTAAGGCAAGAGAAGGACTAAATTGAGGAAGAGACTGAGAAAGATTCAGACTAAAGAATGTGTACTGGATTTCTAGATTAGGAATGCAAAACAGGTTCAAAGGAGTATTTGGAAGAAGCCAGGTAGCAATGCATTGAGCAATTAACAAATAGTGAGAAGGCAAATACAATGAATTAGCCTCCTGGAAGAGTAAGGAGATAAATTTGATTATGTGTAGAGGAGAAAGGGGGAGAAATATATCTGGTTGCTAGAAGAATGACCTAGGAATGTTTTTAGCCTGAGAAGCAACAGATTGATTTAGGAGACAGATTCCTCTTAGGGTATGGGATGGAGAGCAGTCTTTAGATTCAAATGAGAGCTGTCTGTAGATGCAGAATATGCAGATTTCATATTGAATGAATGCAGATTTCATACACAAATGTTGGCCTTGCATGTATACATTCTATAATAATTGTCTATATTCATCGCATATATAAATGTTTATTAAATAATGCAGGGCTGCCTATATTTCCAGCAATTTATTCAGTCATGAGCAGTGAGCAGTGATAAAGGCATGTGAATGGTTCCTGTAGTGGGGCCCAGAAACCAAAGGCTCAAACCTGACCTTAGGAACCTTGGCGCCTAGCAGACAACACAGGAGAGATTTGCTTCAGTCCATGATGAGCTTCATTATTCTGAGATTATGTAGGAGGAAGACCTAAGCCCGTGGGAGGGAAGAAGTTTTCAAAAAGAGGTACAAGAAAAGAGGTACAAGAAGTTGAATATAACAGTTAAAATTTAATACTTAAATAAACATACACATAGGTGTTAGGGTGTATTTATACATATACAGATACATGTACACTCTATCAGTGTTGAGTTTCAGAACCAGAGAACATCATGGAAACCATGTTTGAAACCATGATCTCTAAGTGATGAGAAGGTTTATAAAATACCACAATACAATTTTCTTAGTTTTTGAATATGAATAGACATAGACTTATTTTGGGTATTTTCTTTTTCAATTAGAGAATTATTCAGAAATTATGAAATTTGAAGTCATATTGCTTAATACTTAATTTGAATGATTATTTTTGAGAACCAAAATTATGAGAAAAATGGAATTAAAATCCTTTGGAGCAAATGTGTTACCAGATAAATGTAAAATAGTAAGAGTAGAAACCATGTAACATTTATGCCTCACAATATCACTGGGTTGAATAATATTATTATTAATATTTTACAGATGAGAAAATTGAGGACTAAGAAGTTAATGAGCTGGCCTCTTTAACCCAATAGCAAATGTAACACTACCTGTATTAAGGACAACTCTGGGAATATGTCATCACATAATTTGTAAGGTTAAGATGGAATAAATAGACCAGGCATGGTGGCTCACGCCTATAATCCTAGCACTTTGGAGGCCAAGGCATGTGGATCACTTGAGTCCAGAAGATTGAGACCAGCCTGGGTATCATTTTGTAGAAACTCCACCTCTACAAAAAAAAATTAAAACAAAACAAAACAAAACGAAAAAACAATGGCTGGGTATGGTGGCATGCACCTGTGGTCCCATCTACTTGGGAAGCTGAGGTAGGAATATCACTTGATCCCAGAAGTTTGCGACCAGCCTGCGCAACACGGTGAGACCCCCATGTCTACGAAATAAAAAGAAAATATTGCTGGACATGGTGGTGCACACCTGGGGTCCCGCCTCCTTGAGAAGCTGAGGTAGGAGGATCACTTGAGTCCAGGAGATCGAGGCTGCAATGAGTCATGATCCTGCCATGGTGGGCAGTAGAGTGAGAATCTGTCTCACACACAAAAAAGGGACAAATAAAATACTAGTGGATAACAAAAGAAATCGTAATATTAACAAGTTGCAAACTGTCAAAACACAAAAAAGGTTCCAACAGGTTTAATTCTGAACACACACAAGCAAACAAATGTAAATGCTATCAGATTAATCTCCATGAGACTAAAATATACAACGTCACATTTGAATGTGACATGGAATCCTGGTTGGTATCATGCTGAGACACTTCTTGTTTGGTTTTGGTTTAATTATCTTTGAGATATTGATTGTTACATCACCTACATCACCTCATAAGATACAGAGTTTTAACATTAATATAATATACTTAATAATTCAGTACAAAAAAGAGATATCATTAATTTAGAGAACATAAATTTTTAATATCCCAATGCAAGTTATTATGCCAAAGTGGCCCTAAGGAAAAAAGAAAAGTACAGTTGTAGAATGAAGTCTATGTCCAAGATACACTCCATGGAAGCCTTTCATTTGATTGGATTTACAGTGTCATTACTTCGCAAGTAAAGCAAATACAGATTCCTCCCTTTCACTCACTCTCCGTGCTATTCTCTTTCTCCATAAAAGCATGTGAAGTTTAAGTTGATCTAAAAGAATGTCTGAAACATTGAAAACTTTGCATGCTACTTAATATTAAAAACTGCTCCTAAGGGACATCTATGTCAAATTTCACCTTTGGCTACAATATTATAAAATCCAATATTAAAATCATTACAATGAGCATGTGCATGGAGGGGGAACTTGTGTGTGTTGCAAGGGAAATAATTAGGAAATACATTTTGGGATCAGATTAGAGAATCCTTCACTGCCAGTCTAAGACTTTTCTGCTTTATTCAAAAAACCGCAGGAAGCCACTGCAGGTTTTTGAGCTAGATGACATGGCCAATGTCATGCTTTAGAAAGGAAAAGCTGACAGCAGTGTTTGGATCCTTCAGAAAAGAGAAAAATTAGAAACTGAGAGATTGTTTAGGAAGCCCATTAAACTGCACTAAATAGTGCATAGTTTCTCTCATTACTGATAGAAAGTAGATTTCAGATCATTTACACTGTTTTGAAAATTCATTATTTAAAAGTTGTGCCTAATAGTTTTCTCTCAATGATAGAGGTTATATGACTATGTGAATTAAAGAAGATGTCTCGAGAAGTAATGAAGTTAAAGCATATTTTAAACAAAAATGTGCCTTAGAGGTTTTTTTAAAAAGAGAGACAGAAAGAGAGAGAGTGAGACTGTCAGAATCCTGTGAAAACTTGCCTACTTGCACTGAAAAATTACCCTCTAGTGAACTGCCTTCAGGCTGCATTTTCAGAAATTATATTCTAGTAGTGGTCAATTTTTCAACCCAAAGGGTGATATTTCTCTCCATAAATTTGATTCCCAGTCAATATTTCTTATACATAATATGATCTAGGTATTTCACAGTTAAAAATAACCAAGGTTAAAATATGTCATAAATACATAGCGTCATTAAACATTGGCCACATGAGGTGAGTTCTTGGTGTTTCACTGTTGAAGCTAAGTGTGTTACAGGCCTACTTGACACTCTTTATTCTTAGAAAATTTTAACAAATAAATAGTGAAGCCCATTATTTATAGCTCCCACTGTCAGAAGCTGCCATTCTTATCCCTATCCAAATAAGAGAATGTGCCACTTATTTTTGTAAGAGGATGTGGCCACTTTTATAATGCCCAAACATGATATAATTCTAGTGAAGCTGATGGAATGCAGGTAGATTGTAAAGATATGAATGTCTAGGTTCATTCCAAATACATAATTTCCTGAGTATTATTTATTTCTAAATGTTGAATAAACCTGTACACTCTTTTCCCCGATTATATGACAATTCAAATTGTTTCAGACTGGATTCTAGCACACAGTTTTGCAGCACAGGAGTGTCTTGCAATTGGGTGAAAAGCTGACACAATCAGATGTACAGAAAATGGTCATGTGATGGCTGTCCACTCTCATCTTTCTAATTCACTCATTCACCTTGGGACAGTCACTCATTCAACTGACTTCGATCTTTTTTTGTCTGCTACAGGAGACTCCCTTTAAGTCTCCAATTGTTACTTTCCACCCAATTTTTAATTTAAAACTTAATACACAGCATTTAACTTGCTGGTATTGCTTTGAATTCAAACTTCTGTTCAATAGAGTTCATTCCCTTTCCACCAACCCTTCACACCCAGAAACTGATGCTTTCTCATTACACTGGTGATGTCTAGAAATACTGAGTTACCTGTGACTATAATCCTTTTTTTTTTAATTAAAAAAATGTAGAGAGACAGTCTTCCTAAGTAGCCTAGGCTGGACTGCAGTGCCATGATCATAGCTCACTGCAACCTCGACCTCCTGTTCTCAAGTGATCCTCCAGCCTCAACCTGCCAAAATGCTGGGATTACAGGCATGAGCCACTCTGCACTCAGCGAATATTCTGCTCTTTTTTATCACCTAAGTCCAGAACACTAAGTGTTGTGAGTCCTTCCTCCGCAGATTCTATTTGATTTGCTTCTTTCCTTGCCATTTTAACAATGAAATTTTATATACTCTTTCATACAACTGATCAGAACAAGAGCTTTGGAGCTGCTTTCTTGGCCTCCGTCTCTCTCACTCTGTCCACCCTCCTTGCTGTTATGCCACTAATTTTATCCTGACTGCCCTGTTCAAGAATCTAACCTAGTTGAAATCTGTCCATGCATCATTGTCAATGGTACACACAAAGGGTCCTTTTACTCAGGAGAATGGCCTTTGCATGAATAGTGATGACAAATGTGTTATGAATTCAGATTTATGACTAACATTCTATTTGAAGCCAAAAGAGAAAAACAAACACAGTATTAATGGACATTTCCTAATGAATCCTTAGGCTTTTAGTACCTGTTGATTGTTCTAGTTAAAGGTATTTTCTTCCATTTAATAGCTAATGGGGCGGTGTAGAAGTCCATAGTAGACTTCCCTTTCAGACGTGCATTGCTATAGTTCAGGAGGAAAAAATGAAAATGGAAGTGGTTGTTGGGAATGGAAACTTCCCCTTTTTTTTTTCTGAGGGAGAATCCTTTTTATGAATGGTAAGATATTTTTTGTCCATTTGCTTTTTCTCTAGAATAAAATTCCTTGTAAAATATGATCTAAATATTCACTTTTTAAACTCTCAATGCTTTATTTTCTGTCAACTTATTAACAAAGTACAACTCCAGGGGCTCTGTCCAGCCAACAATTTTATTTAATAACAAATTATAAATGTATATTTGGTATATGCATCACCCCCAATGTTTGAATAAATCAACAATGGCTTCTACCCTCCAAGAGTGCATTATCTATGCAACAATAATGATCAGCCTTTACTGAGCACGTCATGATGTGCAGATGTTTTGCTCTGTGATTTATCTATAGTATCTCATTTAAACCTCACC
The DNA here is from genome assembly GCF_003255815.1 of Theropithecus gelada. Taxonomy (NCBI): domain Eukaryota; kingdom Metazoa; phylum Chordata; class Mammalia; order Primates; family Cercopithecidae; genus Theropithecus; species Theropithecus gelada. Next base: position 177,448,568 of record NC_037672.1, on the reverse strand, counting down.
AAAACCAGGTTTTACAGATGAGGAAACTGAGAATGAAAAACAAACTTGACAAAAGACACATGAGTAAATTTTAAATGAGAATTTTTATAGAATCTTCTCTGTCTTCAAAGCCCGGAAATACAACCTCCATGAAATATTCTATTCCTATGCTTCCTGTAACATAACACTTATTGAACTCAATTATGGAAAACTGTCTGTATTCTCTTCCATTCCCTTGCTAAATGTGAACTTCTTGAGGAAAGGATTTAGCTCATTAACCTTTAGTTTCAACAACACAATGTAAGACCCATCTAGTAACTGGTTAGTAAATATGGTTGAACTGAACTAAATACATTTTCTGAAATAGAATAGAGAATGCATATTCTTACGGGAAGAAACACAATACTTCATGGGTTAAACATATGGTGTCTTAAGCAATCATTTATAAAACATACTTCAAACGATTTGATCATGGAATACCACAAATTGCATTTTGCTGGGAGCTGACCATCATTTTTTCCTCTCTGAGAGGTAGAGGTTCAAGTGCAAACCCCATGGGCCAGTGCTTTTACTAGCTTTGTGACACGGGAACCCTCACTAGAATCACTTCATGGCTCATTTTCTTCATGTGTGAAACAGAAATGATGATAAAATGTTTACATAGATTACATATGAGAATTATATAAATTAATTTATTAAAAAGCACTTAGGTCAGCGCCTGGCTTACTGTTAACACTTAGTAACACTTAGTAAACACTAAGTAAAGTTCTTATTACTTAGGCATAACATACAGCAGACTGCAACATTTCAGTCTCAGATGACTTTTATTTTGATTTACATATTCTTAAAATTATTGACAATTCAATAACTTTAATTTATTTAAGTTGTATCTATTGCATTTACCATTTTAGAAATTAAAAGTGATATGATATAAAAAGATTTAATTAATTCAAAAGTAATATGAATAATCCCATACATGTTGACATAAAAATGATTAGGAAAAATAACTACATTTTTAAAACAAAAGCATAGTGAGGGAGGATGGCATTATTTTATATTTTTTTCAAGTCAGTTTCTACATTGCAGTGTAATATTGTAGCCTCTGGAAAACTCACTGTACACTGATGAAAAAGGCAAATCACATCTTAGCACTATTAGTGGATATAGTTTTGAGATTCTAGAACTCCCTGAAAGGAGAGAGAGAAACCCTAAGGTTCCCCAGACCATACATGCAGAAACTGTTTTATAGAGAAGCTTCTACAAGTAAATCTCATGTTTTTGAGCACTAATGTTTACTGACAGTTCTTATTTCAGTGTGTATCCAATTGTGCATATTTCAACTGGTTCGAGGGTGCAATATTGTTTATTTTGGAAAGAAAACATACAGTTTTCTTCTCATTAAGACAAGAAATCCTAAGGTAAACAACGTTTACTTCTAACCAGCTCCAGTGCGGTCTCTGCAGGTTACCTTGACCCTGCTTTACATCATGGATGTGCCTGGAGCCAGCTTGGGAAGCACAGACTTTTAAAACTAAATGAAAGAAAATTGGATTTCCCTTCGACTAGTTTTCTAAGAAACAGTCTCAGGAGACACATAGTTACAATACATGTGAAAAAAAAAAGAAAAAATAAATCTTTCCCTACAGTGTATTATTTACAATATTTGGCTAAAAGTGTTCTGAATACTTTAGATTTAAAAACCTCATGATGCAAGGTAAAACAGACTATAAAATATTTAGCTGAAAAATAAATAGTTCCAGGGAATTATTTTTAAATGATATGAAAAGAAAAAACATTTTGATACCTACCAAACTCAGGATGAAGTTTCTCACTTTTCAAGATTCTATTAAATTTGAGTATCATGGTTTTCCATAAAACAACAAAGAAAGCATCCCTTATTTTTTAAACTCTAAATATCAAAAATATCATTAATTTGTTTTTAAAAATTTACAAGAAAAGGGACATATGAGATATTTAGCGTTGAATACATCTGACCAGTGTGTTTTATTAAAAAAATAAAACAGCCAGCTGGGCGCAGTGGCTCATGCCTGTAATCCCAGCACTTTGGGAAGCCAAGGCGGCAGATCACGAGGTCAGGAGTTTGAGACCAGCCTGGCCAGCATGGTGAAGATTAAAAATCTCTACTAAAGATTAAAAAAAAAAAAAATTAGCTGGGCGTGGTGGAACATGCCTGTAATCCCAGCTACTCCGGAAGCTGAGGCAGGAGAATCGCTTGAACCCGGGAGGCGGAGTTTGCAGTGAGCTAAAATCTTGCCATTGCACTCCAGCCTGAGCCTCAGGGCAAGATTCCGTCTCAAAATAATAATAATAACAACAACAACAATAATACTGCCTAGTTCGATAATGTATCTCATTAGTCTTTATCTTCAAATCTCCTAAAACAAGATTTAGTACAATGTCAATAACAATGGTAATAATATTTATTTAGTGATTACTATGTGCTAGACGCTGTCCTAATCACTTCACACACATTTACCAATGAATACATTTACCCTTCATAGTAGGTGTTACTAATTTCATCTTACAGACGCATTGACTGAATAAGGAATAATTTAAAGGTGGGCATGGTGGCTCATGCCTGTAATCCCAACACTTTGGGAGGCCAAGGAGGGCAGATCAACTGAGTTCGAGACCAGTCTGGCCAACATGACGGAACCCCGTCTCTACTAAAAATACAAAAATTAGCCAGGCTTGGTGGCACATGCCTGCAATCCCAGCTACTTGCAAGACTGAGGCAGGAGAATCGCTTGAACCTGGGAGGCCGAGGTTGCAGTGAGCTGAAATTGTGCCATTGCACTCCAGCCCAGGCAACAAGAGCGAAACTCTGTCTCAAAATAATAATAATAATAATTATTATTATTTAAGTAAGTTGTCCAAAGTCACAGAGATCTTACGTTTGGAGCTAGAGTTTGATCCCAAGCAGCCTCTAAGTTGAAGCCTGGGCTCTCTACTGCCATGTCATATTTCCATACTTTGTAAATATTTGTTGCAAGAGAGATCATGAATGGGGTGGTTAAGTTTATGTCATTTTTTCTTAAACTTTTAATGTAAACTTGGTTTTCTGTATAATTTATGAAAGAAAACATGTGATTCATTGGCAAAATAGCAATTGGATCTGGCAAACAATAAGACGACAAAAATGATACCCTGGCGGGAGGCTAACCAGTTGCTAAATACTTGAATGAACTGAGAGCCAGGAAACTACCCTGCATTTCTAACTCCATGAATTAAGCACATGTTTATGACACAACTTTATATATAATTTAACTTTAAATTCCTCCAACTTCTCTCTCTCTCTGTCTCTCTCTTTCTCCCACCCCCCACCTGCCCCTCCCTCCCTCCCTCTTTTGAGATAGGGTCTTGCTCTCTGTCCCAGGCTGAAGTGCAGTGGCACAATTACAGCTCACTGCAGCCTCAACCATTCAGGCTCAACAATCCTCCGACTTCAGCTTCCCAAGTAGCTGGTACTACAGGCACATGCCACCACACCCAGCTAATTTTTAAATTTTTTGTAGAGGTAGGATCTCTTGATGTTGCCCAGGCTGGTCAAACTTCTGGGCTTAAGCGATCCTCCAACTATGGCCTCCCAAAGAGCTGGAATGACAGATGTGAGCCGCTCCACTTGACCTTCTCTCATTTTTTAAAAAAATATTGCTAAATAAACCGGATGTAACAAAAAATGGTCCTCCTGTAATCCTGGCACTTCGGTAGGCCGAGGCAGGAAGATTGCTTGAGGCCAAGAGCAATGTTTTCAAACAGAAAGCTGTATAAAATTTTTTTTTAAATAAAAATTAAAAATGTTCTTAATCACATGGATATTTCTAATTAAGTTAATTAGTATCATCGATGCCTGTATCCATTTAGGTTAAGAAGTTTTTAATTGTTTGAGTTTTCAGCTAAAAATTGTCTTCATTTTTCACTAGTCAGCTTCACTTGAATTTCCCACTGGAAGCTGTTTTTCTTTTCCCCTAACATTTCTACAGTTAAATCAATCACTTTACTCACCACCTTGTTGCTCCCCCCATGCCAGTCTCTAAGAATAGTGCCAACTTAGAAAGACTTGGCCCTGCCAGACACTTGGGAGTCTTCTGAGACAGGTTCCTACCACCTCACTCTCCCAATCCAGTTAGCTGCCAACTCTTCAGTTCTACCTTTTCAATAGCTGTAAATATATCACTCTTGTTCCACTCCCACTGCCTGAGCTATGCTCTGGCCCCCGTCATCTTCCCCTGTATTACTCAAGCAGCCTCATAGCTAGTATCCATAACTCCATTCTGTCTTCCCTCCAACTCTTCTCCAGGATGAGGCTGCCTATCAGCAGGCACCATCTTCCCAAATTAAAAATCTGATTATGTCCCGCTTTGTTGAAAATCTTCAGTGGCATTCCATTTTCATGGGGTAAAATTAAAACTGCTTAACATGATATACAACATCAAATGCAATCTGCTCTAGCCTACCTTTCTGTGTTCAGTTTTAACCAACTTCCTCTCCAGTCTGAAACTCAGAACCTCTTCTCTAGCCATTCTGCGGCTTTGGGATAGTACAATGTATACCCCACATACTATCTTTGTGGATGCCTGGAATTTAGTCACCCAATTTCTTCACCAGCTCCTACTCAATTTCTTTTTTTCCAATATATCTGCTCTAGAAGCTTTCTCTAACTTTTCTATTCCACTGCCTTTTCTCTCTCTGCAGGGTGATATTGGGGCCACACATCCCGTGGCAGGCAGTGCTTACCTTGGCACAGGGCTTCTCACTCTGCTTCCTCACCTGCTTTCTGCATGTACTGTGAAGGACAGAAACATACTCTCTATTTTTTTTTCCAAGACTGAGTCTCTCTCTGCTGTCCAGGCTGGAGTGTAGTGGTGTAATCTTGGCTCACTGCAACCTCTGCCTCCTGGGTTCAAGCAATTCTCCTGCCTCAACCTCCTGAGTAGCCGGGACTACAGGTGCCTACCACCACACCCAGCTAACTTTTGTATTTTTAGTAGAGACGAGGTTTCACCATGTTGGCTAGGATGGTCTCAATCTTTTGACCTCATGATCCACCCGCCTCGGCCTCCCAAAGTGCTGGGATTACAGGCATGAGTCACCACGCCCCGCCAACATATTCATCTTTGCATCCTCAGTACCCAGCACCATGCCCAATCTATCATAGGCATTCAATAATTGTATGTTTAATGAAAGTCAATATTATAAAGAAAAATAGCATTGCTTTTTTCTTGGTCTTATGCTTCAATAAATAAACTGTTATGTTGCCTAGGTAATAATATGTTTTTACTAGCTTGATTACTGACTCTAACTTTGAATTCCTAAAAAGGTTTAAATAACTGTTAGAATAAAAAATCATAACTAATTTTTTTTTTTCCTTTGAGACAGGGTCTCCCTCTGTCACCCAGGCTGCAGTGCAGTGCGGGGATTTCAGCTCATTGCAGTCTTGACCTCCCTAGGCTCACTTAATCCTCCCACCTCAGCCTCCCAAATGGCTGAGACTACAGGTGTGTGCCACGATGCACAGATAATTTTTGTACTTTTTGTAGAGACAGGGTCTTGCCATGTTTGCCCAGGCTGGTCTTGAACTCCTGGGCTCGAGCGATCTGGCCACCTGTGCCCACCAAAGTGCTGGGATTACAGGTGTGAGACACCATGCCTGGCTAAACATCATGACTAGTTGAATTAAAAAATCTGTCAACTTAAGAGTTTATGTGATACAGATGGTCTCAACTTAGTATGGTTCAACTTACAATTTTTCGACTTCACTATGGTGCAAAAGCAATATACATTCAATAGAAGCAGTAATTTCAAATTTCTAATGTTGATCTTTTCCCAGGCTGGCCATATGCAGTGCAATACTCTCTCCAAGCTGGGCAGTGGCAGCAACCACAACTCCCAGCCAGTCACACAATCCTGAGAAAACAACCAATATTCTATGGTGTCCTGTGTAGCCGATGATTTTGCCCACATGTAGGTCTATGTAAGTGTTCTGGGCATGTGTAAGGTAAGCTGGGAAATACCATGTTTGGTTGGTAAAGGGTATTCAATGCATTTTCGACCTACAATATTCTCAATATACAGTGTGTTTATCAGATAAAACCCCGTCGTAAGTGGAGAAGCACCTGCACTGTGATATTAGCTCCATGCGCCCACTTCACCATGCTTTGCCTGATGCATCTCTTCCATTTGGCTGTTTTTGAGTGGTATCCTTTATAAGAATAACCCAGTAATAGTAAGTAAAGTACTTTCTTGAGTTTTATAAGCGATTCTAGTAAATTATTGAACTTGAAGTAGAGGGTCATGGGTACCCTCAGCGTTGTAGCCGATCAGTCAGGAATACATTAGCCCTGATTCGCCACTGGTGTCTAACGTGTGGGCAGTCTTGTGGGACTGACCTGTAGGGTCTGCATTAACTCTGGGTAGTTGGTGTCAGAATTAAGTTAAATTGGGGGACACTCAGTTGCTGTCCCAGTTGTTGGAGAACTCCTTGGTGTGAGAAAAAAAAAAGCACACGCCGGGCACGGTGGCCCAAGCCTGTAATCCCAGCACTTTGGGAGGCCGAGACGGGCGGATCACGAGGTCAGGAGATCGAGACCATCCTGGCGAACACGGTGAAACCCCGTCTCTACTAAAAAATACAAAAAACTAGCCGGGCGAGGCGGCGGGCGCCTGTAGTCCCAGCTACTCGGGAGGCTGAGGCAGGAGAATGGCGTAAACCCGGGAGGCGGAGCTTGCAGTGAGCTGAGATCCGGCCACTGCACTCCAGCCCGGGCGACAGAGCCAGACCCCATCTCAAAAAAAAAAAAAAAAAAAAAAAAGCACACATTTGGGATAAGAAGTATTGTGAGTAAAAACAGTTCAATTGTTTATTTAATAAATTAAAAAATATTACTCTTATACAGTAGATCAATGACAATAAGCTGAAATATAATGGACTGGAAGCTCACTTCTAAGTTAAAACAAATTATTGGCATTGTGATTTTATTTTAAAATAGTATGGTCTTCTCTTTAACAGCATTCTCAAAGGATTCACTCACCAATTAATCTTGAAAGTTAATGGCACGGTTTCAAAATGTTTGAAACAACATTTATTTACCTATTTTAAAGCTTGGCTGCAACGGCTGGAGGGCTCTCAGAACATGTCGGTTATTCTGTGCATTAAGACACATGTGCTTAGATCTCTGGTTCTACAGTTAGCCTTGCTGGGATTTCCATTTTAGTGCTCTGTCCCTTCCTCACTGCGCAATTTGGGAAAAATCACTTAACTTCACTGAGCCTCAGTTTCTTAGCTGTAACATAGGGTCAGTCATTGTCTCTGCTTCTTTGGTTGTGGTGAGACTGATGTAAGATAGAACTCAATGCATTGCCAGACACAGTAAGGCTCTATAAGTGATTTCATTTATTGCTAATATTATCGTTTTTATTGTAATCTTACTATTATGTTTAAAATTGAACTCCTTCAGAACAAATCCCACTGAGCTCTACTTTATTCATAGCCCACATGTGGCTGGCAGTCCTCCTGAGCAGCGGCATGATCAGCGATGCTTCGAGAGGCATGGAAGGATTTGAGAGCATCTGGCTCTTCAAAACCAGCTGGCCTGCCTCATAAACCCTACCTCCTGTTGTCCAAATTTCCACAGTCAGCATGATGCTGATAGGGGATTCAAGGAGAAGACAGTGCTGGCACTGAATAAGCAATAGCTCATGATTCTACAGGGTCACCCGTCATTGTCTTTCTCAAGATGGTGAACTCTTGATTTAACAATAACTGCCTTTGCCCAAATTACTCTAGCAAGACTGCCAGAGATGAGTTCTCTACTTTATACTGGTGTACGAGCATATGGTTAGCAACGCCTGCGCAAGGAATGAGTTGACTTATTTGTGGTATAAGGACGTGCAAATAGTCTGGCTAAAGGCCAGAATGAGATAATGATGAGGATGGCCAGCCAGGCACATTGCAACTAGGATCATACAGGACTCTTGATTTTCCAAAACTAGAATCAGAGTCAAAAACAAAGACTAAAAGAACGCCAGATAAAGGGAGGATATGTATTATTCCGGAACTCCGGCATCTCTCGTATGGTCCATGTCACTTTTTTCCTCTATTAAAGTATTATTTGTGTAATTGTTTTATCCCCTCTACTTGATTATGAACTTCATCAAAGCAGGTTTTATGTCCAATGATTCTATGTACATGAGGGCCAACAAAGAAAATTCGATAAGGGAGACAAATAAATTATTGATACAATGTCCTCGTTCAAGCTCACCTTGAAAATAGAATGTTAAATATTGACATGTATTAGATATTAGACACTGAGTAAATATGAAAATCCTCTGAATAATTGCAGTAAGTGACACTATTTTAATTACAAGAGAAGATTCTTACAATTACTATTTCATATTTAAGTACAAAGATGAAGAGGTTAAAAAGTAATATTCAGGAGTAATTATCATGAATCTTCAGTATTTAATCAGAGGAAAGGTAAATCACCTCCTAAATGAATTTGTCAGTGGTAGTAAGTGCTTCTAAGACACCATTCAAGATACTGAAAGGGATGGGATAAGGTTAAAATGAGAAGAAATATGTAATACCTCAAGCAAGATAGAAACATATTTACAGAAATCTGCAAGCAGAGGAACATGTGTGAAAAACCAGGAGGATCAAATATGCAATATTATTTAAAAAAATTTTTTTGTAGCATTGATTGAATAGGTGTCTCTAGAGAAGAAATGGAAGAGGAATAAAATGTGTAGAAGAATGTAATGAGGTCTATAAAATCCCTGAAGACTAACTGGGTTTATAATCTAAATTAGATTAACATTATCTACACTCAATGGAGGATTCAATTACACAAGATCAATTATAATAACTGTACATTTTCAACAAGTTGAAAAAGAGAGGGAAAAGTGTATACATCTAAATAAAATTAATTTATATTTTATTACAAGATTCCTGAGGACAGTAAAAAGGTGACAACAGGAAAGAATTTGGGATTTCATAGACAACGTTTTTATAAATGTACCTAAGTTCTTAACAGACATTTATCCATACAGAAATATGAAGCTAAAATATAAGTAATTTGTTCAGTTCAGCACACCTAGATAAGGAAGATGGCCAATTGTTTTGCTTGGTTAATCACCTTTTTATGCCTTACTGAAGGGCATTAGTGGGAATTACATCCTTTGCATTGGCAGAAAATTGTCTTTCACTTTATTTCATATTCTCTATATAAGTGATATTCTCTAAAAATTGTTAGAGACTTCTGCTGTATTTAAAGGAACCTAGAATACATGTTCAGTCATGTGTAAATAATTATTTTAATCGATCCTTATTCCAAATAAGATTTTAGTGAGCTATGCAATATTTATACCAGTTCATTAGGAGATATTTCCATTTCCTAAAAAAAAAAAAAAAAAAAAAAAGAAGAAGGCTGGAAGAAAGGGAAGGAGGGGAGGAAGGGAAATGATAGAAGAAAACAGAAAGACAGACATGAAAAAACTAACAAATATTTTAAAATACATTTTTAATTATTTCCTCTACCATTAGAGAAGAATATATAGAATAGCTATTGATTAGCTGAAGAAAAGAAAATTGATAGAAAAGAAAATACAATTAAAATTTTTATGTATTCATTTTAAAAATCAGGTACAGAAATATTATTATTCAAAGAGCTCTCTGTCAACAGAGGCTAAGTTTTTTAATAGAAAAGTTGCAACAGGGGTCTTGGTTGTGAATATTCAGAACTCAATTACAAAAGAAACCCCAGATATGGTTCAAGAAATCTAGATATTAGCCAGGGCAGAAATACAGGGAGGAAGACATCATCCTAGATGAACAGTGGTATGAGCCAGGGATTCATGGAGTCAGGTATGTGACATTAACTTTACTATTAGGGAAGACAGTGCCAAGAGCAATGGCAGTAAGGACAATGTTGTCTACTGGTTTCAGGAATGGGCCTGGGTGTCAAAAGGTTTGGGCTTAACATGTTACTGTGTGACCTTTGCAAGTTATTTACTTCTGATTCTTCACTTGTAATGGAGTACGATACTGCCTATGTTATTGCCAGGTTATAATGATGAAATCTGGGTCATGTGTCCAATGAAGTAACTTACAGGTAAGAAGGTTATTTTAATGGTATAAATGTTAATGAAAATTATGATTTGTGGCCAGGCACGGTGGCTCACGCCTGTAATCCCAGCACTTTGGGAGGCTAAAGTGGGTGGACCACCTGAGGTAAAGAGTTTGAGACCAGCCTGGCCAACATGGTGAAACCCCATCTCTACTAAAAATACAAAAAAATTAGCCAGGCATGGTGATGGGTGCCTGCAATCTCAGCTACTCAGGAGGCTGAGGAAGGAGAATCGCTTGAACCCAGGAGGCGGAGGTTGCAGTGAGCCGAGATGGCGCCACTGCACTCCAGCCTGGGCAACAAGAGTGAAATCTGTCTCAAAAAATATACATATGATTTGTTTTATTCTTATTATCAATTTTTTATTGTTTCTGTTACTTCTTCCTACCTAAAACAAGATTAGAATCAAAACTGTTCGATGAAACAAAATCTACAGGGAGAGCTGAAATGGCCCCAGCTTTAAAGTAGAAGAATGGGATGCAGACTGGCTGCATGTATTTAGACTTTGCAATGACTAACTTGAATGTCTCAGTTGAGGAAATTTTTCAAATTTTGATTTCACAGAAAGTATTTGCTTCCATCTGCTTTTGAGAACGCTGTTAAATATGCTTGGCAAGGGAGATGGGTAAAGATTGTGTGATTGCTACTTCCTAAGGAGAGAGACAGGGAAAAAAATAACTAAACTGGTTTATTTAGTTAAAATGACCAGAATAGTAGTATTTTTTAATGTAAAGCTTCAATATTTACTTTTTAAAGAAAATAATTATAATTAAATATTCCCTAGTGCATATATTCCCAAAGAAACATACGAAATTGGCATTGATGTCATGAAAGATGACACAGTCACATATGTATTTAGTATATCATTCTGAATTCTTGCCTATTTTGACAATCCTTAAAAAACTGATGAGTACTGAAGAAGATGCAGCCTTAGATTAGCGCCATGGGGGTGAAAATGCAAGTGAAAAAGTAAGACAGATTGCTTAAAAATTACTCCTTTCGTTTCTTCAGTAGTGAAGATTGGATTAAGATATAAGTCCACATCTCTCAGCAGAAAAGCAATAGAAACAAATTACTAGAAAAAAAATCAATAACTTTGAAAACATAATCAAATATTCTGTAAGTAATAACCATGAAATTAAAGGCAAATGATATTCTGGGAAAATATCTGCAGCAAGTATACTAACTGGGTTACAACATAATCTCTATAAAAATTTTGGTGATTAAAAAATCTTACATTCCAACATAAGCTTTGGATAAATAATACAAACAGATAATATGCAGAAACAAAAGGCTAAGAGTCTGACTCCAACCTCAATCAAATAAATGAAAAGTGAAAAAACAAGTTACCATTCTTTACCAAACTAGCCTTTTTGTTTTCTCTAAAAGTTGTAAAGGGTCTGTATTGCTGGAGTGGGAATAAGAAAACGCATATACCCCTGTACCATAGGGATATTTCGGAAGGATAATTTGAAATGTGTCTTAAATATGTGTAAAAGTCTCTGGAAGCTCACAACAAAATTTTATTATTTCATTATTTTATCAAGGATTGACTGAAACACTTTTCTCTGCTACTTCTTTACAAATTTTGGAAATGAGTTAGCACATTAATTTTTATAATTACAGTCTTGGCTGACAACACCACTTCAGTCAATGACAGGCCACATGTATGATGGTTGTCCTATAAGGTACAATATTTCTGTTGTACCTCCTTAAGTTTATTTATGTTTAGATGTACAGATATTTACCATTGTGTTATAATCGCCTACAGTATTCAGTTGAGTCACATGCTGTACAGGTTTGTAACCTAGGAGCAGTAGGCCATAGTATATAGCCCAGGTTTGTAGCAGGCTGTACAATCTAGGTTTGTGTAAGCACATTCTATGATGTTCACACAATGATGAAATTGCCTAAAGATGCATTTTCTCAGAACATATCCCAGTCATTAGGTGACACATGACTATAACTAAATTGTCAAAAAAAGACCATTTCCATCTAGCACACAAAAAAATTACATGCAATGTCAAACATACTTCTAAATATTTTAATTTCTTTGAGACAGTCTAGTGTCCAGTGGACACAGCTATACAGTGGCTGTATTATAAAGCATGCCTGTAATTTTTACTTCTTGTATATAATATGAATTTTACAGATCACTCAAAATTAATCTTTGACACATTCAAACTACTAGAATATCTAGAAGTTAAATTCATATGTAACATTTAATAAGCCTCTAGATTTCTTGGGGAAAAAAAAGACAAAACCCAGTACACATGCATGATGGGTTTTATTTTCTTATGCTTCTACAATCACAAAAGTTGCTGTGGCACCATCTTGGGTCTCAGAATAAATATTCATTGAGTATAGCCAACACTTAGAGGAGTGAGAAATACATGCTCCCAATTCACCCTGAAATTCATTTTATTTGATTTCATGTACTTGAATTTTCTAGAAAAAAAGCAAAACTATAAAGACAGAAAGCAGATATCTGGGGCAGTGGATAGGAATTAGCCATAAATGGACACAAGGCATTTTCAGAGTGATGAAAGAAGGCTAAAATGCATTGTGTTGATGGTTACATAAGGGCACTACCATACAGGAACAGCAAACTTAACATGGGTGAATGTTATGTAAATTTACCTAAATTATGCCTCAATAAAGCTGTTTTTAAAAATGATGATAATTTATATTTGCTGCATTTGTAGACATATATGACTTATTTCTGTGATATTTTGTGTTTTATGATTACCAAGCTTTTTTTGTCCATTGCTATCAGATAGATAAAATTCTGGCAATTTAGCCCATACTAATATAACTGAAATTCATAAATTTTAAAATTTCCCTATAAATATCAACATCTTAGCAAAATATTCATCTTAAATGCTGAGCCAGATGATTATCCTCTTATGCCTTTACTTCCCTCGGATCTACATATGAGAATGCATCCTTCTCACTCTCTACCATATTTGTATTTTATCACAAAATCCAGGGTATTATGGGAACATTCTTAAAGGTCATCCTTCATTTAGACAACAACGTATGCTTCTAACATCTTGCCTCACTCATAATGTCTCTACATTTGTCACTATATCCAACTTTCTTTTCTTTTTTCTTTTATCTTTTTTTTTTTTTTTTTTCAGACAGAGTCTTACTCTGCCACCTAGGCTGGAGTGCAATGGTGCAATGTCAACTCACTGCCACCTTCGCCTCCCGGGTTCAAGCGATTCTCCTGCCTCGGCCTCCCGAAGTAGTTGTGACTACAGGCACGGGCCACCATGCCCAGCTAATTTTTATATTTTTAGTAGAGACGGGGTTTCACCATGTTGGCCAGGCTGGTCTTAAACTCTTGACCTCAGCTGATCCGCCCGCCTCAGCCTCCCAAAGTGGTAGGATTACAGGCTTGAGCCACTGTGCCCGGCCCCTCAACTTTCTTTTCTTTGTTCTGGCATCTCTCAGGCTGAATTTGATGAGAGGCCCGAGAGCCCATGCTGAGTCTTGTTCTTCTAAAGCCCTTCACTAAGCATTGTGTTCTTCAGTGAATGTCCACCCTCTGGATTCACATTACCACTCACTAGCACCTCACTGGACCGTGGACATCAACTCATTTGCATGCTTATTTCCTGTTTTATGTTTATGCCACCTTCTTAAATAAAATAAATCCTTTATGAATTCTACATCATTTTATTCCCATTTTTCACCACTTTGACCATAGTGATTCCCCCAAAACCTGTTCCAGAAAATGTATTTAATAATGTTGATGATGACAATGATGTCTAATGTCAGTAATGATACGGTAAAAGATTTCTGTTTCAGGAATATTTTACATTCAATAAAGATACAGTACATAGATGAAGTATAATTTTAAAACATGGTCACTTTCAGAATTCTGACAATCTTTGAAAAATCAAAAGAGGCAAAACAGAATTTTGATCCTGACATACCTTATCCAAACTTGAAAGAGTAAGTGATTAAGATAACACAGAAGAATTGATATTCTTGGTATTTGGTCTGTGATGGACTGTCCTGTGGAACAACCCAATAGACAGAGAGCTGGCCAGTAAGGTAGAAACTGGAAACAGGCATCTAATTACTCTACCCAAATATCATAAATGTATAGTAATGAAAATAATGTCTGAGGTCATTTAACTTGGATAACATCTCCATTTCTGATTTGTCCTACATGTATTGGGACAAATGTTGTATTTATGCCAAACAATCACAATATCTTTTACAGGACAATCAATTGTTTAATTTGTTTCCAATATTTAAGATGACTTGTAAGTAAGAGGTGGGAGAAACTAGTTTGAAAACAATAAATTTCTTTTTTTTAAGACTGTAATCAATATATGGGGATAGTTTTAATATTAAAAATCTTAAAATACATTTAAAAACATCCCCAATATGTGAGGATAGCTTTAACATTAAAAATAACGAAGAAATTGAAGGCAGGTTAATTAGACTTCAAAATTATAGACATGTGTCAGTGACTTCCATCCATACCCCTTTTTTGTATTAGCGATGCTCTCTGCTGTAGGAAATGGTGCATTAGGGAGATGGTGTATCATGGAAATGGCCAACTTGGTAAGAACCAAAGGATGGGTATAGCTGCCCACATTCATTCCAAACAAGGGGTAATAAAGTCAAGGTGTCCATGGCTTAGGTGGGCAGCTCATACTAAAGCTTCTGATTTACTCTCATATTTTGTTCAAGGAATCCAGAATGAAGGCTTAGAAGGCTGTACTGTATGTGTAGACAGAAAAGGGATCTTTTATTTTTCTGGAAAAAAAGATTAGGAAACCTTTTATCGTTAGATAGCACAAATGTCAGAGACCCAAACAATGATATTCACACAGGATTTCTTCTGAATAAAAGGATTTTTTTTTTTTTTCCTTTTTAGGAAAACTTAATTGAAATTTCTTCATCAGGTATTTGTGGCTAGGATGTTACTAATTAAATAGTAAACTTTAAAAATTCAAAGAGTAAGCACCTGGCATAACTTGATATTACAAGGAAAAACAACAACGAAAAGAGGATTTTTAATCTATGAAACAAATGGCAAATTATCAAATAACTTTAGGAAGTGAACCTCTTCAAGGCTTAGGATGACCGGTGTGTCCTTGTTGGCCTGGCGATGTCCTAGTTTGGGCACTGAAATTGTGTATCCCAGGAAATCACTCTGTCCCAGGTAAACTAGAACATCGGTTACATTGTGACTAGAATATAATACAAATAACTAACATAGACTGGCCTTCCGCCTAGAAAATGATGGTGCTATCTTTAAGTATGAAGGGTATGCATCCGGAGGAGACACGCTTTTCCAAATAGCATATGGTGGAGGACTTCTCAAAAGGGAAATGGAAATTCTCCATCCCTGAGACTCAGGCATGTGAATTTCTTGATTAATGATTGTCTCGTTTGCCCAATATGTTCACCAGGTCTGTGGTGTGGGCCAGAAGCCAGCCACTACTCACGCTCCTGCCGAAAGAGTGAAACACCTGAAAATTTAAGCTAGACCATTTCATCTGTTCTGGATTATAACTCAGGTTTAAACTCTCAACAGAAACATATCACAGGACCTGACATACTGGTCAGGAATAATTCTCTGTTATTTTATTTATTTTCAAAGTACTTATTTAGTAAAGTATTTACACATGTTTCTGCAATAAGACTCCAGTGCACAATATAGGGCACATGGCTTGTTGGAAAGAGCTATACTGATACTTTTGATTATAAACATTTCCAAGATCGGTGCAAAACTGTAAGAATTTTCCTTAGAGTATCGAACTGGATAAGGACAGAATGATCATCCCACTTAAGGCATGACTGGAAGAAGGAAGTTAGTTATTCTACAGTTCTCTTACATAACATCATTTCCTTTACATTTCCAGGCAGATAATCCTGCCTTCCCAGCTGGGAGATGCAAACAGGTATCAGATATAGGTGGAAGAGGAGGTGAAAGGAAGTGGGACTAAATGAATGGCTCATTTTGTTCCCAAAAGGTGTGCTAAAGAAATAAGGGGAGCCGGGTGCACATAGGATTTGATCTGAATATTTCTTGATTGCATCAATTAGATTTTTTCCTAGTTTACACACTAGCACAGGTCTGTATGACTATCCTGACTATAGATCTCATCAAGCTAGTTAAAATAACTCTACTTAAATCAACAATTTATCCAATGGAATTATAAATTAGAAAAATGTACAATCTTTAAACTACCAAGAAATATGAAGTAATGACAGATTATTAAATCAATGAAAGAAGGGCTGGATAAACCTGACAATGTAAGTCTGTGTCAAGTGGAAGAACACATTCTTGTCAAAACTGTAAAAATTCAGTTGGTTCTCCAGATATTTTGGTGACATTCATATGTTCAAATACACAGCTGTTTGGATTTGCCATGGAGACAAAACATCCTAATGATTGCCTGGATTGATTCAATTTGTTCACCTCTCCTTCAAATGACTAACGCTATGTGGGCAGTCTCAATATTCACCAGTTTGTCTGATGATGTCTTGAAAAAAAAGAAAGAAAACTTTTCTGGAAAATATTTTTCTAAAAAGCTAATGTCTTGGAATCCCGTCTTGGGAATCCCAGCTGCCTAAAAGGTGTGTGTGTGCGTGTGTGTGTGTTTCTTTATGTTTGACAGAAATATGTAAGAGGTAGGAAATCTATCGCTGGGATAGATAACTGCAGGACAATCACCTCAATATACAGAGGTGAGCAGATCTTGATACAATTTGATTTTGAAATGGTCAATAGTAAAATAAGATCAAAGGTTTTTGCATGCATTTTTTTACCATTAAAGGCAGTTTCCCTGTTCAATCGATGTTTACCACTGTAGCCTGTTTCTTTATATTTGTTACTAATTTTAACATTAATATTCCCTGCAAATGTCCCTCAAATAATCCGGTTATAAGACCAAGTTTTCATTTACTCTTAGAGAACAGGAGTATCAGTCACACTTTCACCCCAGGCAATGATCAGGATTGGACTTCATGGCTGCCTGTGCCATTAATGTTAAGAGAATTTCAAGAACCAATGTTTTGTGGAGACTTCCAATACTCAGTAGAATGACCTCAAACACAATAAAGGTAGTTATAGAATATTCTAGCCTACAAAGTATTATGAACAATTATATTCTCATATTTCTCATCACAAAATATGGTTCTTCAAAATGTGGAAAATATATCTTAAGATAGATGAAATCTCGAGACCTTTATCACTTTAATTGTATTATAAATAACTACTTTTGTTACGTAGACAGGGTACCATTCTTTCAAAACACACTGAGTTGCCAATCAACATGTATTTTAGAGAAGGATTGTGGAGTTTAGAATTGGGAAGTGAATGGGATTACGGTTTCATAGTTTGCTCTAACTAGCCCTTTCCCCTCCCATGTTTTTTGACTTTATTGTTGTTGTTCATTCATAAAATCACTTTTACTGATGAGTTCTTGTGAAATTAGAAAGCTCCCCCTTATTTTTTTATTTTTTTATTTTTATTTTTTGAGATGGAGTGTTGCTGTGTTGTCCAGGCTGGAGTTCAGTGGCATGAGCTCGGCTCACTGCAACCTCTGCCTCCCAGGTGCAAGCAATTCTTCTGCCTCAGCCACCCGAGTACCTGGGATTACAGGCACGCATCACCATGCCCAGTTAATTTTTGTAGTTTTAGTAGAGATGGGGTTTCATCATGTTGGCTGGGCTGGTCTTGAACTCCTGACCTCAAGTGATGCACTCGCCTTGGCCTCCCAAAGTGCTGGGATTACAGGCATGAGCCACTGTGCCTGGCTCCCCTTATTTCTTTAGCACATCTTTTGGGAACAAAATGAGCCATTCATTTAGTCCCACTTCCTTTCACCTCCTCTTCCACCTATATCTGATCCCTGTTTGCATCTCCCAGCTGGGAAGGCAGGATTATCTGCCTGGAAATGTATTCATATCACATTGGGGTAAAAAAGAAAATTCATATTGATTAAAAAGACTCCAGATTCTGACAATATCTTAAATGGCATATCTTTTATCATCTCTGAGACACAAAATCTGATTTACTAACGGAGAAACAAAATCTCTGAGATGAAATAATCTGCAACTTGTTTAAGGGCACACAGTAAACGTCAGGGCTGATATTGAAGCTGGGATCTATCTTACGGAAAGGCCTTGGCTCTCTTCGTTACCTCTCACTAATCATCTTCGGAAGTAAACGTAAGAAGTTTAAATTATAAAAATTTCTTATTGACTTTAGATCAAGATGGAATGTTCCGGTAATTCCTGCCTAGCTTGAATGTTTGATGATTCTATTGAACGAGATAATTTGGTTCGACCTATGGGCTTGCTCATAAGATACGTGATCTTGAACAAGCCATTTGACCTTTCTCAAACTTAACTACACATCTAGAAAATACAAGAATTGAAGAGAAATCTCCAAACATAAAACTTGTATGATTATCTATAAGATACATTATATTATTCTTATTCTACCAATATTCTCAAAATAGGATTTTAGCAAAAACATGTTGACTGTATCATTTAAAAATATGTTCCTCTTTTGGAATGCAAATGATTCTAATAGTTGTCATCTGTTGTTTGAGTCTCTTCTTATATGATTCAAAATGATATAAAATTTCCTGTCACTCAAAAAACGGCGATTTGAGAATATATGTTAAATATGAAAGACCGTATTGGCAATTAATCATCAAAATACTAAGAGAACAATTGCATAGCCACAAATGGTGAAGATAGAGGCATATGAAACTCAGCATTTTTAAATAATAATTACCAGAATGTAATTTCAGTATTTTTATAAAGGCATAATATTATTGTAACATAACTACACAAAACAATTTGTAGTTAACTTGAAAGACCCCATGTGCTAAACCCACAACTTAAATCAAACTACATCTCATATAAATGAAGGAATCTAGTCATTGTCTTTACTTATCTCTTGGAAGCAATTAGAAGCAAATAGAAAATGCTACTAACCATGACTAATCCAGGAAGAATGCAATGATAGTTGAGACTTACCAAAAGCAAAGAAGGAACAATTTCTAATATTTTTAGCTTTCAGAAATTTCATATTTCATATTTCAATTTCAATCCTCAATTTCAATTTCATATTTCAGAAATATGTAAATTTCTGAAATAAAATTTAATGAAAATTATGTGACCTCTCCTGGTATAAAATACTTATTGTAACAGTTTGTTAAGTGACACAGAGAAAATGGCATAGGGAAATAAAATATAGGTAAATGGAAGTTATTTGGCTGGGTAGAGGGTTCATAACTGCTCAATCTATTATTAAAACCAGATGAATGGTTAGATGCATTTCTGTGATGCACATGTGCAATGCAACAAGGATGAACCAATTCCCTATAATTGAATTTTCTTAAAAACACAAACAAACCAATGGAAAATTATGTTCAATAATTTTTGTTTACCTTACAATTTTGAGATAGGGAAGAATTTATTTTTACAGAAACATGAGCTTTGCAATTATGGTAGAAAATAAGAGAATTTCATTTAAGTAAAAGAAAAAAGGATTAAGCACATTTGTGTAATACTGCAGATAAAAAATTAAAATACAGAGTTTCCATATTGGCAATATGCCAATGCATATTGGCACATGCATTAACATGCATAAATTAAAAATTAAAGTAATACGGGATATTATAATTGTTAAACAAGCATTTAGCACAGTATTGACAATTCTTGTCACAGTTTATAACATTTAATTCACAACCAGTGAGTGGAAATGTGTTCTTTTCTAAGTAAAACATTATTTCCTTTTTATATGGCCTATTGGAAAGCAAGTAAAGGCATTAATAAACAACTAAGCACCTTAGAAATAAGGTTGATGACTGAAGAACAGCCAGCATTTGAGAGCCAGATGTGTTCTGATCCTTCTTTAAAAAACATCCTTAATGGAATAGAGAGGCATTTCTAGATCCTACTTTGATTAATTAAGCAGATGCTAATCAATGTCATCTAAATAGAATTATATCCAAAGTTTAGTATGGAGAGAGAATCTAAGACAGTCTTCATTTGTCACCATCAGCAGCAGCAGCATCAACACCATTGCCAAATTCATCATCTTTATTGCCATCCTCATCATTGGTAGTGTTATATTTCTAAAACACTCAACTCAAGGATTGTAGTGTTAGGAGCAAAAGTAAGTTCATCTAGAGTGTGGAGGGAAAACATAATGTTGAAATACAACTTTAAACAAGACAGCATATGCTATTTACTGCTAGGAGATGGCAGCATCATGTAGCACACAGTCATCTAAGTGGCCATCATTCAACGGCAACAAAGACAGAGTACAACATCTAAGGCGAAGAGACAGAAATATGAACAGCAGTTGCCCCTGCAAACCACAGCTACAGCTGCTACCAAGAAGACATACTACAAGCGAGCTTCCAATGCAAACTGTTTGATGTTAAATCACAGAGAGAGGAGCCAAACTCTCTTCAGGTTTTGAATAAAATTCTGTTAAAATCAGTGCTGTGTTCAAGACCAATAATTGCTGCTTCATCATCAAAATACAATTATTTGTGATACGAATTAATATGTATGAGAGTACTCCAGGTTATTCTAATACTTTGAATCACTTCAAATCTGATACAGTTTGTAAACTATAGAATTAGAATTCATATCCTCATTTATCTGACAGAAGCCAAGAGAAATCTGTACCATACGGTCAACTAAAGATAACATTATCAAATTCAGTATATAACTCCTGATGTTCTAATATGTCCTATTCAGTTATTTTACATCCATGTTTAGTTGTTTATTGGAAAAAGAGCAACCTTATATCTGATAGTGTCAGATATTGTTGTAGGTACTACACACACAGTTTTGCATGAAACAATGTTCCTTCCCTAATGGAAATGACATTCTAGAGGTCAAGAAAGGCATTAAACAAATAAACTAATAAATGATCCTAAAATTCATAATTTTCAATCAATGACAGAAAAAAATAAACAGAGCATTGGAATAAAAACGAAAAATGCTTTTAAATGTATTGGTTAAGGAGGTCATTTCTAAGGATTTCTAAGGAGATAATATTGAGAGAAAAACCCAAAGTATGGAAAGGAAGCAGTCATGTAAAAAACAAACAAACAAACAAAAAAAACCAAAAACACACACACACACACACACACAAGGAAAAAGCAGTCTAGGCACATGGAAAAGCAAATTTAAAAGCCTGGAGGCAGAAAAGACCATCCTGTGCATATACAAAAATGTATCAGCAGGCTAATGTGGCCAGAAGGTTGGAGGGAGTGTGTAGGAACACAAACTTAGAGAAGTTGGTTAGGGATACATGCAAGGCATTAAAGACAGGACAGACGGACTGCACATGATGTTAAGTTTGGTAGGAAGCCAGAAAAGAAATTTAAGCAGGAGAACAACAGGATTGGATTCGTATCTTTCAAAGGTGATTCTGGTCTCTGGAGAGTTAATGAAATGCAGATTAGGCCAGGGGTGGGAAGCTGTGATTGAATAAGAAGATTGGTTAGCAGGATATGGCCGGAGTTCAAGCAAAAGATGATACCGGCACAGACTGAAATGTCATCCATAATGATGGAGGCATGTGGCTGGGTGCAATATATTTTGGAGGTAGAATCTGCAAACTTGTATTTGATGTGAAAGTTGATTAAAAGAAGACTCAATAACTTGGTTTCACTACTATTTGGATGAATGATTCAATTTACTATGATGGGGAAGAAACCAGTTTAAAGATCTTGAAGCATTTAGGTTTGGACATGCTATATTTGAGATGCCTGTGAGACATCCAGGGAAACTCAATTTTATGTCCTCACCTAAAAATGTGAAGAGAGATCTAGGTTGGCACCATAAAATTTTTAAAAAATATGAACAAGTAGATGGTATTTAAAACCGTGGCATACAATCTGGCAATCGCACTGCTAGGTATACACCCAAAGGTATATACCAGAAACACCTAGATGGTATTTAAACCTGTGGCTTGTCATCTGG
The DNA here is from genome assembly GCF_003255815.1 of Theropithecus gelada. Taxonomy (NCBI): domain Eukaryota; kingdom Metazoa; phylum Chordata; class Mammalia; order Primates; family Cercopithecidae; genus Theropithecus; species Theropithecus gelada. The sequence goes on along the minus strand of NC_037672.1, from coordinate 177,426,453 downwards.
CAATTCTACTTCTAGGTATACACCACAAGGTGTATACGGGAAAGGAAATCAGTATATGGAGGACATACCTTCACTCCCGTATTTATTACAGCACTGTTCACAACAACCAAGATTTGAAGTCAACCTAAGTGTTTATCAACAGAGGAATAAATAAAGAAAATGTGGTACAGACACACAATAGAATATTATTTAGTTACAAAAAATGAAATTCTGTCATTTGCAACATCACAGATGGAGCTGGAGGCCATTATGTTAACTAAACAGGCACAGAAAGACAAATTTTGCAAGTTCTTACTCATATATGGAAGCTAAAAAAAAAAATAATTAAACTCATGGAGACAGAGAGTAGAATGGCGGTTACCAGAGGCTGGGAAGGGTAGCAGGGAGAAAAATGGGATTGTTAATGGGTACAAAATATAGTTCGAAATAATACAATCTAGTGTTTGATAGCACAACAGAGTGATGGCACTCAATAATAATTTACTGTATATGTTAAAATAAATAAAAGAGTGAAAGTGGAATGTTCCTAACACAAATAAATGATAAATGCTTGAGTTAATAAATATCCCCAGTTACCCTGATTTAATCATTGCACATTGAATGGCTGTATCAAAACATAACATGTACCTTATAAATACATACATATATCTAGTATGTAGCAATAATAATTAAAAGTTAAGCAGAAAAATAAAAAATAAAAAACTAAAACCATGGGCAGAGAGATAACCAAGAAATAGTATAGCTTGAGATAAAGGTGGTCAGGATTTCACCTGCAAAGTATGGGTACAGGAAGGACAGAGAAAGGATGGAAGCACAAGATCCAGCAAAGTCAAAAGAATGGTATGGCTCCATGGAAGGGTTTCAGGAAGGAGGAAGCAAACGATTGTTTTCAAACCTGTTGGAAAATCTATGATAATTTAATCAGGAAACATAGGATAATGCAGGATCAGTTGTTGTCCCTGATAAGACAAGGGTCGGTGGACTGATGGGGAGAGAATTCAGTTTGGGGTGGAGACAGGTTATCAGTGAGAAGAGAGGAACAGGGGACAAAGGAAGTGTAGAATGTGATTTTAAGACAAGTAATAGACTGATAAACAAGGGAGAGAATTCCTCAGATAAAGCTGGGGATATGGGGTCCAGAACATCTGAGAAGAATTTTAACAGGAAGAAAATGGGAATGGTTGGTGTGAATGTAAGTGTGTTTGCAGTTCCAGTGAACCATGAGGACACTGCTGTCCAGTAGTTTCCGTTTCTTTACCAAGTGTGAGGAAAGGGCACACAGAAGAGGAGGAGATGGCCTAACAAGGAGACAGGATAAAACTGGTCATCTCAAAGTATGGGAAAGGAAAATGTTGGAACAGCATGATTGCAAGGAAGTCTTAATTATCCATTTAATAATTTACTAATTTAAAGGAAAATTGGTCAGTTGGTTTTGTGAGTAAAATTAGTCAGCTGGTTTTGTGGGTTCTCTCTCTCTCTCTCACTCTCACTCTCTCTGTTCTCTCTCTCTCTCTTTAGAAACCTAAAGTTGCTTGCTTTTGAGGCATGGAGAATCTGTGCACCCAACAAATAAATTCTAGTTGCAATCTTGGCATTTCTCTTAACTTTTCCAAATATGTTTACTCTTTTATGCCTACCTGTTACCATTTGCATATTTGTTATTTTCTAATCTCTTTTGTGCCTTTTTTTAACCTGTGCATTTTTTAAACTTGAAACTTATGTGTCCATGAACCCATAGTCACAGGTAAAAAAAAAATCAGTATGTATGAATACGCAGGTGTCAGTCATATAGGATTCACATGTATTTGTGTATGTGTACACATAAAAACATATGTATTAGAAAGCTCTAAAATTAAACAACTGTGTGTGTGTGTGTGTGTGTGTGTGTGTGTGTGTGTTATCCCTCCATTTACAATCTTTCAATGGCTTCTGGCTGCCTTCAGGATGAGGTTCAAACCTCACACCTTGCATAAAAGGCTTTTGTGTCTTCTAGCTATAAGCTTTTTCACCCTGATAATTCTTCATACAAAACAGGAAATGAATATTTCTGTCCATTTTTATCCTATCATCTTCAGATTATCACTTTAAATTTATTTTTCACTTTATATGCTTATCTATCTACCCATATCTATAAGAAAGGCTTCGATAAATAGAATAATATTTTCTTTAGCCTTAAACTGGATATTTCCTCATGCCACTGGTCATTCTTCTCATGTTAATATTATTTTAAATACTTGTTACTAATTTGTTAGGAAAAATGACAAATACTACCCATACACCTATAACTTCATTTATTTATTTCCTGACTAAAAACTGTGGGGAGTTCAAGGAGGATGCCTGTTATGTCTTATTTACTGTTGTATGATTCCACATGCCTGGATCAAAACTCACAGTAAATGTTTAATATTTGACTGAATCAACAAACTGTTTTCCAGAGTCCCAGGTCTCTAAGTCTAATTGCCTGCCATCTATCTCCATCTGATCAACCCATAGAAATTGCAAACTCAGCATCTTATAAATTAAGCTTATGTAACTTCCTCGACTTCATTACCTCCACAACCACTTGGAGTCACCCACATTTGAAGAGTTCAGTCATGTTTGAGTTTTCTTTCTATCTCAGAATCTGTACTGAATAAGCCACAAACTTGTGTATTCTTGAGTATTTTCCATTGTCTCTCCTAAATACTTTTAGTCCCTTAGTTCTGGTTTTAATTTTTTTTTTCACTTGAACCATAGCAATGGCCTCCTACAAGGGAAGTTCACTGCAGACTTCTCCTTCTAAACTGCCCCATTAGCTACATCATTGGCTGTTTCTCAGCAGCAGCAGAATTGATATTTCGAGTCGATAATTATTGTAGGCCTGTCCTGTTCACTTAGCAGCATCCCTGGTTTCTCCTCACTACAGGCCAGCAGTACATCTCCCACTGACAGCAAAAATGTCTCTAGCTGTTACCAAATGACCGCCAAGGGGCAACATCACTGTCCACTCCCTACACTTTTTCAGAACCAGGGATCTACACTCTGCAGTATGGTTTCAAATCCTCTCAAGCCTCTTCAGTTCCTGGAGGCTAAGGTGCAAATTTCTTATCATGACATTCAGGCTCCATGAACTCTGATCCCAACCCATACTTTCCAGCTTCATTATTTGCTGGCTTGCACATTCCATTTCTCTTCTATCTTTCCTCTCAAATTAAACAGAATTCCCTGTTTCTGGAGCATACTATGTGTTCTCTTTTTATTCACCTTTTTGCACTAAAAGTCTCTCCCTCTCTTATTTACATGAAAAACTCCTATCCCTTCTTCAAGATTCATCTCATGTGTCATCATTTCTACAATTCTTTTCCCGCTTCCAGCGTGCTTCAAAAAAATCTCTCTTACAGTACTAGTACTTTGTTCTATATTATTATTTCTGATGATTACTCCTTGAGAGCAAGAATTGCCTCCCATTGATCTCTGCACTCCCAATTCTGAGCATAATAATTAGCCAGTCCATGATGAGCATTCAATAAATGGTTAATGAGTTCAAATATACTATTGATTGTTTTAGGTGAGCCCACATTCACACCCCAGCATAGCTAAAGCACAGGCTTTCACTTTTTCAGTGAATGGCTCCAAGTTTTGGTATAACCTAAGCACGTCTCTCTCAATATTGACAGAATATTCCTTGCACGTTCAAAATTATTCTTATGCACTGTATGTCTCTACACTTTTCTGATGCAGTCCTTGCATTATATTGCATGCAAAGTAAATATAGAGGCGAGGCACGTTGGCTCATGCCTATATTCCCAGCAATTTGGGAGGCCGAGGTGGGCAGATCACTTGATGTCAGGAGTTTGAGACCAGCCTGACCAACATGTTGAAACCCCGTCTCTACTAAAAATACAAACAGTAGCCAGGTGTGGTGGCAGACACCTGTAATTCCAGCTACTCAGGAGGTTGAGACATGAGAATTGCTTGAACCTGGGAGGCGGAGGTTGCAATGAGCCAAGATCATGCCACTGCACTCCAACCTGGACGACAAAATGAGACTCCACCTCAATAAATAAATAAACATACAGATAATTGTATTTAAAATTAAATTACAATTAAAATTTTACACATGTACAATTTTGTATATTGTATATTACACAATTTGTATTTGTATATTGTACGTATGCGTTATAAACATTATACATATAATGAATATGTACAATGAATATGTACCATGTTCATTAATATAAAGCACGTATCATATAAAGTCATTTTATTTCTATACAAAATATATGATCCTCACTAATCTCTGACTCTGGTTATAATGCCTCTGAATTTCCCCCTCCAGAGCCTGGAAAATTGAGAGCTGAGTAAAATTTCATTTTTGATTGAGTACATGTAAGCTGAGCACTTAGCTAGCTCATTTCCTTCTATTTAACTGCAAGAGACAATTTAAGAGGAAAGTGGGAAATGGATATAGCCCTGGAAGCCCTGAAATATATTCTTACTGATGATTCAAAAAGAGTAGAAGGAATAATGATGAAGTGCCTCTAAAGCATATTGATGGGTTTCCTTGAAAAGCAAAAGAGATTGTTAGGAGCAGTGGGTTGGAGAAACATATATTAACTATGGTTTCGTGGGAAAAGCCATCAGCCATTATCTGAGTTTGTGCAGAGGTCAACATTGTAACACCAGTGAGGTCATCTTTGAAGCATTTTTTTTTTCCCCTCACATACCACTATCTACTAGCATGCACATTTTAGGGTAGTAGTTTAAAATACTCAATAAATATTAATAATTTATTAAATTGGCTATAGGAGAGAAGTGAGAAATGCTGTTATTTTCACATGATCAATAGAGGGGTACAAAAAGATATTAAATGACTTGATCATTATAGTCAAACCAAAAAATAGGATTTATGTTTGATTAGACAAGATTCAACAATGAGCTATTCTGTAGAATTCAGTGATTGACCTGTAAGTATTCTAAACTAGTTAGACATAATATAAGATATACATATACTGTCTAAATATAATAAAATTATTTTATAAACAAGCATTTGGGTATCAGGAATTTTCTGTTTTCCTAGTAATTTTCAAAACACAGAGTTTTGTGTGTTGAGGATTTTCAATGCATATCCTTAGATAAGGAGAGAACATAGTGTTACTCAACACTGGCTCTTATACACAATCCACAAATTCAAAGCACTATTATTTTCTCTGGTAACAAAGAAAACACAGCTTTATTTCATTGATTAAAATGACTTAGATGTAGAAACTCCAGAAATGAGGCTGTTCCTACAGAGGAAAAGGAAACATGTTAGGAGTGAAAGTCTGAGCAGCTCAACTGCTGGCTTAGTTACTGATTAAGGAGGCACCTTGGATCATCATTTTAGGAAATTATAGTCATTACATACCTCACTCCTCTAGGTTCTCAAATTTGAGGTTAAACCCAAAAGTTTTATAAAGCATGAAAAGAATTTTCACAAAGGAAAGAAAATTTATATATGTTTTTAAATGCCAAAACCTAGAGGGAAATGAAGCTATTAAATTTTCCTCACCCCTCAACCTTAACTTGTGATTGTTTAGATGGTACATAGTGTTCCTCAGAATGGTAAAGGGAGAATTGAACTAGATGGCTTGAAAACATTAAATATAGCATAAAATAGGAATTTTGCAGAAAGTATATTCACCTCCTTCCAATGACAGAAAATGTAAAAATCAGAACTGTGAAAAATTTGACATGTATAACTATGAAAGAACCATGCAGCCTCTTTAATCCAAAAAGCACATTATATTTGGAATTACTTACAGGTAATGAAAAAAATGTAAATGATAGAAACAGAAATGATTATATCATTCAGAGTTTAACACTGGAAAAAGAATATTCAAAGAAGCCAACTTCTATGGGCCAAATCACAATTTCTCATTCACTGTAATTGCAAATACTGGTTCCTGAATGCAGCAGAATGCAAATAGAAGAGAGTAGCACCATCACAATGCAATAGGCAAAGAAAGGCAATATATTTAAATAAAATTGCATGCATATGTCCATTTGCATTGTAATTGAAATGGTAATTTGAAGGCTAAGCACCAAATTATCCTAGGTATAGAATATATACTGAGAAATTTACAGTTCTGGTTGTAAGTTGACAGGCTTTTGAAATGGTTAGTGTGAAAAGATGGACTATCCATATATGGAAGAAAAATGGTGGGTAGAAAGGGAACACTCTTATTTCACTTATCTCTGTAGTTCCTTTCCTAATTATTTTATTGGTAATGGAAGTAAAATTTCATTTTTATTTTTCATTCTTTAGAATCTTTAGCCTTTAAAAAGGATAAAATCTACCTTCTCTTTCTAATTCTCAAATTGCCCATCTATGTTTTTCTTATATTGTAGAATTAAGAATACCTTTTCAATAAAGTTCAAGCAAAGATTGCTGAATATAGAAGAGTAATTGACAGTCCTTCACAATGGAAGAAAAGGGGACTTTTCAGTTTGTCTAGTACCTTGAAAAGAGACCATACAAGTACAAATTTCAAGCATAATTTTACTATTTTACAAACTCATCACGTGATTTTTTTCTTCTCCATTGAGAATAAGAAAACAAAAGTTAGTGGTAAATATGTAATCATATCTACATTTTATACATGGGAGTTCAAGGAACAAAGTACATGATAAGACTCCAAAGTACAGGAGAAGACTCCAGAGCCCACTGTCTAATTTTCTCAAAGTCCATCATTCTGAGCCATTCAAGTGCACTGGGCACTTGGATTTATTCCTTAAATGAATTGTAGGCAGAATTCAGTCCTCATGTCTTGACAGCATTCCAAACTAAGAGAAACCTTGAAGAGTCTATATGCTTTGTACCCACCAAAAAACAAGCCACCAGCTAGGATAGCTCCAAGCTTTCCTCTAGCAGCAGAATTTTCTGAGTAACAATGCATTAAGCACCCACACTCCAAGGCATTTTATTTGTAAAATGACTGATATTTACTGAATTCAGATTCATTCATATTGAAAAACATAATTTATGACATTAAGTAACTGAATAGTTTAGGCTTATGCTGGTCTTAAGCATGGCTTGATCCAAGGCTCAAATGACGGTGCCAGTATATATCTTTCATCTTTGTGTCTTATGTGACATACACTGGCTAACTCTTCATCAAGCTGTTTCGTGTTTCTCCTAAATACACAACTAGATTACATTATATAATCTCCCTCACACGTAATGTGGCCAGGTACTGGCTCTAGTCAATAAAATGTATGTGAAAATGATTCATGCAACTTGTAGGCAGGCCCATTAAGATCCCTGAAGCACTATCGCCCAAACACTCTCTTTCCCCATCTGTTCACTGAATGTTGGTCTTGGAATACGGATGCTAAATACGGACCCTTCATCAAGTCAGCTTCATGGAGCCAAGCACCACCACAAACACCCCCACTAACTGGAATTTCTGAGTGAAAAGTGAATTTCTATTACATTAAACTCCAAATATTTTGAGTTTATCTGTTGTCGTAAGTGACACTGGCTTAATCTAGTTGATGTTTCCTGCATTCTTGGAAAGCTCTCTGTTTGTGGTCGTAAGACATCAGTTACTATTTCCTTTACAGGTGTATCTTCCGCCAGCCATCACACAGAACTCCTGAGCTTCACTCTGATTAGGCAATGCAGGTCATATGCCTACTCTTGAGTTAATCGTTGCTCATTAACTAGATCTCTTCCCTAGGCCCCACCCTAGAGCTGGGAGCAATCAGCTTCTAAGCACATATGTCTGTTGGGGAGGAGTACAGAGAGAAGTGAAGCTATTCAAACCAAATGGTAGTTGTGGTGCCTTGAATGAAAGGAAATGGAATCTGGGAGACCACATTCAGCAAATGTTTGCTACCCTAGAGAGACAAAGATAATAAAGCCCAAGTTTTATCTGTTATCTTTAGTAAACAATTTATAAGTTTTTAGTAATTGTGAAAGCAAAATTCAAATAGAGACCACATCTGAAAAAATCCTTAGCCAACAATACCAACTAGGCCTTAAAAATAGCCTTGACCTTGCTTACCCTGCAAACATGATTGAAACTTAATTTGGGTCATTTCTGGTAAGTGCTTGTGTCAGGGAAAAGCAAATCTTAACCCCAACCAGTGAAAAACATCCAAGAAACATCTGAATAACATCTGGGTGCCTGTAATCCCAGCACTTTGGGAGGCCAAGGTGGGCGGACCACAAGTTCAGGAGATCGAGACCATCCTGTCTAACACGGTGAAACTCCGTCTCTACTAAACATACAAAAAATTAGCCAGGCATGGTGGTGGGTGCCTGTAGTCCCAGCTACTTGGGAGGCTAAGGCAGGAGAATTGCTTGAACCCAGGAGGCAGAGCTTGCAGTGAGCCGAGATCATGCCACTGCACTCCAGCCTGGGCTACAGAGCAAGAATTTGTCTCAAAAGAAAAAAAAAAAAAAGGATTTTGCCTCAGGTTTTTCTTTTGTTTTTGTTTTTGTTTTTTGTTTTTTTTTTAAGCAGCATAAAAATTGTACTTAGGAATATAGAGATAATTAAGAAAATTCAAAATAATTTGAAAGATTTCCCATGAGAAATACACTCTCCATTTATTTATTTCAATATTTGCAGTCATCATAATCTTCATTCTTGATGTTCCTTGGGGAAAATTCATCACTCTAATATTTCACCAATTTCTTTGTAAAATTAAAATAGAATAATTTTATAATTATAATTTATGGGGTACATGCGCTATTGTGATAGCTGTAGACATAACAGCATGGTATTGGTATAAAAACACACATACAATAAAAATGTTTTAACACACAAATCTAGGCTGTGTCCCACCTAATTTCTAAAAAAATCATATGGTCCAGTGGAGTTCTGAAATAAAACGCGTTTTGCGAAATTTTATTTACTTTCATCTTTTCAGCCTGGAGTAAAACATCATATATTTTAAAAAGTCTACTTCTAATGTTTTCTTTCTGTCTTTATTTTTGCTTCCAATGATGGAGCAGGTGCTGAGAGTGTGAAAAATCCTTTCTCTAGCGATCTCTATGCTCTGCTGCCTCAAATTCTTCAGTTTCCGGCTCGAATGTCAACCTATTAACAAGCCCTCAAGACCTTCTTGTAAAAAGTCTTCCAAGGACTCAACATCTCCCTAACACAATTTGATTCTTTTCCAAAGTATATTTCATCATCTGACATATGCCATCTTAATGTATTGAGTGGAGCTTCTGACTAGGATGTAAGTTACATGAGGGCAGGGACTTAATTTATTTAGTGTATTTCTACATATCTGGCAATGGTAATCATATAACACATGATCAATAGTTTCTCATGTGGTGTTAGCTGGGTTCCTCATTTATTTACATGCATCCTATACATGTACCTATTTCCAAAGTTCTAAGTATTTTATTATTCCTATAGTAAGAATATGATTGACACTACTTACAAATAGTATTAATACCAGCATGCTTAATATATTTTCAAAAAAAATTTGACTAAGAATACCAGTACAAGCTGCACATTAGCCACTGTAAAATACTTCTTTAAACTGTAACATAATTTATGGAGATATTTCATTTCTTAAACTCTGATTTGTCTTCTTTTAAATATTTTGCAGTGTCGTGAAGCAAAAGATTAGAATGTATTTAAAACAGTGCCAGCTTATCTTTTAAGAGTACTTTCATAAAGACTATACTTTCAGTAGTTCGTTACTGGAGAAGTTTCTCTGAATGTGTAGAGCGCCAAAAAACAATAACAACAACAAAAACAAACAAACAAACAAAAAACAAAAAAAGAAAACCAAGAGTAGTTCATGGTAAGTACTAAATAGCTTCTTTTTCTTGCAAGTTGACAAGAGAAGAAATGAAAGAAGAAAGGAAGAAAGGAAAGAGTAAAGAAAAAAAGTGAATTAGAAGAGAAAAAATATACATACAAACACACAGCATCGAAGAGAGCCAATGAGTAAATATGTTTGTCTTGGTCTTGATTCATGGTTCCCAACTGAGGGTAAATTTCTCCTCTACCCAGGAAACAGGTGGCAACATCTGGTGACATGTTTGGTTGTCATTACTTAGAGGAGGATCTACTCTGATACTGGTATCTAGTGGATAGAATCCAGGGATGCTACTAACATATTAAAATGCATAACACAGTTCCTACTTATAAGAAAAACTACCCAGCGCAAAATGTCAATGCTGCCAAGATTAAGAAACCTTGGTTTTGATCCTGGCTAGTCTGTAGCAACAAGTTCTTGCTATGTTGATCAGGCTGGTCTCAAACTCCTGGTCTTAAGCAAACCTTACAAGCATGAGCCACTATGCCGGGCTAGAATTTTAAAAATAAAACAAAACAATGTCTCTATGAGAACTGAATAACCTAAGCTAACCCTCACATGGATTTGGGATCTAAATTCATACAAACCATAAGGAGCAGAACTGTTCAATATACATTTTTCTCTAAGTTAGTTGTGTGATAGTAATTAAGAAAGTGGCAGATACAAAGTTTCTCTTGAAAGATATATCATCAAACCTAACCTCAAATAGTTCTCTTAGAAAGGTCTAACGAATATATGAGTTCACCACAAAGCTGGTGCAAAATTCAGAGAAAGCAAAATATCAAAAACATTCAGAACTATTGGGAAAACAATACATCAGAAAATCAGAAACAGACCCATAAATACTTCATATATTGTAACGAGGGCTACAGAATATAAAATTGTATTTTCAGTGTTTTAAAAACTAAAATGGAAAATAAATATTTGATTTCTTAAAACAAACAGGATCTAGAAAGAAAAAAATGTAAGTACATGAAATATAGTTCTCAATTGTCTGAAAATATGAGATTCGATGCAACAGAGAATCAACAAACTAATGACGGATCTGAAAAAAAGTTAAATTGTAGGAATAAAATATAAATACATGAAAAAATGAAAGTGTGGTTAAGAGAACTGAAAAAAAACCACGCTCAAGTGTAGTATGCATATGCATGTGTGTATACACTATAAAAATAATGATTTTGGATTTTCAAAAACACAAAGTATATAATTCTATATTCAGAAAGGATGCTAATTCCAAGCAGTGGACAAAAATAAATAATCACTTGGATGCAACCAAAATTAAAGAGCAGGACTTAATAGCGGCCATAAAGACAAGACATATGACCCCTATGACATGGCCATGACTTGTCCACAGCAATAATGAAGGGAGGAAAACATCAAAAGCATATATTTAAAAATATTTAAAACTGAATCGATTTGAAAGTATTTACATCTTTAAAGCATATACTTAAAATACTAGGGGAAACATCTATTAACTTAGAATATATACCATGATATCTTTGAAAAATGAGGGTGAAAGAAATTTTGGGGCAAAAAGCAAGAGAGGCTATATCAGCAACTAATTTCCAAATTTGTGGAATTTGGAAAGAATGTCTGCAGGAGAAGAAATATTTACGATCGAAGAAAACTGGTGAGAAGAAAGGGGAGAAACCCAAAGCAGGAGGGTAAAAACACATACAAATGGATAATGACCAAATTAACAAATGGAAATTAAATATCCGTAACAATACAAGAATTGTCATAGTTCATGTAAAAATTTAGGTTTATACTTTCAGACCACAAGCCAAAAACATGAAATATAAGGATGAAAAGAAAAATGATAAAAACATACTAACCAAAAGAAAGCTTTGTGGATACTAATTTCAGAGAAAAGCAACTATGTGGCATAGAAAAAGAAAATCCTAGATCCAAAGAGCATCAATTGATAATTAATGATAAAACATTTAATGCACTGAGATATACTGGATATATGCATCTAATTTCATGTTTTGAATGCTCATAAGCCAAAAATTGAGAGACTTTCAGGGAAAAATTTACCATTAGCACTCCAGTAGATTCTAAAACAAGTAACTCAATAATTGATAAATCAATCAAGTTAAAAAAGTCAGCGAAGCTACAGATAATTTTAAAGGCAATAAGCTTCCTTTTACATCACTTACAGAACATCGTCCCCAACAACTGAAGGGCATGTATTTCTTTCAAGCACCCAAAGAATATTTATTGAAATAGTCCCCACCCTCGCCCATAAGCAACTCTCAATAAATTTCCAGAAAATGGTATTATTTAGATATGGTTTTGTTGTTCTGCTAAGTTAGAAATAAATTACAAAAAATAACATTAAAAATGTATGCATTAGAAAATTTAAAAATACATTTTAAAACAACCCAAGTCAAAATTATAATTGGAAATTAGAAAGCAAAATACTGAATACTGTGTGGCAACCCAAACATATAGTAACTGCTAAAGTGCCTTCTAAAGGAAAATTGACACTTAACGCTTCTCTCAGAAAAGAAAATGCCTTGAAAATTAATGATCGAAGAAGTTGTTTTATGAAATTACAGAAAGAACACAAAAATAAAAGCCCCAAGATGAGGAGGTAGATAATAAAGATGAGAATTATACTTTCTGAAATTAAAAACACATATATATGTGAGATTTTTAACTAAGTCAAAAGCCAATTCTTTGACAATACTGATAAAATTAACGCATCTCTAGTAATATTAATCAAAGGCAAAAAAGAAAAAGGGAATTTTCTTATATTTATAGATGTAAACATTTAAAAATAAAGCCAAAATAATTTATGAGTAACTGTATGCCAACGAAATCTTAGGCAAAATGAATGAACCTGTAGAAAAATAAACTTAATACAACTGACTCAGTCAAGGAAGAGTACAAGACCAGATAGTCCTAAACATTTAATAAACTTTTAAAAAGTTTCAAGTGGCACAGCATTTAACAGTCCAAAACTGTCTTATTAAGGTTAGAAATGCATGTATCACATGTCCCAGAAATTCCATTCATTTGCTGATATCCTAAAGTAATCCTTACATACACACATCAAATTCACAGCAGCCAAAAGTACTGTGAAAAAATATATGTAAACAGGTAAATTTAAAAACTCTTGGAATGATATAATGAAGCAATGGAAATCAATGAATATTAGCTGACAAATCAACATAAATAATCATATAAATAGGTTAAAAGCAAGCGAAGACGTATAACACTTACATAATGAAAAAATATACCTGCTATATTCTGATAACTACATATATGCTAAAACCACAGATAAAATTAAGTTAATTAGTAATCATAAATTTTAGAGTACCTCATATGGGCTGTTAAATCAAGTTTAGCCCAAAGCAACCCCTTTACACATTTAAGTTTGTCCTATAGGTTTATCTGTTCATCCTGAACTGTAACAAGTGGAGATGTAAACAGACCCTAGCCTACACTTGTGCCAATCACCGAGTTTCAGCCAATCAAATGTAGCCAACTGTTAATAAGGTAAACCTGGAGCTGTAACCAATCTGGGTATTTCCGTACCTCACTTCTGTATTCTGTAGGCTACTCTCCTTTTTCTGTCCATATATCTTCTTCCACCATGTGGCTGCACTGGAGTTCCGAGCATACTCTGGCTCGGGAGGCTGTCCAATTCACAAAACATTAATTGCTCTATTTAACTCTTAAATTTAATTCAGCTCAAGTTTTTCTTTTACAAGGGACATAGAAGGACTGACTCTGGGAGAACACAGGAGCGTCAAATATACAAAATGTTATGTTTCCTAATGAGTGTAAGTGATACATGTGTTTATTATTCTTATTTTAATTTTATAATTTGATGTCTAACATGTTTTTTAGTGTGCAGATTGAATGAAAAAAGTCTAAGAGGCACAGCACCAACGTCAGACAGGTAAGGAATAAAAAACAATTAAATAATGCCTTAACGTCCCTACTGACATAGTTATTTCACTGAAATTTTCCACAGCTCTTTCTGAAATCTAATTTTCTAAGTCTCTGTGCGTGGTGGACATACTAAAGAATTATACAATGTGGTCCTGGTGAAAGAAATTATTTTCTTAGAGGATGTAACCAATAATAGACCATCACAGCATAGATTTAATTCCCAACTGTAAAGACATAAGTATATTTTAGGAAGGAATTAAGTGGGCTGGGCATGGAGTGACTCATACCTGTAATCCCAGCACTTTGGGAGACCAAGGCATATGGATCACCTGAGGTCAGGAGTTCGAGACTAGGCTGACCAACATGGTGAAACCCCATCTCTACTAAAATACAAAAATTAGCCAGGCATGGCAGCAGGTGCCTGTAATCTCAGCTACTCGCCACTTGGGAGGCTGAGGCAGGAGAATTGCTTGAACCCAGGAGGCAGAGGTTGCAGTGAGCCTAGATTGGCCATTGCACTCCAGCCTGGGCAACAAGAGAGAAACTCCGTCTAATAAATAAATAAATAAATAAATAAAAGAATTAAGTGATATATCACCATAATGCAGCTATAATTCTTCTTGCTTTCAAAATGCTTGAACAAAATGATTTTTCCAACCACTGCATGCTTAGAGGAGCAATGCCTGGAGGTGGCTTGGGAAGACCTTTTAGCCCTCTCCCAGAGTTCACCATCTACTTCCTACATACCCCACCCCTGAAATCAATCCTAAAACAACCCAGCAACCTTGCTCCAGAAGAGGCATAATTAAAAAAAAAAACAAAAAAGTCAATTAAACTGCTCCACACCCGCAATCCTGTAGCCAACACTGAGATGCTTAAAGAAAAATAGTAAATTATTTTGAAAAATGTAACAGTGAAAATAGAAGGATCCTGTGTATCTGTGAATCATCCATCTTACCCCTCCTCACACACTGAAAGTTCTCCAAACATATTGCCTCCAGTCAGCCTCTCGGACAGAAAAGGTGCAAACACCGCTGTTTCCTGATGCCTCTGTATCTGCTTGGAGTTGTTACAAAAATATGCAAAACAAGGATCTGGGACTACAGAGAAATTGGAAATGAACTAGGTGAAATAGCTTAATACTGAGACAATACTACTTACTTAAAGCCATAGCTAAAGCGTGACTTCTTTACATTTTTCTATTCATTGCTTTTTTGGTGAGGTTGTTGACCACTTTCAGAGGAGAGGGTGGCCCTGAGCAATATTAAACAGGTCGTCCTCCAGGGAGTCCCAGGTTACAAACAGGCAGGCACTGAGTTCCCAGGGGTAGAGATAAAGCTAGGAAATGTCTCTCCAAGGCATCTTCCTCTGCAGTAGTAGATAAGAGATTATTTTCTCTTATGCTTCAATAAAATGTATTCTTGTGCTCCGAAGAGCACGCATGTGGAACGGGGAGATGTAGAATTTTATAAACAAAAAACGACACTGAATATTTGGCAACCAGAGACTCAGATTTTCCAAGTAGCTCCTGATTTTGGAAAGTGAGGGAGGAGGGAGTAAAAAAAAAAAAAAAATAGACCATTGTTTTCCAGGAAGAGCTTTTAAACTAAAAGTCACTGGGAGGAGTTTTTTGTGCAGCACCCTCCTCCCCTTTTTTTACTTAGTAGGGGGCAAGGTGCACGTCAATAATCGAAATGAAACTAATAAATACCCTCGTTAAGAAAAACAAAAAAAACTTTCAGAGTATAACTCTATAAATTACCTACAAAACAGCATATTTTCCATTCATATTTAGCATAGAAACAGAAAATATAGTTTCAGGTTTTAAGAAAACAAAAGGCTCTACTTACTAATTACTACAGAAATTTAATGTGATAGTTTTTTTCCTCAACCATCTCGTTTTATATTATATATTCTTATCTTCAGAATAATTTGATTTGTATTATTATACATATCATATTATATGATTTATATTATTCTGAAGATAAGAAGTAGATTCTTTTTTTTTTTTTTTTTTTTAGACGGAGTCTCGCTCTGTCGCCCAGCCCGGAGTGCAGTGGCCGGATCTCAGCTCACTGCAAGCTCCGCCTCCCGGGTTCACGCCATTCTCCTGCCTCAGCCTCCCGCGTAGCTGGGACTACAGGCACCGCCACCACGCCCGGCTAGTTTTTTGTATTTTTTAGTAGAGACGGGGTTTCACCGTGTTGGCCAGGATGGTCTCGATCTCCTGACCTCGTGATCCGCCCGTCTCGACCTCCCAAAGTGCTGGGATTACAGGCTTGAGCCACCGTGCCCGGCCTAAGAAGTAGATTCTTTAAGAACGCCACGTTTTATTCAGCTAACTGTACTTTCAGCCATTTGAGAGCATTTGTTGCCAAACCCCGTAGCAGCAAATGTAGCCAAATGTAGCGAGGTGATATAGTATCCATTGTTTTTTTAGGGACT
Organism: Theropithecus gelada; assembly: GCF_003255815.1. Classification (NCBI taxonomy): domain Eukaryota; kingdom Metazoa; phylum Chordata; class Mammalia; order Primates; family Cercopithecidae; genus Theropithecus; species Theropithecus gelada. Next base: position 177,410,295 of record NC_037672.1, on the reverse strand, counting down.
TTTGCTCTCAACTTTGTAATCACTGTTGAAACTGTCTTTCTTCCTCACTGTGGAGATTGCATTGCAATTCAGTTTGGGATAAAGTGAATCTATTATCTGAAGATTTAGTTTTGTTACTTGGAGGTTAACCTGTTTGATGTTTATTATCTATTTATAAAGGATCTAACACTCACTTCAGAGTTGTGAATTGCAAGTCTGAATTTTGAAAAGTAGGGTACTTGACTTTTTGGATGGTAACAGTGGGAAAGGGGTGTCGGCACACAGTCTCCTCATCTCTCCTTACTGCTGTTAATGCAAGCCATCTGCTAGCTGTTGCATATTTCTCCTTGTGCTGGATTCCTACTGCCCGTTCTTGGATAAATCCATATGCTGGGCTTGCCCACTCTCCTGAGCCTGTCTGTTTCTGTAACCATAAACTATCAACCCTCAGGCTCAAAAATAAAATATACTCATTTTTTTAATAATGGAGAAGTAAAGGAAAATTATCTTTTTCTTCTTGTTTGCTCTCATGATACTTTTATTCCCTTCATTAACTGAAACTTACCAGATGAAGTCACATAAATGTTATTGCATTTTAAAATTCTCCTAAGCTATTTTGAGTGTCTTTGAATATAGTGCCTTTACTTTAAAGCAGAGGCTAGCAAACAATTTCGGTAAAGGGCCACATAGTAAATAATTCAGGATTTGCAGAACGTCGTGTCTCTGTCTCGACTATTCATCACTGCTGTTGTAGCACAAATCCAGTCAGAGACAACATGCAAACAAATGAAACTGGCTCTATTCAATAACATTTTATTTAGGATCACTAAAATGTGAATTTCATAAAATTTGCACAAGGCACAAAATATTCTTCACCTTTTTTGCAATGATTTACACATGTAAAACCCATTCTTAGCCTACAGGTCATACAAAGCAAGCAAGAGTCACATTCTTCCTTGTGGGCCATAGTTTGCAAAACCTAGATCATTTTTCTCTTCCAACAAAAATTATACAGGTACTTGTAATCTACATTGTCTATATAAAAACAAAACACAAAAGCTAATCATCACCACAATACCTGTTTCTAACAGAGAATATGGTAACTTTTTCCCTATAAATATTTATATGCTTACATCTTTTGAAAACATGTTATCATTCTATGTATGTTGAAGCTTTTTACTGAAGCTCCTTAATAAACCAATAAATCTTACTGCTTTGCTTGAACCTTTTGAGTATGTTTCTCCTTTAGGTTATAAGAATCAATTCTGCATTGTGATCAATGCCAGGAACATATTACCTGCATGTGGATCTCCAACTGACTTCAAAGTATCCTTGGATTAAATCCATGGGGTGTAAAACCAGAAGAGAATTCAAACTGTCCATGATGACTCTGAACTATCACATAGCTACTGTATGCCCAGTTTAAAAAGTCAGATTTAGAAAATAAATTTAGAAATTAAACTTTCCACTACCAAGGTATTATGGCAATATTTTTCTTTGCAAGCATGAGAATTGTACAATTGCCTTGTCTCAAGGTGTCCATTTTCCTCTCTGAATCACTGACAGGATGATTATTTGTATCTTTGTCATTACTAAATAAATTGCACCTTTAGACATTAATGCTTACCTCAAGGAACTGTGCCACAAGGAAACCTCTAAATAAATTAAATAGCTGAAAGTACTTATAAAAGCAGTATGAAGAGATAATTCTCTTTTCCAAATTTTAATAGTGCATACAATCTTTCCCCGTAAAATATCTGATCTCTTTTTATTCATATTTGTTATTATCACTGAGAGCAATCATTCAGTGGTAGATAACTATCCCTGAGAACTTAAGACTCTCATCAAGATAGAACCACCCTTCAATGTTAGAAGTTCCAGTCTTCCCAGCATGCAACAGGTGAAGGTTACCTGTTTCTGAGCAATACCAGCAGGGTTAGTTACAGACCAATTGCACAGGCAGAAAATAAGAAAAGGCTTATTGAAATATTTAAAAGAAGTGAAAGAGAAAAGAGAACACTTTTCTTTACTGACTGCTTTAGTCACTGGATGCCCTAAATATGCCACACTCCTTCTTATCCTGTATTTACTTTTGCTGCTTACTAAGCTAAGAATTCGTCTTCTCCCTGTATCCAAATGCTGAACCTCTGTTGCATGCTCAGGAGTCCAAATGGACTTGGCTGTCTTCCCAAGCAGAAGAGCATTCCTTCCATGTAGATAGCAAATGCAAAAGTCTTATCCTATTCCATGGTTGTAATTAATATTATATGTATTGGACTCAAAGCTTATTTCAGACTGGAACTATTTTCTTTATACATTGGTATCCATCAATGTCATCTAGAACAGTGTCTATCAATAAATGTTGAGTGAATGGGGAAGAATGAAATTTATCAAGCAAAGGAACAAGAGGAATCTATCAGAGTTCTACCCATTCCTATAGATGACACTCTGTATAGTTTCTAATTTCCAAGTCTTCATCTGGCAAAGGACAGCTAGGATAGTTCACTGGGGGAGAAAGGAGGTAATTTCAGTAGTTAAGACGAGATTCTTTTTAACAATAGCAATTATCATATTAGAAATATTAATGAAAGCACAGTAACTGTTACCATTTATTGTCTGCTTCTCCGCTAAGCATTGTGTGTATTTTGCCTTTTTTTATCAGCATTTTAATGCAAATGACAGATCTGTACAGAAGGTATACACGCTGTAGCACTAGATAGCTTTATTCTCCCCTCCCTCATCTCACCAGATTACTGCCCAGCTAACAGCAGCAAAGAGGTCCTATCCAAACATTGCCCTGAGAAGAGAGTTTTCGTTCTGTGCAAGTTTTTCACTCTATTCAGCCTGACGCTAGTTCATCAGGAAGATCGAAGTACAGCAGTAGGTATAATTGTTAGAACAGAATTCATTTCAAATTACTCATCCTCCACAAGTACATTAGGGAAAAAATAGACAAAAAGCTAAGCAGAAAGAAGAAGTACAGTCATCAATGGTGATTCATTTCGGTATGATACTGAGCACAGGCTTATCTTTTGCTCCTCTGTAAATTGCATTTGTGAAAGCCTAAGAATCTTGCTACATTTGAGTTAAGTTATATAAGCATGTCTTCTACAAGCTAATGAGAATGACATGAAAGGAAAATAAATCTCTTTTTCAATGAAAATGGTGAGAAATATGTCAGCAGATTTAATATTTTAAATGATTAAATAATGTTTTCATTTGAAAATAATGTTCAATTTTTGGTTAGTTTTAACAAGGTCATTGAAGAATTTATACTGTATCATATTTAGTATTGCATTACAAAATAACCCTGGATCACATATTGGTATAAAAAAATTACATTTGGAAAACACATTTTTAGTGATATTCTCACATTCTTTCCTAATAACCTGTTATGCATTACAAAAATATAAACTCCAACAAAAGTACCTTTGATGAATGTAAAAATTGAGAATATCTGAAATGTACAGTATATCTTTTACAACTCAAATTTAATATAACTCCCCTAAAAATTTTGTTAAGAATTTTTATTTTAAAAATATATCTTAGGTTAATCTATTATATGATTTGATTTGAAGCCAAATGAATAATTATATACATGAAAAGTATAAAATAATTATAAATAAATTGGGAAATTTGTTCACAATTCACTAGCTTCAGCACATTTATCATCGTACAATTTAATTCCAACATCTGTTACATTTAAACCATTTTGTCCAGTTAATCTCTATTTTAAAAGTGCAGTCGGCCAGGCATGGTAGTTCACGCCTGTAATCCCAGCACTTTGGGTGGCTGAGGTGGGTGGATCACCTGAAGTCAAGAGTTCAAGACCAGCCTGACCAACATGTGAAACCTCATCTCTACTAAGAATACAACCATTAGCTGGGTGTGGTGGCGAGTGACTGTAATCCCAGCTACTTGGGAGGCTGAGGCAGGAGAATCACTTGAACCCAGGAGGTGGAGGTTGCAGTGAGCCAAGATTGCACCACTGCACCCCAACCTGGGCAACACAGAGAGACTCCATCTCAAAATCAATACATAAAAGTACATAAAAAATAAGACCTGTATAGCCAGCTGCTGGTATTTTATAATATGATGCATTTAATGTATATTAACACCCCTAATGAGAGCAGATGGTAGTTACCCCTTTTAACATTTTTAAAGCATTAATTATTTCAGTTTAATTTCTGTTGTGTTGAACACTGGGCATTTTAAAAGGTAACATGTTCAAGCTCAGAATGAATATTTGCAGCAAGATCGTAAGTGAAATTCTGCTGTCATTTTAATTAACTCATTTGGGATGCATCTAAACTCATCATTATTGATGGCTGTTTTTATAAAAATTATCTAAAAATGCTGTACCTGAAAAAATGAGAAGTGACATAGTATACTATTTAGTAATCATAGAGCTGAAAGATTTTTGACTATGTTTTAAAAATCAAGTTGTCCATGCCTTAATTAAACTATTAGGTACACATGAAATCTGAGACAGTTCTTAGCTGTTTACTTTATTATGATAAAAGACCAAACAATTTCTTTTTCTGAACTCTTGCTTTGATTTGATAGAATATCTATCAGTAAATTTTAAAAATTGATTTGATGGTCTGCAGAAACTCTTTTAAACATATTCATAACAAAACAGATATTTAACCACCATCATAATTTTAATTCTAGTAAGATATACAAGTGAATGACTAGCATGTATTGAAAATAAAATCTTAGAATTATTTGAAATTGAGAAATCTGTTTTTTTTTTTTTTTTTTTATATAGACAGAGTCTTGCTCTGTCACCCAGGCTGGAGTGCAGTGGCGAGATTTCGGCTCACTGCAAGCTCTGCCTCCTGGGTTCAGGCCATTCTCCTGCCTCAGCCTCCCGAGTAGCTGGGACTACAGGCGCCCGCCACCACGCCCGGCTAATTTTTCTTGTATTTTTAGTAGAGACAGGGTTTCACCGTGTTAGCCAGGAAGGTCTCGATCTCCTGACCTCGTGATCCACCCACCTCGGCCTCCCAAAGTGCTGGGATTACAGGCGTGAGCCGCCGTGCCCAGCCGAGAAATCCTGTTTTATCTAAATCATTTCAGAGAGATTAATGCTTGTAAACTAGTCTGAAGATGTCTGTAGAGGATTATCTAATGCTCGAAATGGCCAATTTGAATTCATTTATTTATTCAACATATATATGTGTGTGTATACATATGTGTGTGTATATATATTTGTGTGTGTGTGTATACAAATGTGTGTGTATATATGTATATGTATATATATATCTACAGTGGCCCAGGCGTAGTCCCAAGCACTGGAGATACAATGGTGAGTAAAATCTATAGCATTCCTGCCATCATGTAACTTGAATATTGGGGAAAGATGAATACACAACAGATTCACACATAACATATTCAGAGGATAGTGCTTTGACAGTTTCAAAATCAGGATATAAGAGATAGAAGGTCTTAGAGGAATGATCGGTTGTAATTTTTTTGAAGATCTCACAAATCTCAAGTATTAATACAAATTTAGCATCTCTTTGCAATCTATGAAGAGTCTTTGAGCACTAGCAAAACATATGAAAATTAAGTAGATGAAGACAAGTTGAAAATAAAGTTATTTATTCCATTAGAGAAAATGTTGATGTCCTCTGAAAATAGAGAATTTTGAAGGTTTTTAAAGAAAAAAAATAGATTAATTTTTAAACCTTTACTTGGTCCTTTAAATATGTTGAACAATATCTGAATCCTCAGAACTTCTTGCTTTTTAAAATAATTTAATGAATAACAATAGTCACTCTGTAATTAGAACGTCATGTGTTCCAGAATCTTTGTTAAGCTATGTGTAAAGATTGTCTCATTAATTCTTATAATACATTTGTAAGTTAGATATTGTCTCCATTGTACAGAGGATAAATAAAAATTACAAGTAGTTAAGTCACCTTGTCAACATCACACTGCTTGCAAATATGTGGCAGACCTGAGATTTAAATGTCCCCTCATGCCTGATTTCAAATATTATGCTGCACCATCGACCTCGTGCTATTTTATTAGTCCTATTTTTTTTTACTAATGACTGAGTAAACATTTAAGTTAATTTTTAAAAGCACTTTTTTTTTTAACACTGCTAGAAAAACTAAAATATTTGAACTCCAACCTAAAGTTCATACATGCTAAAATCAAGCTAGGGAGATTATTGTAAAACTCAAACAAAAATATACAAAAAGAAAATTAAATAAAATCTCTCAAGGAAGTAAAAGGTTAAAAAGAAGAAGAAAACAAAAAACTAGTGAACAAGCATTAATACTGGAAGAAGACAGGTCCAAGGAACAAATTCAGATCTTGACATGATTGTACCTCAAAGAGAAGTGAGCAAGCATTGAAGAAATGAACAACAAAGACAAGAAATGGGAATATAATCATAATCAATTTAATATGTATTTAATATAGAATCTATTACTTGTGCACTGAGTACTAATGATAAATAAAATTATACATTATGTGTATATATATATACATATATACACACACATATAAACATATATATACACATACACAAATACAGAGGATTAAAAATATCATTCTGCCTGGCTTCATACTGTAGGACGCACAGGCTGCCCATGTGTCAGGCAAGTGACAGGCCACAATGACAATTCAAGTGGGAACCTGATGAAGTGTCAAGTTCTGTATAAGAAAGAGGTAATGCGGCCTCCAGCCAAGGTTCCTCACGTGCTTTCAGCCTATAACTTTTATATTGTTCACTGTATACTTTGTCAAAAAGACAGCATAGTATACCAGGAACTGCACTTAACTGAGAGTGAAGAGATCCGAATTCTAGTGCTATACCTGCCCTCACGTAGCTAAATGAATAGCTTACTTGAGTGTAATATATAAAATGAGAAGGTTAGAATAGGTAATCTTGAGAATGCATGAAAATGTCATGATTAAAATCTATATTTGTATGTGTGTCTCTGTGTGTGCATGCATCTTCAATTCACTGTTTTCTTAAAAAGTGAAAAAAAAGTCAGATGTGAAACACAGAGCAATTTTTCTTCCAATGTGGGGAAATAAGCTCCTGAATAGAATTATACGTAGTGAATGCATTTGGTTATAATTCTATAGCACCTTGTAAAAGGATTTCATTTAAATCATGATGAAAGCTTATGAGGAATGTTGAAGAAATTAAATGAATATAGACCAGAAACTCCTGAAAAAGCTTATTAAGAGGCTAGGGTGCTGAAGGAAATAGGAATATAATTGAAGAACTCTTAATGTACATTTTATGAGCACATTTGTTCCTGCAGAGGCTCATAAAGCAGAAAAGTAGCCAACACACTTTCTTTATTCCTGCAAAACGGAAAGGATCCAAATACACATTCGCCTATTGCTATCTAATTTAATGACTACCGTGGCAAATGTCATAGAAACAATTTAAAAGGATCAAGTGGAGCACATTTCACATTTTGATTAACGCAAATACAATGTATTTGAGGAAAATGTATCTTTTTTATTTGAAAATGCTGTTTCTATATTTCTAGCACAAGACAGTCAGGTCACATGACCACTCCCAAATGTGTCTTTCACAATTTCAAGATTTGAGGGAAATGTTGAACATTTAATGATAATAGTCATTAAATGAAATATGCACTTTCAATGTATGCAATGTTAATTTAACCTTAGCTTAGAAAAATGTGGCTTTTTTTGAAAAGTAGTTTATTACATATCTGGATATAAGGACACAGCCAAGACTGGGTAATGTATAAAGGAAAGAGATTTAATTGACTCACAGTTCCACAGCGCTGGGGAGGCCTTAGGAAACTTACAATCATGCAAACACATTCTTCTTCACACGGCGGAACTCACTATCACAAGAACAGGACGGGGGAAACCAACCCCATAATTCAATTATCTCTACCTGGTTCCTCCCATGATACTTGGGGATTATGGGAACTACAATTCAAGATGAGATTTGGGTAGAGACACAGCCAAACCATATCAATATCATGAGGCAGGTGCAGTGGCTCATGCCTGTAATCCAAGCTCTTTGGGAAGCCAAGGTGAGATGATTGCCTGAGACCAGGAGTTTGAGAACAGCCTGGGTAACATAGGGAGACCCTGTCTCTACCAAAAATAAAAATAAACCAATAAAAAGTAAGAAAGTTATACAGTAACTCCACTTAACATCATCAATAGATCCTTGGAAACCGCAACTTTATGCCAAACAATGTTTAATGAAACCGATGTTCTCATAGGCTAATTGATATAAATGAAGTTCTTAGGGAATATTTTTGGTCAAAAAGACATCACCAAACTTCTAAGTAGAGACCAAGGCACTTGTAATATTCAACAATGAAATAAATGTGAGCTCTCTCTATATATTTAAGAAGGATTAATCAAAACAAGGTAAGTATTTACTTGCTTATTCCAGTTCAGGGTTGAGGGTGGCCACAGCCCTTCACACCAGCTTAGGACCCCAAGTAGGACCATTCCTGTCGGGACACCCTCCCATCACAGGGCAACTCACACTCACCCACACTCACCTACACTCACAGTCACCCACACTCACACTCACCCACACTTACCCACACTCCCAGCGACCACGTACACATGGCAGTGAGCCTAACAAGCACATCTTTCAGAGGTGGAAGGAACTGGGAGAAAACCTATGCGGATGTGGAGACAACATGTGGACTCCACACAAGGGGCCCAGCCTAGAAGTGATTGTTTTTTCTTTTCTCATCAACATCATCATAAACGACACTGAATGGAACAGTATTATTTGAGGACCTACTGCATAATTCGAAACATTAACATAATATTCTTACAGTTCTCACCAGAGCCAACAGGATATTTCCTATTTGTATTCTTGAAGTTAAAAGACAAGTGAAATATTTACTACTTTAAATTTATTTATTTTAATCATAGAGCATGAAGATAAAATACAGAAAAAAACTTCCTGTAAGAAGAGGCCTTTTTACAACAGTCTATTAAAAAGACTTAATGATTCCCAACAGTAATGAAAGTTGTCATGTAAAAACAAAGAAACACAGAAAGGAAACAGAAACTCAAATGATCAATAAACAGCTTAACTTGCATGTACGTAAATTTCACTAAATCAAATATAACTCATGAAGAGATCTACTGACATTGGCCAAAAAAACCCCATATTTTAAGCAAAATAAGAACTTTAGGTTTACAAAAGATATTGCTGATACTTTTATTCTATGTATTCCTTATCACATTGCTTATAGAAACCGTATATTAATTTATGTTCATAACAACTTATGATGACCTCAGGAAAGAAGCAGCAAAATAAAGAGTTTCTGACTCATTTCTTTCAGCCCAGTCTTCAAAAAAATTGCTTGAAGGTAATTTGGCTATTTGTTCCACAAGAAATTTATAACGTGAGAGCAAACATCACTAAATAAGGATCTAACAGGAGTGGCATTTATCCTTCTATGCAAATTAAAAATAAATGCCCAGATGGTTATGAATTTTACAGATAGGCTGTATTGGTTCCATTTTTATCCCTTTTACTGATGTTTCTCCTCTAAGAAGAGCTCACAGGGCAAGTGTTAGCAAAAGAGACATCTAAGCAAACTTCACCTGGGAGAACTCCCTTTCCTAAATAAACCCATAAACCTAAAAGGCATCAACTGGGGTAGGCTGAATAATGGCCTCTCAAAAATGTCCGCATTCGCATCCATGGAACCTGAGAACATGTTACCCGATATGGCAGAAGGAATTCTGCAGGTCAATTAGATTATGGATCTTCAAATGGGGATATTATCTTGGATTTTCTGGATAGGAATGGTGTAATCACAAGCTTTTATAAGAAGGAGGTAGGGGGGTTAAGAGTCAGAAAAGAAGATGTGAAGATGGAAGGAGAGGCAGAAGAGCTGGAGGCCCATCAGCCAAAGGATGCAGGCAGATTCTAGAAGCTGGAAGAGGCAAGGAACAGGTTCTCTTTCACGGCCCCCAAAAGTAAGCTCACTGACCCATTTTGGACTCTGACCTTAGAACTATAAGATAATAAATGTGGTTTGCTTTAAGCCATTAAGTTTGTGGTAGTAGGTCACAGCAGTAATAAAAAACTGATACAACTATGTGGCCAACTAAACCAAGGGTGGATAATTTGGATCTTGACTCTTCAGACCTATGTTTATGTTTAGTCTATACCTAAAACATTTCTGCATGATGATCCATGCCATCAAAGAGAGCCAAATGTTAATAGGTAAATGAGAAACAAAATAGTTATTTTAATTTCATGATTGAAATAACAAGTGCCTATTAATTATATCTGTGATGAGAGCCACTTAGTGTATCACATCATGAAAACAGCTGGGAAACAAACTGTCTTTAAAGTCTCCTTTGAATTTTGGGAAAGCCTGTCATAGTGTTTTTTAATTATTTGTCTTTGTTGGCTTTAAGAAATTAGTATGGTCACGTAAATTTTTTTTATCCATAAAATCTTGGTGAAAGGTTGTATTTTTAAATACAATATACAAATTAGCAATTGTTAAGCACTGTTTGTTACGCTCAGCCACTGCCTTAATTATGTTGAAGCACAGGTAGAACAGACAGATACAAATCTTGTGGTAACAAAGATAATTAAGCAAAGCACATACTGTTAAAGATTTAAACAAACAAACAAAATAAAAATATTGGCTGCATGTTAGCATGCTAGATCCTGAAATGAACACAAAAATGAACAAATGTTTTTGGGTTTTTTTTTTTTTAAAGTTTTGGGATGCATGTGCAGAATGTGCAGGTTTGTTACATAGGTATACACGTGCCATGGTGGTTTGCTGCACCCATAAACCCATCATATACATTAGGTACTTCTCCTAATGCTATCCCTCCCTCAGACCCCCACCCCCTGACAGGCTCCAGTGTGTGATATTTCACTCCCTGTGCCCATATGCTCTCATTGTTCAACTCCCACTTATGAGTGAGAACATGCAGTGTTTGCTTTTCTGTTCCTGTGTTACTTTGCTGAGAATGATGGTTTCTAGCTTCATCCATGTCCCTGCAAAGGACATGAAATCTTTCTTTTTTATGGCTGCATAGTACTCCATGGTGTATATGTCCCACATTTTCTTTATCTAGTCATTATTCATCATTGATGGGCATTTGGGTTAGTTCCAAGTCTTTACTATTGTGAATAGTGCTGCAATTAACATACGTGTGCATGTGTCTTTGTAGTAGAATGATTTATTATTTATTTATTTTATTTATTTATTTTTTTGAGACAGAGTCTCACACTGTCACCTGGGCTGGAGTGCCACGGAGCAATCTTGGTTCACTGCAACCTCCACCTCCTGGGTTCAAGGGGTTCTCCTTCTTCAGCCTCCTGAGTAACTGGGATTACAGGTGCCCGCCACCACACCTGGTTAATTTTTTGTATTTTTGATAGAGATGGGGTTTCACTATGTTGGCCAGGCTGGTCTCGAACTCCTGACTTCATGATCTGCATGCCTTGGCCTCCCAAAGTGGATACATACCATCAATAACTAGTTTATTGAGTGTTTTTAGCATGAAGAGGTGTTTAATTTTATTGAAGATCTTTTCTGCATCTATTGATATAATCATGTGGGTTTTGTCATTGGTTCTGTTATGTGTGGATTACGTTTATTGATTTGCGTATGTTGAACCAGCTTTGCATCCCAGGGATGAAACTGACTTGATCATGGTGGATAAGCTTTTTAATGTGCTGCTGGATTTGGTTTGCCAGTATTTTAATGAGGATTTCCGCATCGATGTTCATCAGGGACATTGGCCTGAAATTTTCTTTTTTTGTTGTGTCTCTGCCAGGTTTTGGTATCAGGATGATGTTGGCCTCATAAAATGAGTTAGGGAGGAGCCCCTCTTTTTCTATTGTTTGGAATAGTTTTAAAAGGAATGGTACCAGCTCCTCTTTGTACCTCTGGTAGAATTCGTCTATGAATCCATCTGGTCCTGGGCATTTTTGGCTGGTAGGCTATTAATCACTGCCTCAATTTCAGAACTTGTTACTGGTTTATTCAGAATTTGATTTCTTCCTGGTTTAATCTTGGGAGAGTATATGTGTCCAGGAATTTATTCATTTCTTCTAGATTTTCTACTTTGTGAGGAGGTGTTTATAGTATTCTCCGATGGTAGTTTGTATTTCTGTGGGATCAGTGGAGATATCCCCTTTATCATTTTTCTTGCGTCTATTTGATTCTTCTCTTTTCTTCTTCATTAGCCTGGCCAGTGGCCTATTTTGTTAATCTTTAAAAAAACCCAGCTTCTAGATTCATTAATTTTTTGAAGTGTTTTCATGTCTCTATCTCCTTCAGTTCTGCTCTGATCTTAGTTATTTCTTGTCGTTTGCTAGCTTTTGAATTTGTTTGCTCTTGCTTCTCTAGTTCTTTTAATTGTGATGTTAGGGTGTCAATTTTAGATCTTTTCTGCTTTCTCCTGTGGGCATTTGGTGCTATAAATTTCCCTCTAAACACTCCTTTAGCTGTGACCCAGAGATTCTGGTACTTGTGTCTTTGTTCTCATTGGTTTCAAAGAACTTATTTATTTCTTCCTTAATTTTGTTATTTACCCAATAGTAATTCAGGAGCAGGTTGTTCAGTTTCCATGTAGTTGTGCGGTTTTGAGTGAGTTTCTTAATCCTGAGTTCTAATTTGATTGCACTGTGGTCTGAGAGACTGTTGGTTATGATTTCCATTTTTTGCATTTGCTGAGGAGTATTTTACTTCCAATTATGTAGTCAATTTTAGAATAAGTACTATGTGGTGCAGAGAAGAATGTATATTCTGTTTATTTGGGGTGGAAAGTTCTGTAGATGTCTGTTAGTTCTGCTTGGTTCAGAGCTGATTTCAAGTCCTGAATATCCTTGTTAATTTTCTGTCTTGTTGATCTAATATTGACAGTGGGGTGTTAAAGTCTCCCACTGTTATTGTGTGGGAGTCTAAGTCTCTTTGAATGTCTCTAAGAACTTGCTTTATGAATCTGGGTGCTCCTGTATTGGGTGCATATATATTTAGGATAGTTAGCTCTTCTTGTTGCATTGATCCCTTGACCATTATGTAATGCCCTTCTTTGTCTCTCTCTCTTTTTTTTTTTTTTTTTGCTTTGTAAATCTTCCTTCACCCTTTATTTTGAGCCTATGTTTGTCTTTGCATGTGAGATGGGTCACCTGAACACAGCACACCAACGGGTCTTGACTCTTTATCCAGTTCACCAGTCTGTGTCTTCTAATTGGGGCTTTTGGCCCATTTACATTTAGGGTTAGTATTGTTATGTGTTAATTTGATCCTGTCATTATGATGCTAGTTGGTTATTTTGCCCATTAGTTGATGCAGTTTCTTCTTAGTATCGACAGTTTATACATTTTGGTATGTTTTTGCAGTGGCTAGTACTGGGTTTTTCTTTCCATACTTAGTGCTTCCTTCAGGAGCTCTTGTAAGGCAGGCCTGGTGGTGATAAAATGCCTCACCATTTGCTTGTCTGTAAAGGATTTTATTTCTCCTTCACTTATGAAGCTTAGTTTGGCTGGATATGAAATTCTGGGTTGAAATTTTTTTCTTTAAGAATGTTGGATGTCAGTCCCCACTCTCTTCTGGCTTGTAAGGTGTCTGCAGAGAGATCCACTGTTAGTCTGATGGGCTTCCCTTTGTGAGTAACCCGACCTTTGCCTCTGGCTGCCCTTACACTTTTTCCTTCATTTCAACCCAGGTGAATCTGACAATTATATGTCTTGGGATTGCTCTTCTTGAGGAGTATCTTTGTGGTGTTCTCTGTATTTCCTGAATTTGAATGTTGGCCTGTTTTGCTAGGTTGGGGAAGTTCTCCTGCATAATATCCTGAAGTGTGTTTTCCAACTTGGTTCCATTCTCCCCATCACTGTCAGGTACACCAATCAATTATAGGTTTGTTCTTTTCACATAGTCCTATCTTTCTTGGAGGCTTTGTTCATTCCTTTTCATTCCTTTTTCTCTAATCTTGTCTTCATGCTTTTATTTCATTAAGTTGATCTGCAGTCTGTGGTATCTTTTCTTCTGCTTGATCGATTCAGCTATTGATATTTGTTTATGCCTCACGAAGTTCTCATGCTGTGTTTCAGCTCCATCAGGTCATTTATATTCTTCCCTAAACTGGTTATTCTAGTTAGCAGTTCCTGTAACCTTTTATCAAGGTTCTTGGCTTCCTTGCATTGGGTTAGAACATGCTCCTTTAACTCAGAAGAGCTCATTATTACCCACCTGCTGAAGCCTACGTCCGTCCATCCATCAAACTTATTCTCTGTCCAGTTGTGTTCCCTTGCTGGTGAGGAGTTGTGATCTTTGGAGGAGAAGAGGTGTTCTGGTTTTTGAAATTTTCAGCATTTTTGCGCTGGCATTTCCTCATCTTTGTGGATTTATCTACCTTTGGTCTTTAACACTGGTGACCTTTGGATGGGATTTTTGCACGGTTGTCATTTTGTTGATGCTGATGCTATCGCTTTCTATTTACTAGTTTTCCTTCTGACAGTCAAGCCCTTCTGCTGCAGGTCTGCTGGAGTTTGCTGGAGGTCCACTCCAGACCCTGTTTGCCTGTGTATCACCAGCAGAGGCTGCAGAACAGCAAAGATTGCTGCCTGCTCCTTCCTCTGGAAGCTTCATCCCAGAGGGGTAGCCACCAGATGCCAGCTGGAGCTCTCCTGTATGAGATGTCTGTCAACCCCTGCAGGGAGATGTCTCCCAGTCAGGAGGCACAGGGGTCAGGGACCCACTTGAGAAGGCAGTCTATCCCTTAGCAGAGATCGAGCACTGTGTTGGGAGATGCGTTGCTCTTCAGAGTCATCAGGCAGGAACGTTTAAGTCAGATGAAGCTGAGTCCACAGCCACCCCTACCCCGAGGTTCTCTGTCCCAAGGGGATGAGAGTTTTATCTATAAGTCCCTGACTGGGGCTGCTGCCTTTCTTTCAGACATGCCCTGCCCAGAGAGGAGAAATCTAGAGAAGTAATCTGGCTACAGTGGCTTTGCTGAGCTGAGGTGGGCTCTGCCCAGTTCAAACTTCCCAACGGCTTTGTTTACACTGTGAGGGGAAAACCGCCTACTCAAGCCTCAGTAATGCTGGATGCTCCTCCTCTCACCAAACTCTAGCTTCCCATGTTGACTTCAGGCTGCTGTGCTGCCAGCGAGAATTTCGAGCCAGTGGATCTTAGCTTGCTGGGCTCCATGGGGGTAGGCTCCACTGAGCAAGACCACTTAGCTCCCTGACTTCAGCCCCCTTTCCAGGGAAGTGAACGGTTCTGTCTTGCTGGTGTTCCAGGTGCCACTGGGGTTCAAAAAAAAAACAGAAAAGAAAAGAAAAAAAAAAAACCTCCTGCAGCTAGCTCAGTGTCTGCCCAAACAGCTGCCCAGTTTTGTGCTTGAAACCTAGGGCCCTGGTGGTGTAGGCACTCAAGGGAATATCCTGGTCTGCAGGTTGCGAAGACACTGGGAGAAGTGTTGTATCTGGACTGGACTGCACTGTCCCTCATTCATGGCTTCCCTTGGCTAGGAAAGAGAGTTCAATTCCTTGCACTTCCCAGGTGAGGCAACACCCCACCCTGCTTCTGCTCGCCCTCTGTAGGCTATACCCACTATCATCCCAATGAGGAGAGCTGGGTACCTCAGCTGGAAATGCAGAAGTTACCCACCTTCTGCATTGGTCTTGCTGGGAGCTGCAGACCAGAGCTGTTCCTATTTAGCCATCTTGCCTGGGAATCCCGAACAAATGTTTATTTAATTGGTGTTCACATGATAGTAGTGGTAGCCCCTGAACAATAAAACAGGACATTTATTAGAGGCACCAATTGCTGGAGTTATTCTAAGGAAGGCTGATGCAGCAGGTAGAATGCAGAAACTATAGGAACCATTATCGTTACAAAGCATGGCATAAGAGGAACCACTCCTGCCACAGACTTTTCCCTGACCTAACCAGAAGGGACCTCTCCTGCTTCAGAAGTCCCATCCCAGTGGCCTGTGTGACTCCTAGAACACACTGATGACGTAGGTAGCAATAAGAGAGTGAGAGGTTTTGTCTCTTATCTGCCCACTTCCAACTGTAGGTTCTTAGAGAACAGTGCTTTTGTCTAATGCAAGTTAAATATTCTGCAGGTTAAGAAGCTGCAGATGCATTTGGAGTTTTTTGTTTGTTTGTTTGTTTTTTGGTCTGTGTCAATTTTTTCAATATCTGTTTTCATCATTCACATTTATCATTATAAACTGTAACAAATGCATCTAGTTCTTGTCAGAAGAAAGAATGATTGTGAAAGATTTAATTATATGTATTAAAGCCACAGCAAAGAATAGTTTTCTTGAACTTTGTGACTTTTTTTGTGTAAATCTAAGAATCAACAAGAATACATCTTCCTACTTTTTAGAAATTTGGCAAGTGCAAATGATACATGATTCCACAAAATTATGATTGCTAAATAGTTCAGATTACATGAATTATAATTTTTTCTTTGATTCATTTACAAACTCAATGAAATTATATTATCAATATTATTTTATAGATTTAACTTACATTTTAGAAATATTCTATATATTTTTTATCTTCTCAGCTCTAGTAGTACCAAATTAGTTCTGGAAATATTCATTCTTTTTGGATGCTATTTTGTTTGACCAAATATATATTTATTCTTTAAAAAAAAAAACCACACAGTTGAAGTAAAATTTGAAAGTATAACTATGTGATATTTAAAGGAGAGCAATGAAAACACCATAGTAGGCTTGCATTAACTAGGCAATCAGCTAATAAATCCATATATGCTAATAGGGATTGTTAATCTTGAAAAATACTCCCAAACTACATGTTTTCCCATTTCACTGGGATGCCACATTCTTATTTATGGGGATTAACTGGACTGATTTGTTCTGTTTTCAACACAAGCAGAAAATGTCAAGTTTTCAATCCAACAGACCACAAATAAGTATCAGTTTGCTTGTGCACACCCACACGCCCATATCCAGAGTTGATGGGAGGATTATTATTTTTTTCTAGATGAACTCTGGAAAACAGCCTCAGAATGACTGATTTCTGATGCTAATTGCTGTTCTGCAGATATCATACTCTTCCTGGTCCAGACAGTTATGACAGAAGAGGTGCTACTTCCATAATCAATTTTGGCATGAGAGATGCTGTGCTAGTCAATGATGTGGAAAAATATGGATCAGACATTTCATTCATAATTGATTACAAACCTAATGTATTATTCCAAAAACCACAATTCTAGTCACAGCCCATTCCTATTAAACTATTTTTCCTCTTGCTATTTTGCTTTATTTCCATAAATTTCTAAAGTTGGATGATTAAACTAAGACAAAGATCTCTTACAGTAATTAGAGCAAATGAATGCTCTAGAGTCCACTCATTTCCTTGAAATATCAAATTCCATAAAATGCACACTGGTATTTCATTCTGCATTTGAGGATTTTGAACATTAAACAGAAGATCAAGTTTCACACTGAACAACATAAGTGATTATTTTCCCTTTATAAATATGAATACATTAACTTTTGGAGAGCAGTAGATGAGTGAATTTTTGCATTTAGGGTGAAAAATAACAAAGAGTTAAATTAATATGTTTAAGGTATATATATGTTATATGTATGTATCATGTAATATTTAACAGTATTTAATACTTTGTAATCATAACCTAAAAATTTTTTTTCTATTACATAAAACATATAATGTTCCTAATACTTCCAAGCAACCTCAAACTCTGTTCCTATGCCTAGTAACCTGCTGTTCTCCCTTTTCATCAACCAAAGGTGGTCAAACCCTTACAAACACCTGACTGTGTGGCAGAAACAGTAAAATTATTCCAAAAATACTTTTGAAAGAAGAGTGTTTGGTTTTCTGTTCTTGTGATAGTTTGCTAAGAATGATGGTTTCCAGCTGCATCCATGTCCCTACAAAGGACACAAACTCATCGTTTTTTATGGCTGCATAGTATTCCATGGTGTATATGTGCCACATTTTCTTAATCCAGTCTGTCACTAATGGACATTTGGGTTGATTCCAAGTCTCACTCATAGGTGGGAACTGAACAATGAGATCACTTGGACTCGGGAAGGGGAACATCACACACCGGGGCCTATCATGGGGAGGGGGGAGGGGGGAGGGATTGCATTGGGAGTTATACCTGATGTAAATGACGAGTTGATGGGTGCAGCACACCAACATGGCACAAGTATACATATGTAACAAACCTGCACGTTATGCACATGTACCCTAGAACTTAAAGTATTTAAAAAACAAAACAAAACAAAACAAACAAACAAACAAAAAACAACAAAAAAAGAAAGAATCAGTGGTTAACTGATTTAATGAATACTCCCTAAATTTGCCTAGTGGCTTAAGTATATACTTTTGCATTTTTCCAAGGAGCTGGTGGGTTTTGTTTATTCAACAAATATTTACTGTGCATGCCCTATTATTAATGCAATCTGCTAGGGACTGGGAATTAAAGAGTTATCCAAATACACTCATTAATTTGGAGGCTTATAGGGAATTCAGATCAGGACTCTCACAATTCCACCATTACAGAATACAATGTGGAAGAATGAGGCTGTTCTGGAAATGAGGCTTTCTGCAGGACGGAACAACTAAATTGATACCTGAATGATGAGCAACTAATGGCCAGTTGAAGGAAACATTTGTTAGGGGAAATGAAATCAACTCTCACTGAGGAAATAGCATATGCATATATCTAAAGTGGGGAGAGAGAGACAGAGAGAGAGGTGGGGGTAGTGATGGAGATGAGAGAAAGATACATTTGTTAGGTGGAAATAAAAATATATTAGCTTGGCTAGAATACACAGTAGACAGGGGATAGTCAAGAAACATAACTCAGACATCAACACGAACTAGATCTTCATGGGCATGTGAGGCATATTGGGAAATTCAGAGTTCTTTCTATTGTCAGTGAAGACCAATTGAACATTTTCTATCAGAGGGTGATTAGAGCAATTAGATTTGTACCCTCACAGTGAAACAAAGGGAATAGAAATAAATTTAGCCCAGAGAGTACTAAAATTTCTGCTCAAATCTGGTGCTATCTGATGGCCCTTCAACCAGTTACATGGTTGGCAACTCTATGAAGAAAGTCATGACGATAGTTATGTGTAATTCAGACATTAGGACTTATGTTACAGCATCCCGGGCACTGTTTATTCCCATAAAAATAAAGCACAAATAAACAAAGCCTCCCAGCCGTCTTTCATTCTTAGCTATACTCTTCATCTTTTCCCTCTAATAAGCTATACTCTTTTCATAATTTTAACTCAAAAACAATGCTTTGAGAATTATATTTTATCAAAAGAATATTCAGAAAGTATCTAGTATTTAATATGAAAACCTGTATTTTCCATAATAGATGCAATAAGGAAACAGGGATAAGATAGACCCTTAAAATTGTATATACTTACATGTTTGAAGACATTTATGTATAGAAGTTTGGGCATGTGTATTTATCCACGTCAATCTGCCTATTCTATCTATCTAATCTTCTAGGCCAGGCCTACAGGAATTTATTGCTTAAAGAACTCAAAATATATATAATTTTACTGTGTAGATTATAAGGATTGGCAGTGTAAAATATTAGGCTTTAATTTTATGTATTCTCATGAGCTTATTAGTATGTTAATTACTAAAGTAATAGTAGATAGAACTTGTTTCTGATAACATTTTTGCTTTTGAAAAAAAATAGACCTATCTTCAATTTTAAGTATATTCTAGGTCTCTTTGGGGAATGATCAGCTGCTCTCGTGTGTGTGTGTGTGTGTTTGTGTGTGTTTGTGTGTGTGTGTTTGTGTGTGTGTGTGTGTGTCTGTGTGTGTGTGTGTAAATTCCTAAGAAGGAAAAATTGACAGAAGAAAATTGGACCAAAAGTATCTGAATATGTTAGAATAGTGACAGCCCCTATCAAAGTAGGATTTAAGAGCAGTAAAACAGCTCCTACGTTGTCCTACTACTATCAATACTACTCAAACGTATAATCAAGGACATTTTGCAACAGGGTATATGCCTTTGGCATTGCTAGTTTGCTGTTTCCATTAATATATTTAAAGACTCTTGGAGGATGATATGGTATGTTTAAAAATCTACAAATAGAAGATATATCAACAGCTTCAAGTATCATAGCTACTGCATAGACTACAATAGTGAATACCAACTCTCAAACAACCTTGTCAAGTAAATCTTATGAAATGCAGCAGGAATTCACATTTCTATCTGACTGTGTCTGCCTCTCCTCCATTTATTTTCTCCTATTGCTGTCTCTGCCTGTCTACTCATTTATGCTTCAGAATTTCCAAAAGGACTTGATGTACTTTATAGAAATACATTTAGTTCAATAAGATAAAGTGTAAATAGAAGAAAATTGACAAGGAGCAGCAGGTGTTTTTTGTTGCAATGGCGTCAGTAAACTAATGGTATGAGTTTGAATGTTTGAGTACAGTACATCTGACAAAAGCCTTCTGATCCAACCACAAATTTAATAAGTTAGTCCTACCCTTGAGAATTGTATATTTCAAAGATAAAGTAATAAAATCTAGGCCACAAATATCAAATTTCCTCACTTTTATTTTACTATTCCACTTTGAGCAATTACATACATTTCAAACTTTTATTTTCAAAAGGTGACATTGATATTCATCACCTCTAAAATCAACAACTTAGAAAAATAGTTCTCAGTTTTCCAACCAGATGGCATTGCCACTGTCTTCTTAATGAATATAAAAAGGTATAATGAAGCAGAGTAAAATTGTAAATGTAAACAAAGGGCATCTTTTTTATCCTCCTCAATAAGTACATGTCAATAACAAGTATATTTTCTGATACCTAAAGAAACTCAAAGATTTTCATGATGTTAACTAGAGACATTACTGGATTTAATTCTGACCTATTTATGAAAACAAAATAAAATATATATATTTCCTTTTTCAAAATGTAGAATCAATGATTACACTAAGAAAAAAATAATTGATCTTCTTTTTACCTCCAACTCTCCTCAATCACATACCTTCAATGCCTTAGAAGAGGCTATTTAACACATTAAATGCTGCCCACTTATTACATGTACAGAAATGTGTCAGGCAGTATATGTGATGTAAAGATGTACGTAAACATCAGCAAAAGGCAATAGTATAAGATAATATTTAGGGACATCCTCTAAAAGATTATATGAGGTGACCAAATGTATGGTACATAGAATAATTACTGCTGGAAGAGAAAGAAGACTTGGAATTTGAGTAAAGGTCTTAGCTAGGTTCAGAAAAAGAGGGAAAGAAGAAAACACCGAAAAAAAAAAAAAAAACTAAAGGAAAATATGATGTAGATTTGACAACCATTGGGAAAATCATATGAAAATTTTATATAGAGAAGAAAAGTTGGGAAAGTGTTAAAAATTATGTAAAGGATAAAGTAAATATCTGAAAGATAATTCAGATTTCAGAGACAAACTGTAAAGGCAGAAAATACTCAGGAAAAGATTTTCCACGAATGTGGTAAAGAATGTATTTGAATAACCAACATTCACAGAGAAAATATTAGTTTCTTCTACAAGTTGTCTTTATGCTATTCAGTGGCCTTTATTATCAGGCAAATTTTTCTGAAATTTTATACAAAATATTAAAACTTTGCATTTCACACTAAACCACCCTTTTGCTCCTAAAATCATTTAATTTATTTTGCAAATGTGTGTTAAGAAAATGACAGAAATAATTTAGTGAGATGGGAGGATGAATTAATTTCCATTGAGTCACTGTCATTCTTCTGATTAATAAGTGTTAACTGTATAGCTGGAGAACCAATTATCTTCAGTGTCTCCACAATCTAGTTCCTAGATGCAAAACAACTGTGACCATGTCATAACTTGCCTTACATAAACATAAAACAACATGTATCGAATGTCTTTTGTGTGCTAGGCTAAATGCATTACTTACAAAACTCATTCAAATCTCACAAAACCCTTTGAAGTAGTTTATTATTGATACCTTCATTTTATAAGAGTAAAGCTAGACCTCAGAGAAGTTAAGTGAATTGTCTAAGTTCACTCAACAGGGAAGGGTGGATCCATGGTTCCCATCTAAGCCAAGTTTCCACTCAACAAGGATGTTATTATAGAGTTATTCTGCTTCAACAGTACTCCAGGCACTAAGAAGTTAAAAAAAAAAAAAAGAGAGGATTTTTTTTTTTCTTGATTAAAACCATCCTTCCTTCTAAAATATCTATTTGAGAATATAAACAGTGAAGCATAATTTAATTCCATAAGTTGTTCAACAACCACTGGGAAATAAATTAAAATAATAAAGAAATTAAAATGTTAACTACTCAAATTCACATCATAAATATAAGGACATATGTATAATAAGACTATCGAAAGCAGTCTTAGTTATGAAAAGATGCCTTTCATGCATATAGCTTATAAAAGTATTTGCATTTTAATTGAGTAACAATTGTAGAAAACATTTTCACATGATCAGAGCAAAAACTCTTTAGGAAAAACTATTGAACATGGTAGGACAACATTAATTTCTAGCAGCTCCTTAGCCTTTTGTCAGGTTGATCTAAAGTCTCAAGTGCCAGACAGCCCTCTGAAGTGCTTCAGTTCTCGTAATAACAGGTTGTTTCCTCTGGAGTAACAACTTATTAGTCAATCTGGTTTTCAGTATTGTTAATATAGGCATTTTCATATCACAAAGGTATTACCTCTTATTGGTATCAAACTGCGAAGTGTGATGATGGCTTTTTCTCTAGAAAGTGAAAGGTACATTATTTCGTCTCTATTTCCCGCCTTTAATCTGTCTTTTGCATATGGTATTTTGAAAATTCCATCAAAGAATTTTTATAGAAATTCCCCTCAGTTTTGCAACAGAGGCTATTTCAAAACCAAGGATCTAATTAAATGGTCCTAGTGATTTGTCATTTTTCACTGGGGAAATTAATGCCCCGTGTTACATGCACATTTAAATGATTTTGTAGATACTGCTATAAAGACATAACACATAAGCAAAGGTTGTTGTCATTTACTCTGCAATCTAACCTAAGGATACACATTCTGAGAAAAACAGTCCTAAGTGCACTGTCTAATTTTTTGAAAGAGATGCACAGACAGCCCGTTAAATGAACTTCAGCTTTGGATATTGTCTAACTTGTCAATCAGAAAAACAGTTCTGACCCTACTCAATCATTTTACTAAAAATATGCATAGAGACCAGCATCAGTTGAAAAGAAAAAATAATTGTGGCTAAAGATACGTTTGTCCACAGTGGTCTGATGGGGTCAGAATCACATAGCTTCTCTTATTTATCAGTCTATGTCGCCTCCAGGCACTTCCTAATGAAAATCCTTGCTCCTGGTAACACACTTCAAACTCAAACTGCTGGAATGTGCAACTGAAGGAGCAATAAAATATAAATTTATTTAATGCACAGAGTAAGCAGTAGGTTATCACTGAACACTCTAAACAAAACATTTCAGTTTTTGTTTTGCTTTTTTTTTTTTTGAAACACCTAAATGTTAATGGATAATTGATAGTTTCAATTTTTAGTAGAAACGTAAGGCAATTTTTTTTTTGCTAAAAATGTTTGAACTCTATGCTTATTTGACACATAGGATGACATATTCTTATAGTTGTCGAATTTCAGTCCTGCCTTTTTCTACCATGTCTCTATTGTTTGTTTTACTTTTGTTTTCTAGGTCACATCTTCTTAGGAAGTTTTAAACAGCTGTCAAAAGTGTGCACAATCAAAATCAAGAATCAAATCTGAGAATCAGTGTAACCCGTATTTTGCTCAGTTACCATCTTGTCAATTCAGTGAATTTTGCATGAAGGTTTGTTCACTAAACTGATAAAACAAAGTAATGAGATCAAAGGAATATTTTTCAAAAACAGGCTTTGCCTACATTGACTATTTCATGAGTGAATCCTCCCATACAAACCTAAGTTAGTATATGAAAATATTTTTGGTGATGCATTTTAAGCTGCTAGAAACAGCAGTGCAGTGAGATCTAGGATTAAATTAATTCAATCAAATCAAGTCAAGTCTATAAGATGACATTACAAATTCCAAAACAATAGCAATGCAAATCCAGAGGGACAGTGTTTGGGCTAGTCAGTCCCCTATAAAATAGTATTAGAATATAAATTACTTTCAAAAATTGGAAAAGCGATCAGAAATAAATTTGATGTTACTCAATTTAGATAAATGTTGAGAGGAAAGAAAATCACTATGCAGATCCTAAGGGTAAATAAATAGAATGATATCTAGCTTATCAGTAAAGAGGTTTGAAGTTAATTCACAGTCTTATATAGGATTTTAAATCCTTTCAACTCACCTTGCTTTTACTCTTGGTTATTATAGAGAAAAAAAATACGCTTTCAAAAATGCATCTATTCACATCAGGCCTAACTCAGAAAGGCAAAAGTGTGTTGTCTAATAGAATCAGTTTTGAAACATCCATCAAATATACATGACTTAATTTTGTCTATAAATCTTTAAAATATCGTAAAAGGGGAAGTTCCATCATGGACTACATTTAAACTTGTTTCTCAGGTTAAAAAGCAGTCATTTACCTCAAGTCACTCAATCCTCTATTTTTTGCAATGTAAGAGTGTCAATCTGGGGTCATAAAAATGGTCACAATAGAAATCTGTAATAATTTTCTGACTCTTACTTTACTTGCTATTAGGTTGAATAACAAGAAACTGTCTATATGAAAACTTTTTAGCTTCACAAAACAGTTTTATATGGTTCAACATAATATATCAGCTCCCAAAAATCTTAATCAGAATCTTCCTTAGAGACTCAAGTTCGGAAACAAAAAGAGAGAGAGAGGAAGATTTTCTTTCCTTTTTTTTTTTTTTCCAGCTGCTATATGGCATTTAGCATTTGTCCCCAGAGGATGTTTGCACAGTGGACTCTACTGCTTTCTAAACAGTGAAAGATATCCTCAACACTGCTGCTAAAAATTGGGTTCCTTGAAAAAGATACATTGAAGCCCTAACCCCTGGCACATGCGAATGTGACATTATTTGGAAACAGGGTCTTTGCAGATGTAATCCAGTTGAGGTCATACTGGACTAGAGGCCCCTGATCCAATGTGTGTTGTTATTATAAGAAAACGAAGCAGAGACAGACACAGAGACACACACAAGAGAAAGCCATGTGGAAATGGAGGCAGAGCCTGGAGTGCTTTACCCACAAGCTAAGAAACTGCCAAGAATTGCTGGCAAACACTAGAAGCTGGAAGAGAAGGGTAGATTCTCTCTCTGAGCCCCCAAGAAATAATTAATCCTGATGAAACTTTATGTGTAGTCTTTGTTCTCAAGAACTGTGGGAGAATACATGCCTGTTATTTTAAGCTGACAAATTTGTATCAGTTTGTTCTGGCAGTCCCAGGGAACTAAGGACTCCTTTATGGGAGGTTCCCAAAATTTCCCTTGCAATACTGCCTCTCACCCACCTAAAGCTGCAAGAACAGGCCAGTACCATCATGCAATTGTGTCAAACTAGATTTTCTGGAACCCTCAGTCTATGGAAGCCATGCCACACTTCATCAGGTAAACGATGCTCTTCTCTTCATGTTTTATTATGGGATGAGCACCAAAGAAATATTGCCCCAAAGGTCTCACAGTGCATCAGCGAAATGAACTCTTCCATGTTTATTCATTTTTCCTTGCAGTTCACTCTTTCCTGAGAAGTGGAATGAGCTGGTGGTTGAGCTGAGCCATAGTCACCATATCATCGGCAGAACTTGCCCTTCCCAGTCTATCTGTGCTTCTCTTGCTCACAAACCAGCATTTATTTCACAAAACAATCATGAGAATAAAAAAGTCCAGGGCTGAGACTGAGAGCATGGTGGAGGTATAAAGAATCATCTTCCAGAAATGTATGAGTGCCTCTGAATCCTGCAGTAAATACAGCATAAGCTCACATTAGAAATAAACCATCTCTAGCAGGATCTGCTAAACTTTTTGTTCATAAATTGTCTTAAATTAATCAAGATCTGCTGGGTATCACTGTAGAACTAGGAGAAAATTCAGGCATTTGTTAGATGGATGTTGGGTATACAAAAATGGGAGAAGAGACCGGGCGTGGTGGCTCACTCCTGTAATCCTAGCACGCTGGAAGGCCAAGGTGGGTGGATCATTTGAGGTCAGGAGTTCAAGACCAGCCTGGCCAACAATGGTGAAACTCCATCTCTAATAAAAATACAAAAATTAGCCAAGTGTGTTGGCGTGAACCTGTAGTCCCAGCTACTGGGGAGGCAGAGGCAAGAGAATCACTTGAACCTGGGAGGCGGAGGTTGAAGTGAGCTGAGATCATTCCACTGCACTTCAGGCTGGGCAAAATAATGAGACTCTGTCTCAAAAAACACAACCCCCCAAAAAAAGAGTTAGAGAAGAAAAATATCTTAGGGGAAACAACCAAGAAAAGAAGATAGGATCTGGATTAAATATACAGGGAATTAGAACTATATTTTGCATGGTCAACTACCAGAGTAAAGGGAGATAATGTGGTTTAGTAGAAAAAGGACATAAGCAGCATGTCTATCTATGCCTCAGCAAAGCTAACAGGATTCTCATAAAATTCAGAACGCCAGATGTACACTAAAATTCAGAAGTTCACAAAGAATGAATACAACCTTAAAAAGTAGTTATGTAATAGTGAAAGGTTTTATAATTATATTAAAGATGGTGTGCAACCTTTTGAAGTTTGTGGAAGAAAAAATATGCTGACAGTCAAAAAGAAGTAACTCAGAGAATAAATGAACAATTTTAAAATTATTATTATTTTTTGAGAAGGAGTTTCACTCTGTCACCGAGGCTGGAGTATAGTGGTGACATCTCGGCTCACTGCAACCTCCGCCTCCAGGGTTCCAGCAATTCTCCTGCCTCAGACTCCTGAGTAGCTGGGATTACAGGCGTGCACCACCACACCCAGCTAATTTTTGTATTTTTAGTAGAGATGACATGTCACCTTGTTGGCCAAGCTCATCACGAACTCCTGACCTCAGGTGATCCACCCTCCTCAGCCTCCCAAAGTGCTGGGATTACGAAAATAATATGAAGATATTTTCACCACCATGTGGTTAGATCTGGAAATGCTAGGTACGCATGTGGACAGCGCATTAAAAGACATCAAGATACATCAGTACGCCTAGATAAGGGTAATCTGGGAATCAGGAAGGAAGTAGAGCAAAGTCTTGCAAACGGGAATTGCTACTGAGACCCAGCTTGAACATGTGTGTATTTGGGCTGCACTAAGATTAAGAAATTGGCATGGAAAGCCTTTCTAGAGAACCATTCCACCCTGACTAGTCTGCATTATTGTGAGGCTCACCTTGCTTATTTGTATGATCCCCCTGCTTTGTCTCCAGGAATTAAGCTTTTGTGTGTTTGTTTGTTTCTTTTGTTTTGTTTTTCTTTTCTGAGACCGGCTCTGGCTCTGTTGTCCAGGCTGGAGTGCAATGGTGTGATCTCGACTCACTGCAGCCTCAAACTCCTGAGCTCAAGCCAGCCTCCCACCTCATTCTCCTGAGTAGCAGGGACTACAGGTGCGTGCCATCACGCCCAGCTAAATTTTCATATTTTTTGTAGAGATGCGGTTTCGCCATGTTGCCCAGGATAGTCTGGAACTCCTGGGCTCAAAGGATCTGCCCATCTCAGTCTCCCAAAATGGAGGGATTAGGGCAAGAGCCACCGTGCCTGCCTCTGGGCATTAACTTTTGAGACCCATGACCAGATGGAAAAGGCTACTCACTGGGAAAACGGATGCTGTACTGGCAAAGAGGTGGCCCTTTGATGCTTACCTACCAGTTATGCAAGAAAGTCGAGTTTATTAGAAAGCACACACTTATTAATTAAAAAAAAAAAAAACTTGCTGGAGGAAAACATGCTTCTGTTAAAGAGAAACAATCATAATAATGGGCTGCAGGGAACCTATCTGATTCATTTTTAAGAAGATAATAAGTATATAGATTAATAGAATGTAGAGGTTATATTTTACGTAAATATTTTGCACATCCTTAAGGTCTCTGCCAACGACTGTTTAATAAATGCAGTCACTAAGGGCATTAGCAGGAGAGGAACTTGTTTTATCATAAGTGAAAACAATTAAAGGTAATAAAGAATAAGGTTCTATGGCCATTTCTCTGCCTAAAAATATAAGAAATAAATAGCATTGATATAAAAACCATTAGGCTAATTAAATATGAGTATAAGGTAAACATTTTTACTCTTTATCATAAATATGGCCTTATCTAAGAGGAATTAGGTCTGAGTAGCAGTTTAAAAGCTAACGAGTCTAGCTTTTTCTTTAATGAGGTTTATCCTCTCTAAAATAATCCTGCCTGTGAGGCCACCACTACCAGACTTAATTAGGCCTTCTGGCCATCATAATGTTGAGCAAGAAAAGGCAACAGTTTATTGCACTGTCTAGTGAACACTTCATTTCATAATTTTGTTTTAATACAATGGACATAACTATATTTAGACAACAAATATATTTGTTCACATTTCAAAATAGTAAGCAAACTATCCCACTTTGTCACTTATACATCCCATTTATCTAATTCTGACTGTCTTTAGACGTATTAAACAATGGGATCATTGAGATTTTCTTGGGCACAGCATACTATAACACTGGAAAGAACTGTTCACTTACAGCCACCATGTGAAAACAATTCTGTGTCCTCCAAAACAGAGGAACTTGGAGGATACTGAGCTGCTCTTCATTAAGGTGCAAAACCTGTTTCACAGTTCTCTAAATGCAGAAGAAATGCATAAAACATGTCCTGTGACTACAGACCATAATTAGCTTGGTACCTAGGCTGTCAGTCTTAATAAGTACATAAATAAGTAACATTTATATTAGTATTTTATGACTATTTCCAAAAAAAAAAAAAAAGAATTAAAAAGAATTTCTCTTTATGTTGATTTCCCTTGTTTATTTATCTGATGTTATGTGAATGCCTAGAATATACTAACAGGTGAAAGTGGCCTATTAAAGTGCAGTATCCTGTTGTATTGTGAAATATTTTTCAAAAGATCTTAAGAAGTAGTTTCCTTATTGTCAGTCTTATAAGACATATTATATAAGACAAAAGCCTTATTGTCAGGCTTATAAGACAAATTTAAAAAGAAACGGATTCTGTATTTGAATGTGTAGAGAGAATCCTCTCTTCTACTGGGCAATTTCAGTTCTAAAAATAGTAAATTCTGAGAAACATTCATGGCATTGTTCAAAATTTAACGAGATGATTGTTCATTATCAAAGTATTTTTAACAATACAGAAAAATGAAGAGCAACTTAAAAGTAAAACAGCAAAAATTGGTTAAATATATTATGGTATATTCGTATTATAAGGCAATATTATGTAGCTATTGAAAATAGCTAAATATAAATTAAACCAAAAGAGATTAAAATCTAAATATACAGAATAATCCAAGAACAACCACCAAAAGAAACCAGAAAAAATTTTTTATTCATACAAAAACAAAATACTGCAAGACTATTCACCAATATGTAAGTAGTGATTAGCCCTAGAAGTTGAGGTAGTGTACCTATTGTTTTTAATTTTATTTTTTTCTTAAGCTATGCCTTTCCCATGTTTTAAAATTAAAACAATAGTGCTCTGGTAATAACATAAAGCAAGAAGATCATTCTAACTTTGAAAGAGAAAGAAAGATGACTGATATACACAATTCCTAACTCTCCTTCTTATCAATATGTATAGGATCACAAAATATCATAAAGGACTGTTTCCAAAGCTTAATTCCCTCAGGTTCTCCTGAAACTCACAATACTACATAGAAAATTGAGGCCTTACACATAGATAACTATTACCTATTTAATCTCGCTTAAGTAAGAAAGGAAAAAGTGCTAGTTCTAGTCTAGTTCAAGCAATGAAAGCTGAGCTACATTTAGCAAAATACATCTCCTAGAAGGAGAGTATGAGTTGTAAATCTAAAATGAAAATCACATCAGTATGGTTTATAGGAAGAGCTATATGGCTAAAAGTAGAAAAATTCCTGAGTGAAGGGTATAGAGCAAAGCATATCACATAACAAGAAATGCTTAACATAAACTCAGAAACAACTTTAAAAAATTCCCCGACAGCAGATTTATGACAAACACAAAATGAAAAGGAAACGTAATGTAGTCTGAAATGTTTTAAAGGATAATGTATGCTGTCAGTTGCCACATTTGGTTTTTATCTGGTCGTTGAAAATGTCTTTACGTAGTGTTTTCTAACAATGACGTGTTGAAAATGTTGCTCCGAAATGTTTTTTTTAAATCTATACTTCCCCCCCCCCCTTCCTATTTTGGCTGTGGATATAACACTGAATTCAAACAGCCACAGCATGATGGTTCTGGATTTTGTCTTTTTAATGATCAATTTAGATTGTCCCATGCTCAATTTAACCATAATAAACCAATCCATCAAACTGAGGTAACTCAGTTGCTATGCTCAGACAGGTGATTTAAGTAAAATCAAGTAGTATCTCAGGAGCAGTTACCTTCCAATATTTGAATAACATTGCAGCAGGTCTAGTTCCTAGCCCAGTCACCTACATGGTGACATTTAAAACACATTCAAAAATGTTTCTCCCTGCTAATGCACGATTGGGATTTTGCCATTTTTTTCAAATATGTTCATTTGCATACTCAATATTGTTGATCTGACATTAACCAAGCTAAACTTCACGATTCCGTTCATGTTTCTACCTCCCTCCATGGAGGGTGGTAAATAAAAAATTGATACATGACAATACAAAAATGAATGTATGACAGCTGCAGCTCTTGGGGGGCCACACACACTGATGGGAGCAACAGATATTTACCAATAAAAATTAAATACAGCAAGTGTAAGGGATGGGCATTCTAACAGAAGTGTGTACAAAGTAC
Source organism: Theropithecus gelada (assembly GCF_003255815.1). Lineage (NCBI taxonomy): Eukaryota > Metazoa > Chordata > Mammalia > Primates > Cercopithecidae > Theropithecus > Theropithecus gelada. The sequence goes on along the minus strand of NC_037672.1, from coordinate 177,379,407 downwards.
TCTGAGGACGAAAAAGGCAAAATGCAGTACAAACTCATCTATCAAGTCTTTCAGGGAACCACAAGAAATGCAACAACAGCGTATGATAAATACTGAGTGAACAAGTGTTAATAAAATGTATGGGAAGCCATTGATTTGGACTGTGCTTCTGTACTACACCCTAACAGACCAACCCAAAATGGAGTCACTCAGGCTAAGGTCCCATGTCACCAAACCCAAACCAAGCTGTTTACTTGTAAGATGTGACCTTCTAAGAAATCAGGGGACAGATGAAAGCCAAATTTTCATGTAGACTGGTTTTACGGAGGAAAAAAAAAGAAAAAAGAAAAAGCCAGGAGACTCACAGCAACCAGTGCGAAGGGGTCCAGTCAGCCTGAGCTGCTATGGTAAGGGCTTCCTCTGTTTTAACCCATGCAAGGAAAGCAACGTGAAGTAACCTGAGGCTGAGCAGTCCACTTTGTGCACTAGGTTGTTTCCTTGTTTCTGCTCCAGCTGCCTTTTACATAAACTGACTTTTCTGTCGCATGCAGAGGAGTTCCTATGTACTTTGTAGACTGGATGCTGCTCAGTTCATGAATCATTAATAAAAGCCAATTAGATCTTTAAAAACTCAATTTGTTGCAATTTTGTTCTTTGACAGGAGTAAGACCTGCGAATGAAAGATAAGCAGGAAGCAGTCTTTAAGAATAATTGTCTGGGGTCACTCTTCTTGAGAACATCCAAGAAAGGTGCTAAATCTACATCTGGTTATTTTCCTGTATTAGCTTCCCACTTCCTTGTAATTTCAATTTACTAAATGATTCATAATTTATTTTCCTAAGGAAAATAGAATGTGGAAAATGGCCACCTACAGGATGTCGGAAACACCTAAACTACTAATGAGGTTCCTTTACGATGAGAGTTTTAAAAAAAATCATATTATCACCAGCATATCTGCAGGAGTTCAAATGTAATATAAATCCAAGATTAAAATATTAAAAATCTCATAAGTAAATAATATATAAACTCATGATATTTTACTCTATTCTCAGTTATCAAAAGAAAAATTTATAGAGTCCTTAACTTACAATGGTTTGACTTTGACTTATTTTATTTTATTTTTTGACTTTTTGACAATGTGGAAGCTATATGTATTCAGTATCCTCCTTGGTTACAATGAGGTTGATGAAATGTACTTTTGATTTATGCTATTTTCAACTTATAATGGGTTTATCTGCATGTAATCCTATTGCAAATCCGAGAGCATCTATGATCAATATATATTTCTAACTATAGCCTTATTGAAAAAAGATTTTTAACATATTGCTCATGTATACAACCTTCAGTTGATATTGATAAGAACATAGCTTAAAAACTCAAGTATTCAAATCCAACATTTTAGCCTTAAATATAATATTTACATTAAATATTTTCATGTGTAGCAAATAAAGCACTATAAATAATTTCTTCCTTGTTTTGAAATAACAACTTTAATTCTCCTTCAGGAAATATAAAACAAAGCAATAAAAATGATTATAAAATAAGTGATGAAGATCACTTAAAGGATAGTGGCTAGATCAACTGCAATTCAGGCCATGTTTAAAGGTTCTGGAAAGCTTGATATTTACAAGTATTTATCAATCTTTAGTGTCAAATAATGTTGAATAGGTATTGTTTACAAGTAATCTATATCCTAATATTAGCTTTGAATTTTGTTTGAATAATATATCTGTGAAATGAAGAATCAAAATTTCATTTGTTTAATTTTAAAAAGCAGTTTCAAAGATAAAAGGAGTCTTCTCTAATCCTAAGCATAGGGCCATAGTTTTAGCTACGGACAACAGGATGAAAATGGAGGAAGTTACATCTGTGAGAAAAAATGAGTTTTCCAATCTAAAATTTTGGAGTGTCAATTAAAAATGGAAAACAATTTAACGTCATACATAATTGTCCTGAGTTTCCTAACTTTTGGAGTATCAGGAATGCCTCACTCCTGTTCCAGAAGCTGCCACTCCATTGAAGTCCTAAGAACTCTCTTCTCACTTATCTGCCTATGATTTCTTTTCTTTAGCAGAGAATTCCCCAAAATAGTGAAAAAAGGTTTCTGAAAAGTAAGTACCTTGTCACGTGTTAGTTTTGATAATGTTTACTGTGGTCATTGAGACACACACAACTGAATAACAAAAGAGCTTTTCTAAAAGTCATCGCTTATGCTTTGACTTGGCATTCATTGCATCCAAAACCATTCAACAAAAATATTTGTATAGCCTCATCCTCCTCTGCAGATCCATACCTGCCTACTGAACTATTCCAGGAAGGGGCCAAGTGTAATTTGTATTTGCCAACCTCTTTGTTCATGCTATTCTCATAGTTTGCAATGCCTTTGGGCTTTGCCCTTTCTTTCTTTCCTTCCTGACTTCGTCTTTTTTTTTTTTTTTTTTTTTTTGAGACAGAGTCTCACTCTGTTGCCCAGGCTGCAGTGTAGTGGCAGTGGCACAATCTCAGCTCACTGCAACCTCCACCGTATGGGCTCAAGCAATCCTCCCACCTTAGCCCCCGAAGTAGCTGGGACTACAGGCATGCGCCACCATGCCCAGCTAATTTTTGTATTTTTTTGGTAGAGACAGGGTTTCACTATGTTGGCCAGGCTGGTCTCAAGCACCTGACTTCAAGTAATCCACCCGCCTCGGCCTCCCAAAGTGCTGGGATTACAGGAGTGAGCCATTGTGCCAAGTCACAACTGTCTTAGGTATGGAAGTTCTATTCATACGTCAAAGTCAGGCTTTAAAGATTGCTTTCTTTCTCTAGAACTTTCCTCAGCCTCTTGTTTTTCAGACCAAGTTAACTGCACCATATCAGTGTTTCCATCGCATTTTTCTCATTTCTTATGGCATTTGTTGTACCTATACTTTAATTTGTCCTTTTTATTCTTGTCTTTCCTACTTGATTGCTAAAACCTTGAAGGCAGGATGATTTCAATGTCTACATACACCTTACTGAACACTTTTAATATAATAAGCTGTGATATCTGGCAAGTTATTTAGCCTTTTTGTCTCCTTTTTATACTTATGAATAATAAAGGTATCTATCACAAAATATTATTATGAGAATTATATCAAATGAAATGTTGAATATAAGCACAATGCCTGGAAGAGCAAGTGCTAAAAAAAAATTAGTTATTAGTTTAAAGTAATGACCATATAATGAATATAAGTTTATTTCATGAATCCTTCAAGAAATCTAGCAAAATGTTTTGCATGTAGTAGGCACTCAAACACCGAACTAAATTGATATCTGCAACCATATTCTTTAAACTCTGAAAGCCAAGAGCAAATTTCTTTCAGCAGCAAAATTATTAGGTAATTCTAAAGTTCCAAAATCCTCTTCCGGGGTTGATACACTTTCATAAATTACCTGCATGAAATGTTAAATTTCAGTAGCGTAAACCCAGTCTTTGCTTGATATTGCCTTTTGTGGATAAATAAGTGAAACTTGGGGCCCGAAATCCCAGTTGGATATAAAAGCAAGGCTTAGGTAGGAAAAACACATAGAAGTTTAATATTATAGATCTTCCATCCTCCTACCGTGCTGGTCATTTCTAACTCCAGGTGGGCAGGATTCTAGCCACTGGAAACAGGAAGTCGTCACTGACTAGGCTGCAGGGAGCTGACCGCTAACCTGCGCCCTCTAAAGGAGAGGGTGCAGGGAAAAAAAAAAACAGCTCTTCTTTACATCTGTGGATAATGTCACTATATTTGATTTGGCACAAACACACTGAGAAAACAAATATCTTTGGTTGACTTTAGATGTGAGTCTCAGTTTCATATCTACCTGGCAATAATAAATTCTGATCTTTACCTTGTAATAGTGTAGTACGTGATTATATACATTAAACCTTAAAATTATCCATCAGAAAGAAATACTGTAAAATCTGAAGAGGCTATGTGTAGGTTTTAATCTTATATGGTCTATTAACAACAAAGCAGTCAGAATTTTCTTTTTTGTATATATTTATACATTTAATCTCCTTGCCAACTCTAGCTATTTTCTTTATCTTTGTGTAAAATCAATGGAAATAATAGTAGTAGTTAAACAAACTCTGCAAGACTAATACTCATTCTCAAAGTGAAGGTATACATCTTTAGGTGAATTTAAGAGAAGAAGTTTTAATAGTAGCTTTTACGAGGATGGAGAGAAGCAGAAGGCTTCCAGTATATCACAGAGAGACACGAGAAATATTTTTAAAACTTTTCTTTAATAATTCAAACCTAGCCAAAGAAGGCTTGTACTCTCTGTTCCTATGTGGACTGAGAGGTGTTTGGGCATTGGCGTCAAATTGGTTCTTTCCCAAGAGAAGCTTATGAGTGGGGTAAAAAACAAATGGAGTCAAATAGAAGGCAGAAAACTATTCTCTTGCATTTATTACAAAAATGAATGTAACATTATATAGTATACACTATGAAATGGTACAAATGAGTTTTAGCACCTGTTAAAGAAAGTTTATGGGAGGCCATTGTTTTGGACCAGCCTCCTGCCCTAGGCCCCAGCAGACCAGATCAAACTATAATGGAGTCACATATGCTAAGTGTCACCTACTCAAATTGAATTTTGAAACTGCCCAGTTTTCCAAAAAAAACACAGGAGAGTACAGTCGAACTGTGTCAGCATAATAAGGAAGTCCTCTGTTTTTAACCCCATAAGAGAAGTCACTGTGAAATGATTAATCTGTTTTTTATTCACCATTTCTGCCTTCTTCAGACCTTTCCTGCCTATGAAACCAATCTCCTTGGCTCAGCTCATACGAACATTTATTTTGTTTTATAAAATGATATGTTGACTGATTCTAGAATCTCTGAAAACCATTAGATATTTAAACTAAATTTGTTGTTATTTTGCCTTTGAGAAATCTTAAATGTTAAATATCTTATTATCTAGTTTTAACGGGTAAGTTTATGAGTAATATTTTTATGCAGTTCTACATTTTCAAAATTCTGACTAGAGCACACTTAGACTTTATAATGGGAAAAGAGTTATTAAACAAATAAGGCCAAATGCATGCAATTAATAAGCAAAGATTAACGAAGAAGTAGCTTCAATTCAGATCTGTGTTTTTATACGTTCTGTTTTAACTTTATAGTTTATCTTCCAACTTCTTTCTATGGATCATAATTGCACTGATAGTTGCTGTTGGTATTTTAAATTTAAAGGTCCAATTTTTTTTTTTTTTAGAAAAAGAGAAACTACAAACCTCAGCATCACAAAATATAGCCATGCAACAAACATGCACATCAACCTCCTGAATCTAAAAAAAAGGAGAAATTCAAAAAAGAAGCTAATTTAATATTCACATTTATCTCCTTTTTTGCTTTAAGTTAAAAGTTGAAAAACAGTCAGTGTGAAACCTGACATAATTCAATTATACATGTTTTATAGGGCATTCTTTTTAATAAAAGTGATTTCAGGAAAAAAAAAAAAAAAAGAGAAACTAGACAAGACTCATCAGCAGTAACAGCCTGAATACAGGAGATTGAGTTTTACGCTATCAAACAAGAGAGTCCATGCAAACTATCAGAGGCCAAAAGTATGTGCTCATATGCATTTAGTTTGCAGACAGAGAGACACATAGTCTCTGGAGCATCGAGAAATGAAACATATAATAACGGTCTATGTCCACCTAATAGCTAATTGCAAAATCCTCTATAACTAATCCCATCTCACTCTTGAAAATTAGCTATCACCTAAAGTACCAAAATTGCAAAGAAGGCAAAGAATAAACTAGTGCCATCTGTTCCATTCCCATCTCTCTACATGCTCAAATCATGAGTCTCCTCTCCTCTCCTTTCCCTTTCTTCCTTTCTTCCTTTCTTTCTTTTCTTTCTTCTTTTCTTTCTTTTCTTTCCTTTCTTTCCTTTCTTTCTTTCTCTCTCTCTCTCTTTCTCTCTCTCTCTTTCTTTCTTTCTTTCTTTCTTTCTTTCTTTCTTTCTTTCTTTCTTTCTTTCTTTCTTTCTTTCTTTCTTTCTTTCTTTCTTTCTCTCTTTCTTTCTTTCCCTTTCTTTTCTTTTCTTTCTTTCTGTTTTTGAGATAGGGTCTCACTCTGTCACCCAGGCTGGAGTGTAGTGGCACAGTCACAGCTCACTGCAGCCTTGACTTCCCAGGCTCAGATGACTCCCCCAACTCAGTCTCCCAAGTAGCTGGGACTACAGGTGTGTGCCACCAAGCCAGGCAATTTTTTGTTTGTTTGTTTTTTGGTAGAGACAGGGTTTTGCCATGTTGGCCAGGCTGGTCTCAAACTTCTGGGCTCACGCAATCTGCCCACCTTGACCCCCTAAAATGTTGGAATTATAGGCATGAGCCACTCTGTATCAGGTTCTTCATTTCTAAGAAGCTAAGTGGTTTCTGGCAGAAACAGAATAAAAATGGGCTACCTGGCATGGTGACTTTTCTACACTATCTCATAAGTTTCTTCGTCCTTAATGCTATACATTCCACAAATCAACTGGCTTTCTTTTGCTTATATTTTTCAGTAAACAATTTATTGCATAATTTGTTTTGAAATTTTGGTTGTGAAAAATGTTTGACATTTGAACGAAGACATCAAATGACAAGAAACCAAGCTCTTAACACTTGGGATTCAGCAGTGCTCTGCCCTGTGTTCAGCAACTCAGTTATTTACAGATCCCAGTATATGCTCACTTAGGATTAAAAAATGGAGGAAGAGACAGCCAAATATAGAAGATTCTTTCGCAGCACTATGGTAATTTGACAAATTTTCCACACTAAAATGATAGTTATATTCTAATTTAAGGAGAGTGAAATTGAGACGGAAAACTGGTTCCTTATTTCAGATGCATAGAGGAACATACCTCAAGAAATATTCCTCTGCCTAGTTACAGGGAGACGTGTGCTTTAGGAAACAAAGCGCTCACCCTCATGTTGCTATAGCTACACTTGTGTACCTGTAAGAATTCTGCAAAAATGAATCCCATTATATTGAAGAACAAAACACCAGAGACATTTCACTTGACAGAAAATTTAAATATATCTCCTTACAGAATATGCATCACTTTTAGTCACTTTGCAAGGGAGTGACCTGTTACTGTAGTAGTTCCATTCATTCTATATGCATAAATTTTAAGACTATTGCTATTTGCACAGTACAAAATAAATATTTGCATGCTGGGACATAATGAGAATCCATCACAATGAAAAGTTTCATCGTTTATGGGAAAATGTTTCGTTTTAATATGCTTGGTTCTTCAATTTGGGAATATGCCAAATTCTTTTGTAAACTCCTGTAAATTGGAAAGATCTTCCCCACTCCCTCATCAAATGCTTCTGGACGATAGGCTTCACCTCTTTTGCTTGTCATGGTGAAAAAAAAAAAAAAAAAAAGTTGATAGAATAAAAGGGAAATGGAGATTCTTCTTTTTCTAAAATAGCAAGGCTTATGAAAAACTAACATTAGTCCAAGCCAGAACCAAAAATCACAATTCACTTATAAGCACTAATATTATTTCTGCTACTATCCTACTGTTAATCATGTTATAAGGAACAGGCCTGTGAGACATACTGGTTCTACTTTTCTCCATTATCTCATTTTCAATGAATTCCTTTAAACTTTTTCTTCTGATACAGTCTAGAGGCAGCATCACGCTGCCTTTAGGATCATAATCCCTTATGTCTGAGACCTGGGCTTGAAGCCTTGACAATGTTCTTTATTCGTTGTCCAACTCTTCTACTAAATGGTGCTAATCATAGAATCTACACCATATATTGGTTGTGAGGTTAAATGAGAACTCTTATCCCAGTGCTGAACCCAGTAAGTTCTCTGTGTGAGTTCACTATTATCATTGGTAATTTTGCAGGAGCAAACGTAATAGCAATTATAATGACTATGGCACACTGTACTTCCAGATAGCTGGTAAGCAGAATAGATAAATCTTATCAGTCGCTGTAACTTGACCTATTAGTATCCCAAAACTTAAATACAGTGCTTTTGTCCCCATACTTAATGTTAGATTAACTCTCAAGCAAAGACATTTAGTCATTTAAAAACATTTTTTAAAGACACATAATTGGTATATGTTATTTTAACCTAGAGGTCTTTACTGTAACGTTGATCCTGAGGATAACATTGTAGTAATAATTATGCTTGGAAATTCATCCACTTGCAGATATTTACAACCCTGTATCAGAGTTGAAGTGACAAACCGAAGACAACCTGTGCTCTAACAAACACTCAAATGTTACCTCTATTTATATCTAAATTTACATGTATGTCAGAGTCATATCTATATATACCTATATATACAGAACTATAACTTACAGGTAGTACTTGAAAAATTATAATGAATAAATCCTACTTCTTTTTGCAGATTTGTCCTGTTATCTAGACAAAATCCTTCTAAAAACATTAAAGCAAAATCACCTTCTCAGCTGTTACACAACTGAACTACCTCTCCATCCTGTTTGCCAAATAAAATTCTACTTTCTTTCAGGTTTACCATTCTACTGGGGACAGCCCCAGTTGCACTTTGGTCTGTATCAAACGGTTTTAATGCCACATGCCAGCACATAATTTCCACTTATTTTAGCATTGAGTTTTCCTGCCTTCATTTTATTTGATTTTATTTTTTTGAAACGGAATCTCACTCTCTTGCCCAGGCTGGAGTGCAATGGCATGATCTCGGCTCACTGCAACCTCCACCTCCTGGGTTCAAACGGTTCTGGTTCTCCCACCCACCTCAGACTCCCAGGTAGCTGGGACTGCACTTGTGTGCCACCATGCTTGGCTAATTTTTTTGTGTCATTTGTAGAGGCAGGGTTTCACCATGTTGGCCAGGCTGGTCTCAAACTCCTGACCTTAAGTGATCTGTCCACCTCGGCCTTCCAGAGTGCTGGAATTACAGACGTGAGCCACCGCACCTGACCCTGCGTTCATGATCACTTACCTCCCCTTCTACGATGCCCAATCTCAAGAGGTGCCCCTCTGCAAACAGTTATCTGCCTTTGAGACATCATGGCAGTAGACTACCCATCCTTAGCCTCTATTAAATTATCTGGTTATATTTAGTGACAAAAGTGAGGCAATTCTTTCCCCTGTTATCAATGCAGCACATTCTGAGAAAATGCAGTCATGAATCGCTCTCTTACATAAATGTACTTAAGATTTTTACTGTTCTCTAGATTGGAACTCCTCAGTGTTTAATTCATATGCAAATCACATGAGGAAACTGATAAAATGTAGATTCATTGTACAGATGATGGAGAGCTTTATGGCATAGATTGTAGTCATGGTTTCACAGGTGTATACTTATCTCTAAACTCATCAAGTTGTATACATTAAAAATGTACAGCTCTAAAAACTGGATAGTGACAAATTATGACTGTATATATTTGTGAGGTATGTGATGCTATAATATATGTATATACTGTGGAATTATTGAATTAAGCTAATTAACATATCCGTTACCTCAAATACTTATTACTGATTCTTTCTATTTAAATAAAACATTGACTTTTTTATATCAATCATGCTTCAATAAATTATTTAAAATAAACAAACCAACAAAAATGTAGATTCAGATTCCATAGGCCCGGGGTGGGACTTGAGAATTCGCTTTTCAAGTAACTCCCAGAAGATCCTGATGAGGCTGTTCCAAGGCCCACACTTTATCAAGCCAGGAGCTAAAGTGATCTTAATACTATCCTTTATTTTGATAACTGTCATTTCATTCAACTTTATTAATGTAAAATTTGGCATACTCCTCTAGAATTTTTGTCCCATAAATTCTAGCTTTCCATAATTCAATGTTTAATAGGACACAGCCTTCCTTCTGGAAGTTTAACATTGTAAAGGGCATGCATATCTTCTGGTAGAGACTTTTATGAATCTTTTCCACAGTATTTCAAACAGTTATCTAAACACTGGGCATGCACATACACATCAACAGTGACAGGAGCTGGAGATATTATTTTGTCTCTTATAATCCTCATCAAAAGGATATTCTAGGACATTATCAGATGACATTGGTAAAATAAAATGATATATGAGAGCATTTTACATTTATTTTTTACTTTCCTTTTTTTTGGGAGGGTGTAGGGTAGATGAAGATACAACAAAGTTTCAAGTCTCTGAACTACAGGAGAGGGTAACGATGCCTGAAGTCTCTCACTTTATTCATTCAAAAACTCTTACATACGATAAGATGAGGTGTTTTTTTGTGGTGGATTATATTGTTAGTGATGTAATGATTCCTGATAATTCTTTCCATCATTCTTAGCCAAAGACAGCCTGGGACAAAGTTGAGTTTAAATCTTAAATCTTAGTTCTGCCACTAACTAGCTTTGTGACCTACAGCTCAGTCTTAGAAAATGTCTGACAATATACATTTGATTGTTCATTACTAATACTGCTCATACTGGTATATTACAGAGAACTTTGAAATTATAGTTGTGGACATGACCATACGGCAAGAATCAGATCAGGGTGGATGACTGCCTTGGAGCACGCAGGAGCAGGGATGCGAGGAGGTTTTATAGAGCCTTCAATTTTCCCACTGGTCCCTTTTTTACGTTTCCAAGGTTTTCCTCGTGTTATGAATCTAAACCTACGCAGGGATAGAAAATGTTATAGAACAGAACTAAGACCAGTGAAGAAATTAGCTACTAGAAAATAGCGACAAGAATTCAGAAGTCCTCAAATTCACAAATTGACAGGAAATTTGATGTCCATAAAGTTTATGTTGACCTAAATAAGGGCAAAAATATATTCTGAACATTTCAGGTAAATGTATCTAATTATTTCTTAGACCTTCCTAAAAAAGGTTTCGGTCACATTGTCTTGATAATTGTATAAGCAACACACATCCTTACTAGTTCCATTTTAAATTGAATTAAATAAAGAATAACCTATTTATTTAAATTTAGTATAAACAGTGAAAAATAGTGCTCAAGTTAAACACAATTTTGAAAAAAATGTACACTGATAAATGGTCAAGGAAATTTTAAACATATATACATTTAACTGCAGTATAATATTTCCAACTATGAATCAAATGAACATCCGGAATTTGCTCAATAATGAAATTTAGGGGCTTTAGGTTCATTATTAAGATCTTGAGAAAATTTCACAGGACTGCAGTGCCATCATTGCATTGTTCCATTAGAACTCTTAGAATGTAACCATTTTCATTTAGGGCACAGGTAGATATCGAGTCAAATGTCATGGCACATTTATTTGATGTCATGGCATAGTTATAAATATATTATTGACATTTGATTACTTTGCAAACAAACTGTTATTATATAGTTATTTAATGTATTTATTTTGGGGAATTGTCTATTGAGGTTTTAAAATTTCTTCCTGATTTCAGAGATATAACTTGCTGTTTATTCTGGAGAATTAAAACATGCAAATGAATTATTAAGATATGTATTTATAATTTAATTTTATTCAACAGTCAAATAATACAAACGTAGAAATATTACTTTCTAAATCTATAGGGATGCATAATGCAAAAATTATAAATAACTTAAACCATACTGAATATGTTTGAATAAAATTTTTACTGCTGATTCCTACTATATTTGATTATTAGGTATATTATGTATTTTTCCTCCAGGTACCAGATACTTTAAATAACAAATGCTATTTTTATGGTACATTATCATATCATTTAGAATATGAACTGATTATACATACTAAATTGAGTTACACATTATTCTCACCCCTAATGCTGATTTGGATACATTTCTCTACTGGAAACTATAGGAAGGCTGAAGCACCAGCTAACATTTATATGACAACAGAAAAACCCAAATAAAAAACATCTGGATCTGAACTAAAGTGAATGCATCTGATGAAATCTAAATTGCAATGGCATAACATTATCTAGTAATGTTAACATAAAAGCTGCTAGAATCCAAATTTACCTTATAGATAACACAAAAGTTAAGTGGTGTTACTAAAATTTGATTCTTAGGACGTTTCTACAGGAGGCAAGTGTATTCAAATGTTCTGTGCAATTTGCCTCAAGATGTCTTTTTCAGTAATGATCATTTATAAGGCTTGTAATGAAACACAAAGAGTGAGAGAACACACGGTTATGTGGGTTTTAGGAAGGTAAACGTAAATTCCGGGCCCTGGAACCAATTTCTTAAAAAAGGCTTCCCCGCATCACCTCATCCTAGCTCAAAATAACTAATTGCACTTCAAAATTTTAAGGAACGAGTTAAATAAGAACAAGGACTGGCGTTTCCCTATTATGATCAAGGTGTTAATTATTCCTAATTATATGAATTAATTTCCAAGTATATCGCTTAAAATTCTTGATTTACTAGGGTTGGGGAAGTTTGAGGGAGTAACTAGGTGAGGTTTTAGCTACATCTCTCTTGTACCTATGGGCTTATCTTATGCGAATGCTTTCCTTGCTTGAGACTGTTTGTTAACAAGAATAGACTCTAAAGAAATAGCACAGGCTGGGTTCGGTGCCTCATGTCTGTAATCCCAGCACTTTGGGAGGCCAAGGTGGGCAGATCTCGAGGTCAGGAGTTTGAGACCAGCCTGGCCTACATGGTGAAACCCCATCTCTACTAAAAATACAAAAATGAGCCAGGCACGGTGGCAGGCACCTGTAATCCCAGCTACTCTGGAGGCTGAGGCAGGAAAATTGCTTGAACCCGGGAGGCAGAGGTTGCAGTGAGCCAAGATCATGCCACTGCACTCCAGTCTGGGTGATAGAGCAAGACTCTGTCTAGGAAAAAAAAAAAAAAAGAGCAGAGAAGCTCTCTGGATTGTGTGAGAGAACAGAACAACACATTTCATTCAGAGTGATGTTGGAAAGTAGAAATTCAAATATATATGGGTCCTGGACTTTTTCAGGTGTTCTAAAATTCCTTTGGGCTTTCTGTTTTGTGGAATGATTCCAGGACTAAATTCTCCACATACGTTCCATTTACTGGTCATTAAAAATGATTTGAGATACAGAGCAATAACAATCAATTAACTACAGGCAAAAAACATGCAGGGATCTCACAAATAATACTGAGTGAACAGAAGCAAGACTCAAAAAGGTACTAATTGTATGCTTCAATTTATATCAGTTCAAAACTGAGGAAATTAATCTATGATGTTAGAATTGAGGATGGTGGTTACACTTAAGAGGGATTAGGGAGAAAGGGAGGAATAATAGATGACAGGGACTTTCTCTAGTTTGGATTGAGTTGCTGATTATACGAGTAGGTTTAGTTTGTGAAAATTCTTTGAATTGAACACCTATTATTTGTGAGCAAGTTGTACTTTATAAAAGTTGATTTAAAATGATTTGAGGCAATCAGAGAGGGAAAATATCTATATGACCTATAGTGGTATTTACATTGTGTAAATTGTGTGAAATGAGTAATGTCAACCTGTTTACAATGACCAGATTAATTCATTTAGAAATAATAAGGCCAGGTGTGGTGGCTCACGCCTGTTATCCCAGCACTTTGGGAGGCTGAGGTGGGTGGATTATGAGGTCAGGAGATTGAGACCATCCTGGCTAACATGGTGAAACCCCATCTCTACTAAAAATACAAAAAATTCGCCGGGCATGGTGGTAGGCACCTGTAGTCCCAGCTACTCAGGAGGCTGAGGCAGGAGAATGGCGTGAACCCAGGAGGCAGAGCTTGCAGTGAGCCGAGATCGTGCCACTGCACTCCAGCCTGGGAGACGGAGCAAGACTCCGTCTCAAAAAAATAAAAAAAAAATTAAAAATTAAAAAACAAAGAAATAATAAAATCAGGGAGTAGACCAATTTTATGTTTAAAGAAATCTGTAATCATAAACCAGGTTCATTGCTGAAATGAAGTACTGTTCTCATAACAATAGATTTCAATTTTGTTTGAAATAAAAAAATGAAAAATGATTTTCAACTTCTGTACTTTGGTGGTGGTTGTTCATTTTTTGAGACAGAGTTTCGCTCTTGTCGCTCAGGCTGGAGTGCCATGGCGTGACCTCAGCTCACTGCAACCTCTGCCTCCTGGACTCCAGCGATTCTCCTACCTTGGCCCCTCAAGTAGCTGGGATTACAGGCACCTGCCACCATGCCTGGCTAAGTTTTTTTTTTTTCCCCAGTAGAGACAAGGTTTCACTATGTGAGTCAGGCTGGTCCTGACCTCAGGTGATCCACCTGCCTTGGCCTTCCAAAGCGCTGGGATTACAGGCATGAGCCACCGTGCCGGGCCTAATTTTTTACCTCTGAACACCCTATGGATAATAAAATCCATTTCCTCATTTAAGTTATCTGAATTTATTAAGAAATTGCATAAATACTTATAATCAGGTACGTGTCATATCCTTTGCAAATATCCAATTCTACTTTCAGTAAAAAATAAAGAACTTTTAAAATATTCCTATTTGACAAAAAGGAGGAAATGAGACTCAGAAGGTTGAAGTATCTTCTCTGAGATCAAATTACCAGTAAGAATAAGAGCTTTTTTTTTTTTTTTTTTTGAGACGGAGTCTCCCTCTGTTGCCCAGGCTGGAGTGCAGTGGCCGGATCTCAGCTCACTGCAAGCTCCGCCTCCCGGGTTCCCGCCATTCTCCTGCCTCAGCCTCCCGAGTAGCTGGGACTACAGGCGCCGCCACCTCGCCCAGCTAGTTTTTTGTGTGTTTTGTATTTTTAGTAGAGACGGGGTTTCATCGTGTTAGCCAGGATGGTTTCGGCCTCCCAAAGTGCTGGGATTACAGGCTTGAGCCACCGCGCCCGGCAAGAATAAGAGCTCTAACATTAATCTTGGATTTTCATTCATGACACCAACCGTTCTCAACTCCCTGTGTAACGGAAGGAGATCAGTGTGCAGCAGAGGGCTTGTTCAACACAGGCTTCAGCAATCCACTCTCGGGCCTTCCGGTTCAGTGGGTGTGGACTGCGCCCAGGAACATGCATTTCACACGAGTTCCCAGGTGACACTGCTGGGGCTGGTGGCGCACCACACTTTAGGACCACTGTGCTATCCCAGGCTGTCTGTGGTCTCTCTCCCTTACTTGCCTGTGCCCACCTTGAGGTTTACAGCCTGGTCTCTTTTACTAGGTATCACTCTATTCCCAGAGCCTAACAACAGAGTGTCTGGGATATAGGAGGCATCCAATAAATACATAGAAATAAGTAGATGATTGAAGAAAGTCTTCTTTTTTTTTTTTTTCTTTTCTTTTTTTTTTTTTTTGTTTTGAGACAAGTCTTGCCCTGTCGCCCAGGCTGGAGTGCAGTGGCGTGATCTCAGCTCACTGCAACCTCCACCTCCCAGGCTCAACTGATTCTCCTGCCTCAGCCTCCCGAGTAGCTGGGATTACAGGCATGCACTACCTGTCCGGCTAATTTTTGTACTTTTAGTAGAGACGGGGTTTCACCATGTTGGCCAGGTTGCTCTCGAACTCCTGACCTCAAGTGATCCGCCTGCCTCGGCCTCCCAAACTGCTAGGATTACAGGCATGATCCACTGTGCCCAGCCTTAAAGAAAGTCTTTATAAGATACTTGGAATGGCTCAGCCTCTCTTTGAATCCAATTAAGCATAAATTGCTGTGACAGAATTCCAGAAGGTGAGGTGAACTTCCTCATTTTACAGATGAGGAACTGAGTTCCAGAGACCACAAGTGAACTGCCTGAGGATCAGGAAACCAAGACAAGAACAGCTGCCTGTTAGTATTTTCCTTTTTAAAAAGAATACAGCTTATTAAGCTGTCTAGGGAAACTATGGGAACATCAGACAATAAACCATTTATCTTAGTGTTTTATCTGTTGTGTCACACTGAGATGTGGGAAATAGAAGAATTCAAATGTGGGTGCTCAACAGAGATTTCATGCCTGTGATGCACCAGGCACAGTGGTGAGTGTAAGAGATTTCTAAAGCACAGTCGCTTCCATCGAAATTGTACCTTCTAGTTAGGGAGATGAAATTCACACATGAATCGCACACAGAGATACCAGTCAGCATAAATTGAAAGTAGTGCGGTGCTTGTTACGCATCCACTAGCACCGACAGAGGAAGAGTGCTCTTTAGAAATGATAAAGCTTCAAGAAGAGGTGGAGTTTGAGCAAGGCCTAAAAAAATTTGAACTGGCAGGAGAAGAGGAGGTTGGGGAGTAAAATAGGTTAATTTAAGTGCACATCACAGTACATAAAACAGATGTGGAAATGTGCGTATTGAAGTTGGGGATGGGGATATTTGGGAATAAGTGAAAAGATAACAGCGTATATTGACAAACTTTCAGAAAAACTTAGAAACCACTGAATATTGTGGAATGACTGCAGTGACTGGGACAGGATAGTGACACAGGAAAAGGGAAAGGAAGCCTGAGATTTTCTTTACTCACACGTCACGTGGCCCACCCTTCCACTGGTCCCAGGATCCACTGCAGGCAAAAACGTTTCCTGAGAAAATGAATCCGAAGCCTGAGACCCTTCTGCAGTGTTTATCTCAACTTACCTGTGGCATGGATGTAATGACAAATAGGACTCTTGGCTCATATAATCTAAGATTTCCAAATTTATTTGTCTGCATATGAAGAATGCACAGTTTATTTTGTAGCCACTGCCTGTGTTTCTCTGTTTCTAAGAGGATGACTCC
Source organism: Theropithecus gelada (assembly GCF_003255815.1). Taxonomy (NCBI): domain Eukaryota; kingdom Metazoa; phylum Chordata; class Mammalia; order Primates; family Cercopithecidae; genus Theropithecus; species Theropithecus gelada. The sequence continues at coordinate 177,362,819 of NC_037672.1, read as the reverse complement.
CCTACCCATTGTTTGCCATGAACCCGTGCCATGCAACCATACTCTTACCCTATCCTCAACCAACAACCACAATTCTTTCACGTGAACTTCCTTTATTTTTGGTCTAAGACCAAACAACAACAATTAAAAAAAATCATTTCTTTGGTCTGTGGTTAGATTATAAATCAAAACTGCCATTCCTGAAGTTATGTGAACCTTGGTGCAAAAGGCTCCCTGAAATTGTTCCCAGAGAAATTCCCCAACCAGCCTTTCATCTGTCTTTTTTTGTACATCAACCATATTCAGCCATTTGTGTCTGCAATCCAACTAGCCCATCTGCTCCTGTTTTTAATAATTTTCTAGCACATTGCTTAGTTCAGCAGCCCCTCCAATCTCAATGAGGCCATTCTGACTCAATTGTTTGTTCTCTTCTTTCTCTTATAGAAGTTTGTATTTTGCTTTGAAAGGCTGCTTTCTCACTCAAGAGCATCCAACTCCCTATAGGGACTCCTCACCTTACACACCCTCCTGTGGTTAGGATATTGTTGTCTCATCTTCAGACTGAATGTGTTATTCAGGATTTGTTTATTTTATAGGATAAATTCCATTTGTCACTCAGCAACAACCTTCGTATTGCTATAGTCTCCTTCCAACTAAGGATATTCTTAAATCTACATGTGGATTCCAGGGTATATTTGAGCGCTTTTTAAAATGTCATTTTACAAGGATTAGTGGATCATAATACAGATCAAATTTGAAAATGATTTTCACAAAAGACCACATAGAGAGGTTGCTTCTGAAAGTGTTAATCCATGCAGCATTGTAAATGCTTTCTGCCAGCATTTGGTTATTCTAATAATACAGTTATTGTTTATTGTCACAGGTTTTTAAAACATCTATAAATATATTTTTAATTATGTAGAAATATTATACCATATGTAGTTAGCTGTCAATCTTCCTGCATGTATATGTTAAAGAAGAAGTTGAAAATTGAATACTTAGCTTGGATATCATGTGAGTTTAAGCACAAGAGTTTAACACAAAAACAAAAGGCAACTAACCAGGGGAAAAAATCCACTTCAATCCCTTTATTGTAAATCACAAGTGAATGAATCTATTATAAATTCACAGTGTTTATCTTGCTAATTAAAAAAAAAGAAATCATTAATCCCAGACTACTAAGTGAATTCATCAAATTATAACAGAAAGCCAAGTATAAAAACTGACCAAGCATTAAGAGATACTCTGAAAGCATTATCTATATTGCCCAAATCTCTGCATTTGTAAAGTTTATTCATTAATCCTATTAGTTTCTGATTATGGGCTGTTAAAATAAGAAGTAATATATTACTATAATAGATGTTTGATGTTAGTAACCAGTAATTATTTCCAAAGACTTTTTAATTAACCAGTAGTTTTATAAGCCACAAGGAAAGGCAAATTAAATACTACTTTAGTAAAGAAAATATTTCTTTAAGTGCTTATTTTTTACAAGAAGGTAAATCATTAAAAGCAACTAAAAACGGCCTTCTCAATTTTAAAGTAGTAGCCAATAGAATTGAAAATATGTAGTGTTTTCATTATTTTCTGAAAACACTTGTTAAGTCCCTACGGTACTGACTCACTTTCAAATTTTTGAATGTCTACCAGAATGAGACACTCTTGTGCTGAAAATGCACCGGAGAATTATTCTCAGTGTAGGAGAGCAACATCTATCCCATTGTTTCATTCGGATGTAAACATGTATACATTTCCTCTGCATCCTTGCCTTGAGGGAAGCTTTATTTCAGCATAATAAATGTTTGAAAATACTTCCTAATAGCAAACAGCTTTTATTCTAGCTATGGGCAACTGTATGGGAAAGATATTTTAACTGGTTAAAAAAACCCTTTCAGACTCTATATTGTCAAACACACATTAGGTGAAAAGCATGAAAAATGCCATTTAAAGTCATGCTCAGGGGATAACTGCAAGCTTGCTTTCCCCTGACACAATCAACTACTCTTTCTATGTGTATGTGTGTTTATATAATATATATAGCTCCTCCTCAGCAAGAAAGACGCTATCAGAAAGAGGTGGGGAGTCTCAGAAATCATTCGCAGTGTGGATTTACCAACATGGTTTCAGTTTATGTCTTCCCCAAGGCAATAAGCCTGTGCAGATGTCGAGGAAACCAACTTCCTACAGAGTTTGAAACACAAATCATTAACTTGTTACCAGTCTACATGGGAAGTCAGAATACAAAACAGCTTAAATATGTTAACTTAGATGCAGTCAAGCTTGTTCCCATTCATTTGAACTACTGAGAAGTCAGTACAAAATCCACAAACTTCTCATGCCTTGGAGGGTTGTTTTATTCTCTGAAGAATACACTACTATGTCTGAATACATTCCCCAGACAGTTCTACAGTTCAACAATTTGATAGACACATTCACAGTGAGAAGAAAATATAACAATTCAATATTAAAAAACAAGAAACGCAAAATCTTATCGGACAGAACCTAATAAAAGATGCCATTGTTCAACTCATTACTCAAATAATGTGGTAAACATTTCTAATGCCTCATCACCATTGAAGTGACTCGGCCCGCTTAGGCTAAATTCATTCAGGTAACTATCATTTGTTAAGTGCCTACTGTTTTCTAGATAACTCAAGTTCAAACAACATGAGTTTTCATGAGCAGAAAAACAAAAACCCTCTTATATTCTAGTTTGCAGAAAGAATAAAATAAAATAAGTAAAACCTATAGAATTGGTGATAAGTAAGACTTAAAAGAAAAATAGAATGGGGAGAAAGAGTTGTGTTCTCAATAGGCAGGCCTCGCTGAGATGGTGGAATTTGAGAACAGATCTTACTGAGAAATAAGCCAAAGGGATATCTGGGGAAGGATATTCCAGGAAGAGGGAAGAGAGTGGGTGAAATTCTTGAGACTGAACAACAGCACCCCACTTACTTTCTATATAGCTTATTTGTCCACTGAACATTAGAGTTCTTAGGACTAGTATAGCGTAAGGTAGTTGTGGTATTTAAGGAAGAATTCCTGTAAAGAACTTTGCCCAGAACCTGGAGCGTAACTCATTACACTTTAGCAATTGTCGTAAGTTGATGATATCCTAAAATTACTTATTCTTCCAGTCTTCCCCAAAGACATTATCCGTGTCCACAGCCACTTATCAAGCAACTGAGACATGTGCTAGGGAAACCAAGGCATGACAAATGTGTCCTGAATTCTAGGATTTCTGCTCTATGAATATGACAACAAATGCATGCATGACCAATGCACATATGACAGAGAGGCAAAGTTAGAAAATTAAGAAATTGGGAGCCGGGTTCGATGGCTCACGCCTGTAATCCCAGAGCTCTGGGAGGCCGAGGCGGGCGGATCATGAGGTCAGGAGATGGAGACCATCCTGGCTAACACGGTGAAACCCCGTTTCTACTGAAAATACAAAAAATTAGCCGGGCCTGGTGGCGGCGCCTGTAGTCCCAGCTACTCGGGAAGCTGAGGCAGGAGAATGGCGGGAACCCGGGAGGCGGAGCTTGCAGTGAGCCGAGATGGCGCCACTGCCCTCCAGCCCGGGTGACTGAGCGAGACTCCGTCTCAAAAAAGAAAAAAAAAAAAAAGAAATTGGGGCCAGGTGCAGTGGCTCACCCCTGTAATCCCAGCACTTTGGGAGGCTGAGGCAGGCGGATCCTCTGAGGTCAGGAATTCAACATCAGACTGGCCAACATGGTGAAACCCCGTCTCTACTAAAAATGCAAAAATTAGCTGGGCCTGGTAGTACAGGCCTGTAATCCCAGCTACTGGGTAGGCTGAGGCAGAAGAATTGCTTGAACCCCGGGGTGGAGGTTGCAGTTAGTGGAGATCTCACGGCTGCACTCCAGCCTGGCTGACACAGCAAGATGCCCGTCTCAAAAAAAAAAAAAAAAAAAAAAAAAAGGAAAAGAAAAAGAAAAAAGAAACTGGTTGAAGTAATACTATGAATATTTGCGTTTAGTCTTCTAACCATGCTTGAAACAACTTCAATTTTTTAATACTGTTTTATATGGTACAGTGAAATTTGCAACTGATGACAAAATTCACCCACATTTCCTTACTTGACCTACATGTCATAGTACATCTATAGATTTTGTGCAGTATACTAAAACTCAGGAGTGTTGCCAAGAGAATTTCTCCTTTGTTCACAGAAATTTCTTGTTGTCTATGTTTTTCTTATCATACAATGACTGAAGATATTGATTCCTCATTTCTAGACTAATAGGAAAGACTCACAAAATCAATATTCATATTATCAATTGGAGCTTGCTGGTCAGATATAGATCCACAGTCTTTGCAGACATTGCTGCATTTATGAAGAAAAACAAAGTATTCAAATTTATAGTACAAATACTATCCCACCTTTCAAGGATATTGACCTACTATTGACTTGGGAGGGACTGATTATTACTGAAAGAACATCAAATAATTTCTTCTTTACTTGAAGCATAGTACCTCAAACTACAGCTCACTGCCAATAGGTACTTTCCTCATATTGAAGGTAAGATGATATTTCACCTTCACAGAGAGAAAAGACAGGAATTCTTCAGAACACTCAAGGCGAAGAGACAGAACTTGAAAATCCTGAAGACAGTGGAAGAGCAGAATAATGAGGCCTATTATGTAGTCAATTATTTTCTCACAGTGAATTAACATGAATTCAAACCAAAAAGAGCATTTCAAATTCACAGAGGACACACACATATTTGCAAAATGCCCTAAAATCACTCCTCTTGAATAGTAGTCGAAAGAGGCACCTATTTCTATGCAGATTTGTGTGGCACGTAGTGCTTCACTGTACTTAATACTTTACATTCAATATAGGTTAAATGTAAATAATGCCTTTGTCACTATCCACTAAAATGAAGATAGGTCTCCTTTCTGGGAATATTGTAGCTGGGCTAAATATTTTATGGCAGAAGATTAGGGAGCTGTCTCACATCGTACACACCATGGTTAAAGTGGAGAGCGTCTTCCTACCCCCGAAGGAATTCCTTCTAGGTGCAGGCATATGGATCAACAGAACAATCCCGACTGTGCTCGCCCCATTCCCCGACCACAGAGGAGGTAGTTGAATGGTTAGACCAGAGGATTTGGGAAAAATAAACTGCTCGTGTTGCAGTGAGCTCCGTATTTATTCTTCTTGTAAGCCATCCTCTACAGGCAGAAAGAATTGAGTATTCCACTGGTGTAGTTTCTTCCTCACTAATTAATAAAAAACATACATTTTGGCCACAATGTGCCATATTTGGTTTTATTTCTCAATTGTTGGGAAGCTTGTATGGGGAAGATAGTTGCTACTTTCGGGGTGTTTTCAGAGGCCTCAACAATCCTGGCCTTGTGTCTATGGATATCTGGCCATTGTAATTTACCTGAAGAGAACATCTATATAGCGAAAGGTATTTCCAGGGACAGAAGAGGCACTGTCCTAATGCTACATGTGAAGACGTGACCTGGTGAATTACCATAGTAATAATAATAATGATTTAACATTAATTGAGGGCTTACTGTTTGAAAAAAATGGTTTTAAATACTGTATTTGTAGTTACCCACTTAAGTTCCCACAACAACTGTCTTATAGATGACAAAACAGAAACACAGAGAAGCTGAGTAATTTGCAAAGTTCAATCACAGGATGGTAAACGCATTTGGATCCAGAAAGCCTTGCTCTAAAGCAGCACCCTCAAATGCCTTGCTATACAACAACTGACAAGAAAAGAAATGCCATGCCATGGCCTGAAAGCCTGAGCACAGGGAGCAAGGGCGTCGCCTGGTCCCACCCCGGGGGCAGCTCTGCAAGGTTGCCCTTCTTTGATGGAGTATCCAAGGCCTCCCTAAAAGGACCAATTGATTGCCACTGATGTGAACCGATTCAAAGGGAGATCAAAAAATGATAAAGGACCTCATAAGAAGTTTAAAATCCAGCCCGGCGCCGTGGATCACGCCTGCAATGCCAGTACTTTGAGAGGTCAAAGCAGGCGGATCACGAGGTCAGGAGTTCGAGACCAGCCTGACCAACATGGCAAAACCACGTCTCTACTAAAAATACAAAAATTAACTGGGCGAGGGGACGGGCACCTATAGTCCCAGCTACTCAGGAGGCTGAGGCAGGAGTATCGCTTGAACACGGGAGGCGGAGGTTGCAGTGAGCTGAGTTCCTGCCATTGCACTCCAGCCTGGGTGACAGAATGAGACCCTGTCTCAAAAAAAAAGAAAGTTTAAAATCCTTCCTCGCTCTTGCATGCTTCACGTGTTTATAAAGCACACAGGGCGAGCCTGGGGATGCTGAAGGTAACTGATTTTCTCATAAAGACAGCCGGTCAGGCTGATAGCTGGAAAGAGTGCTCTGGGCCATTCCGCTGAATGAAACTGGAGAAATCTTCTCTGAGTTCTGGAAGACACACCAGGCCTTCCATGGTTTGAATGTGGCCTCGCTAAAATTCAGGTGTTGACCACGTGATAGTATTAATGGGGGTGGGGTGGGGGGCTTTTAAGAGGTGATTAGGTCATGGGGCTCCTCCCTGGTGAATAGGATTAGTGCCCTTTTGAGAGGGTTTGACGGATGGAATCTGCTCTTTTTGTCCTTTCCCCTCCGCTGTGTGAGGCAGCTGCATGGAGGCCGTTGCCAATACCAATGCATTGATCTTGGACCTTCCAGCTTCTATTAATATAAATGTGAGAAAAAAAAATCTGTTATTTGTAAATTATCCAGCCTAAGGCATTCTGTTATAGCAGCAGGAACAGGTTAAGACACGGGCCCAGTAGTCTTAAAAGGCAGAGTCACCTGTCAGTTAATTATTATTAGCTATATATGGCATTTAACATATTAAAATGTTCAATTAAAGGTATGATTTAATATTAAAAAGTTCAACTGCAATGGACACCATAGGATGAAAATTAGTAATCAGGTAGGCTAAAACTCACCAAAGAGAGCCTGATTCTCAAAGCAATCTGCACAAAAAATGTAATATGATATTTTGTTTTATATTGTTGCTTGAAAAAAATATATATGTGTGTATTGTGTTTGGCAATTATTTGAGGTGAAAAGTATACTAGGGAATGAAAATGTTATAAATATATTCCAAATATTTGAAAGATTTTGCATTTGTTTTGTAGTTTATACCTGTTTTAGTACTCCCATGAAGTGTTAATGAGGTAATTTTTATAAGCACAAAGGCAGAAGAATTCAGGTATAACAAATATGCTTTGTCTGCATGAATGCTAATCTCGAGGTCACTATCCTAGCAGAAAATTATTAATTCAGATCTGCTCAGGTGCATGTCCAGAACATTCTTCATTAATAACATGGGGAGATACGAAGTGACGCAATCTGATATTTAGAGAAAACAAAAGAGCCATCAGCAGGATCATATCTAAGACACGTTTCTAATTGTACACACATTAGAGAGTTAGGCCAGTTGCCCTCAAACTTATCTCCAAAGGAGAAGAGTTGAAGTGGTTTAACATTAAGACTCTTTGCCTACAGAGCATCTTCGGGGGAAGCAAAAATATCCCAAATTTCTGGACTGTATGCTAAGGTTTTCTTCTCTCCTTCCCCATCTCTTCCAGCTGAAATCAGAATGGGAAACTAGTTCCCTTGGAATTAACTACTTAATCATTCCCCCAAGTGCTGAAATTGTGGATATCAGATGAAGGGTATCCAAATAGACCACGCACAAAGGAACATTTGGTGTCAAACAAGTAATTTGCTGAATCTAGATTTGCTTGGTCAATTTGTATGTTTCTGTGATTAAAAAGCATAAGTATCATTTCAGGTTACTGGTGCCTAGTAAACAGGTCACAAAGAACAACATATATCAAATAATGGTGTCATCTGAGATCCACGAAGAAATAATTCATAAAGATAAATTTCTGCCATAGAGATGTATCATGAAGATATAGATATAAAGCCATTTGTATTTTACAAAGGGCAAATAGAGGAAATTAAAAGTGACTTTTCTCATTCCTTTTGATAGAATTACTTATAAAAACTGATAATTTATACTTTTTTCGCTGTAAGTAACTGCTAAATGCCCATGACTAACTACCTCTTAGGCTATAATAGTATATGTTCACTAAAGTCATTTTCTTTTCTTTTTCTTCTGCCTCCCTATACTTAAAGTACTATGGTTTAATGAGAGTCCCCATTGTTGAATAAGAATGAAAAGAGTTTGTTTCACTTTATTCTATTTCACACCAACTAAAGTGATGCCAGTCATTTGATCAAAGAGGGCACTTCATCTTGAGAGTTTTAAATGTAGTGAATTAGTTCTATTATAGCTAAAACTTGAGTATATTTAAGAACTGATTCATACTGGTTAACTCAGGAAACAGCATATCATGTGAAAACAACCTTTATATATCACCTAAAATATTAATATTAAAATATGTGCTTGAAATAAACAATTAAAAGCACATTTATAATGATAACGGCAACACTTGTTTTGGTGTTCTGTTATTTGAAAAATTTCAATAATATTCATATGTCTCTATTTTAAATAACATTATTAATATACATAATGACATGAATCTAACCATTACTATTTACTATTCTAATATCAATTTCATATAATTCTTTTTCTGAACTAGAAATTTATAACCATTTAGTCCAGAAAATTTGAAGTTCTGATTCAACTAAGATATATTTCAATCTTATCAAAAGATGTAGATGTTTACATGGAGTAAACCATCTTTGATACAAGCTAACTTTAACTGTATAGTTTATAACTTAGTTTCTATGATCTGATAATACTGTTTAGGTATTACTTCCTATTTTAACATCTTTGAGCCTATGTTCTAGAAATACAGCTTTGGTTCACATTTGTCTTTTAAAATATGCCTGAAAATAAATGTGTTGAACACTACAAATTTTTTCTCTAATAGAATAAAAATGATTAATTTTTGAAACTGTTGTTAATGGTTATATTCTCTTAAACTAAAATCTTATTATATTTGATAAGCTTCAGTCTTTTTTAATATATTCCAAGTAATGCCACACACTGGATGAAAAAATAGCAGTCACATGCCAAGGATTAGAAAAATTAACTTCTTCAAAATATCCTCTTATTGGAAAACTTTTTTCATTAAAAAGTCAGTTCTAATATCCAATTAAATCTAAAGGTATTACAAATGCCATAAAAATGACAGGGTGAAGAACCAAAATAAAAGCCTCAAAGTGAAGCAGCAGAGTTAATAAATAGCTGTGAAAAATCTTGTGCTCTGAAAAATTATACGGAATACACACATGCACCCGTACACACACACATTGCACTTTTGCAAATACACACAAAATATTTTGGGGAGAAATTTACAAAGTACCTTTTAATCAAATAAAATTTCCTCATTTTAAAGCAATTACACATCAACATTTTCAACAGAGAAGTGACTTCTAGGCATATAAGGAATTATTCCAGTTACAATGATGCACAAGATGAATTTCCATTCTTTTGCTGCTTCCTGCAACTGTATCCAGAGTTCTAACTGAAGATTTCTTCTTTGATAAGAGGTTCGCTGTGCTAAAACACCCTCCCCTTTTTTAAACACCCGTTTTATAATGGCATTTCTTTGCTCAAAATAGTTTATCCACATTCCATTAATAATGTTATCTAATTTTTTAGGTCGCTTGCTCTGTGCTAGGCTCTGACCTCAACAATTTTCATCTGCTAACTCTTCTTATTGTCAACGGTTTTGCAAAGGAACTGCTAGTAAACAACTATCCAATCAGATTCTACAACAGGAATTGGCAAAGTGGCTCTCTTGATATCAGCCAGCCAGGAAGTGGTGCAGATTGGTGGAGTCCAACTGGCTGACTTCAGAGCCCATATTTTCAAGTCCTATGCAGTTCACCCCTCCCAGGTTTATGCTCAGTCTCCTTGATCTAGCATGCAAGGCCCTCCACTGGCTGTCTGTAAATTACCTTTCTAATCTCATCTTCCATTATTCTTTTTATCAGCAATTCACATGCTAGTCTCAAGAGATGTTAGTAAGTGCTCCTCAAAGAAAGTTTACAGGAATACATAAGCATGAAAAAAAAAAATTCCTTATAGGTTCAATGCTCTGAAAAGTCCTGCAGTAAAGAAATGTGTTTACTTTTACTAAACATTCCTCTAACTTATGCAGTCACAGAAAGGTCTCCTTGTTGTTTTCATAGAGCACCTTTGTGAACATAGTTCTTTATGTAACACAGTGTGGGAAAGAATATTCTGCAAAAATACTGTGCTCCAGACTGACGAGTGTATTCTTCTCTCAGTACTGTCAAGGTATAATCATTTCTATATCTTTGTCCCTATTGTTTACATACCTAAAATGTCCTTCCTTTGTCTCTTCTTAATTCAAATATAATATATCCTTCATGAATTAACTGGAATCTTACCTTATCACTGACACTTTATCGGATGACATGTTCTCACTTGAAACACCTTGCAATGTCTGCCTGTGGCACTCATTTAATGCATAACGATGTGCAGTCATTGTATTACCTTCTAACACTTTCATTGCCCATGGCTTCTTATTAGCACATGGCTTCTCTCGTAGCCATATGGCAAACTCCTTGAAGTGACAAAGCATTACATGATTTTGGAATCCTAGGGAATCATTCACTCAACTTGATTTTTCAGCCATCATCAGAGAACGTAGTGCCTGCAATAATATTATAATCACACTTACAATAAGCTATCATGTTTTAAACTAAACCATGGATTTTTAGGCCTGAAAGGTATCTGAGAGAGCACTGATTACAAATATTGATGAAAATTGAGTCCCAAAGAAGTTATTCTTATTTACTCTCTCTACTCAAAACGTTTGAATAGTTCCAATAAGAGGCAGAAAGAGTAGAACAATTAAATATGGAGAATAAAGGCTAAATTATGAAATATGATAGGGTAGATGATTATAACATTAATAGTGATCCATAAAATGTGAGAGCCGTGGCACACAAACTGTGCCTTCTGACAAGGTGCAAAAGAAAATGTGATGGGTTATGTAGCTCCGCTTATCCAACAAACACCTAACTTTGCACATGAAGTCAAAGAAAAGGTTATAAAATTAATGAAGTGCTTCCTATGTGCCAGACAGATGCAGTACAAGTCAAGTTTGTATTATCATTTAATTCCACAAGCACTCTATAAGGTTAAACTTGTTTCCTGGCCGGGCGCGGTGGCTCAAGCCTGTAATCCCAGCACTTTGGGAGGCCGAGACGGGCGGATCACGAGGTCAGGAGATCAAGACCATCCTGGCTAACACGGTGAAACCCCGTCTCTACTAAAAAAATACAAAAAGCTAGCCGGGCGAGGTGGCGGGCGCCTGTAGTCCCAGCTACTCGGGAGGCTGAGGTAGGAGAATGGCGTGAACCCGGGAGGCGGAGCTTGCAGTGAGCTGAGATCACGCCACTGCACTCCAGCCCGGGCGACAGAGCGAGACTCCGTCTCAAAAAAAAAAAAAAAAAAAAAAAAAAAAAAAAAAAAAAAAAAAAAAAACTTGTTTCCTTTTTTCAGATTACAAAACTAAGTCTCAGTGAAGTGAAAAAGGCAATACAAATTGTCTTGTTCATTATTTTTGTTAATAATTCCAAAGTCACTTAAATTTTTAGCCAAGGGAGTTACAACATGGCCCACAGGCAGGAATAAGGTTGGACTGCCTCAGTGCTTAAAATCTGAGCCACACTTCTGGAGCAAGGAAGGAAAAGAAAAGGTGTCATTTCCTAGAAGATTCTGGGGTCAAGCTATCAGTCATCTGCTTGTAGCATTAGAGGACTTTAATATGACTCCTGTGGAAAACAAAATCTTGAGCAGACTGCTTCCCAGTGGGTTTGCCAGGATAAATAATCTGCAAAATGTATCCCTAGACAAATAAATTAGTTAACCTGTTGAATAGAGTTGCTTACTGTCATCCATCTGGATGATAAATAATGCCAAAATAAAGATTTCAGTTTGGGTGTCATTTATATTTCGCTCTTTTCTGAGAGAAACTGGCCAAGAATTTCCACTGAATCTTAAAGTTAGCACTGAAATATAATAAAGACCCTTATAATCTGCATAAGGAGATTGTTTTATTGCTTCTTTAGTGATTGAAGAAGAATGTTTCAGGTAATCCAGAAACCTTATAAATTATTACTTCTTTTTTTAAAAAGAATGTCAAATCCATTGAAATTTATTCTGTAGAAAAGTCCACTCTCAATTTCCCTGATTCACAAGAGTGTACTTTTACAAAATGTATCTTTTGAAATTTTTGTTGGTACATAGTAGGTGTATACAACAAGAGTGCATTTTTGATAACTTTGTCCCCACGTGGTGCTTGTCAGCTTGGAACTTGAGCACTACCAACTGCAGTTCTGAGTGAATTAACGCAACAGGGTTTCAGCCTATGAAAGAAGGGTCTTCTGAGGGTTTTCTTCCAATCTTCAGATAAGACGCCTTATCTTTTGAGCATTAATAGTATCATATGTATATATAAACATACATCTTTTTTTTTTTTTCCTGGAAACTGTCATGTTCTGCTCTTATTTTCTGTGTACAACTCTTCCCCCGCTCCAGTAGATGTTAAGTATCTTGATTGTGGCAAGACTGCTGTTCCTCTTTGTACTACCAAGACATGGTTCTATGGATATGCAAACATACCCCACGCACGGGACTTGCTAAGAAAGGAACAGATAAATGCTACAAAAATATCTTAAGTTATTTTTAACAATCTCTGCACTGAAGGGATTGTTGATGATGACCTAGAGTAGAAAATGGGACCTAGTGCCTACTTGTGACTCATAGAAAATGCTTGATCAAAATGGCCTCGGGCTAGAGTTTAAAAATGAAACCTGCCTCAGAACATTGTAGAGGGATCCAGCCAAATGATGGGTACGTAGTTCATGGCAGGCGGAGGATAATCTGATATATAAGATGTTTATACTGAGAGGGAAGAAATAGGAGAGGAGGGTGAGAAGAGATGATATCCATATTTAAAATATTTCCAGAATTTCTTCATGATACTTTTTCTCAATTGTACTCCCCAGATGGGAACAGATAGAAGTGTAACTGGTTTTCTAACATGTGTAAGTACAGGTGAAAGAATTTGAAACATTTAGTTTAATATAGTTGAAGTAATCACCAATTACCAAAAACAATCCTTTCATAGGAAAATCCCTGCATGCAACCATACTCCCAACTGCTCCCTCTCCCCCTCCTCCTGATTTTTCAGCAGCCACTCACAATATCCAATTAGACAACACTAAGCGTGAAACCAGAGGGAAACCATAAGTACTCTCACGCTTCCTACCCGCTGTACATTCCACTGTCATTGTCAAGAGAGTCAAGTGGGTGACTGGCTGTGAGTGATGAATCCAGGATCAATACAACACCATATACTTCAGGGAGAGGTTGCAATTATTGGCTTGGAAAGCACTCGAGCAAAATTTCAATATGAAGTCAATGCTGTAAATGCCTCTATTTTGATCCACGTTATGCAAGCTAAAATGAGGAAAGATATTTTAAGCTGATTCTTAAGACAGGTTAATGTGTATGTATAAAAGATGTAAAAACTGAGGAAGTGAAGCAGCCAGCTCTAAAACCGCTTTTCATGGCACAGTATTTATAGCATGCGAATGAAGTGGTATAAAGCATCTTAGATTAACAAAGTACAATTTTGTATTTCTCATTTCACTCTATCCCACGATGGGTAAGTGTCCTATAATCACACCCTTTAACATTTTATTTACTGGATAATGCAAGAGATATCATGTACTATAATTCTGATTGTGGAAAATAAAATCTCTTTCATGTTGGACGGAGTTATACTCATGAAGCCTGTTTCTCTTCATATATGACCTTCTTCCAGTTCTGCGAGCCTTAAGAACCAGCTAATGCTGTTAAAATGGTAATCTGATGTGGCCTTCCAGATCACGGCTTCCTAAACAGTCACCGTGGTATAATTCCCCTTATTTCAAACTAACAATAGTAATGCTTCAAGCCTTTATATGCACTCTTATCAGAAAATCACTGAGATACATTTTAGAAAGTTTTCTTTTCAGGAAAAATGTCAATTGCATTCTAATGAATGTCATGTTCATCTCTTTTTTTCTCTTTCACAGATGAATTTTCCTTACATTTTAGGTGAAAATAGAAGTGAGTTGAGGCAGTGTTAATGTTGTTACTGACAAAGGCCAGAATGCCATGTTTTCAGTTTACTAACACAGAGTAATTATCTAGCTAGAAGAAAACATCATGATTTGTAAATAAGAAGACAGTTTTTAAAATCAGGACATTTTGACCTAAGTAATTATGTTTGGGGGAAAAGAAGAAGAAAATACACAAACAAATAAAACTTGCCTATGAAAATACTTGTCACAAATACCAATTTGGGAAGTTCATAGGAGTAAACAACAAGCAGTTTTGGGACTTTCTAAAACTCAAAAGTATGTATTCTTATATATTTGGATGTAAGAAACTGATATTGGTAATTATCGTAAGGTACACAACCCTCTAGACTGGAAAGAGCGTGTGCTTTTGCCTCGGATGAAGGAGTACGGATATACACTGTCTCTACCACTTATCAGCTGTGTTATCTTTGGCAAGTTGTTTAACCTCTCTGAGCTCCCGCTTACGTACTAATAAAACAAGACTAGCAATTCTTACTTAGAGAGGATTGTGAGAATTAAATTGGTAGTTTATACCAAAAATTCCCCTCACAGTTCCGGTTCCCAAAAAATGTCATCCATAACATTACTACCAAACACAAGGAATAAAATCAGAGAGAAGAATAAAAGGGAATATATGTCCCGTTGAAGGCTGAATTTTTTTTTTTAGCTTAATTCATTAGATGATTGAGGCAGAGACAAAATATAGATTATTTCATTAATGTATTGAACAAAATGTTAAAGTTCCAGAACCTCTAGTTCATACTAATCATGTAAATGAAAAACTTACACTTGCTTAAATTGTAGTCTACTTTTCAATTGAGCTTTACCCTAGAAAATCCAAACCAGGAAATGCGGATTCTTTGTCAGACTAGTGAGCTGAAGAAAGTCCGAAGAGGAAATAAGAATAGATTTGGGGATAGATGTCATAGATTTGTATATGGGGCTGTTACAGATCAGGAAATTGTAATATTTTAGGTAAAGGTGAGAGATTTTCTGACTCCTGATGGTAAAGTTTTGGTTACAGAAACAATTTGGGCTGAATCCAAGGAAATTGCTGTATACTTCAGATGCCTACTAGGAGATCACATTGCACTGGGATGACTTGGAAATTGACAGATAGGAAACTGAGAGAATGAATTAATAATAGTAAGAAAACTTAATTATTGAAAATATTTGTTTAGAAAACACTTAGGTAAGAGGTCACTGAGAGGAGGGTGCAGTGACAGTAATTTCTGTAGGTGTGAAGAGGGGGGAGTTGACCTGGCTGAGTGGCCAACTTTTGTCTATTCTCTTGCTGGTCTCGTTATATTGCAGAACTTGAAGCATGTAAGTCAAGACCTTTCAGCTAACAAACCCAGCATTGCAAGACGCATAACAGAAAAGAATAGTTGGTATTTGATCAAGCGAAACAACCATGGATCTACAGAACCAAAAATTATTTGCCTGGTTGGTGTAAAGGGAGCAATTGAAGGGTAAGTTAGAAACAGTATATAGTTATTGGGATACAATGCTAGGCAAATAATGTAATGTGATTTAAAAATAGCATTGGTTAATGAAATGAACAGGTAGAGGAAGGATTGCTAATATAAAATGTCCCAAATGAAACAAAAATGATCTTTTGTTTTACAGGATAGTTTTAGCTGTTGTTATCCTATGATAATAATCCTATTTGGCTCAAAAATTAATTTTTTGGATTAGCCAATTTTCATTTTACTTAGTTTTTCCACTGGTTTCTCTCATCTAATTTATTAGTTTTGTTAAGTGATATATAGTACAAGGAGATGAGGGAATTGAAAAAAAAATTGGTATGGGGTGAAAATAAATAGAAGAGCGAATACTGTGTGTAATTTGGAGCTAATCCATTTTCATAATGTTTAAAACTTGAAATGTTAATTTTCTCTGTGGTTAAATATTTACCATGTAACTGAAAATGAAATTACTGAATAGAAAATAATTAGATGGGTAAAGCAGACCAACTATTACAGAGCTTATCATTAGTCACTTGGAATCTATTTTAATATAGTTTTAGATTATAAGACCCTTTTCACAGCTCTGAATGCATGTGGGCCCCCTTTTTTATTCATATTAGCAAAGAATGTGTAGAATGTTTATTTGCTATCTTATTTTCAAACACAGATTATGCTACCATGATTAATTAGACTAACTTTTAATAATGTTAGTGTCCTTAGAATTTACATGACTTCTCACAAGTGTTGAAAAACATATTTTAAAAAGCTCCATAGCAAAAAGCATTCTACATAACACTAATAAACAGATAATGATTGACCTCTTGCTTTTTATGTTGATTTATATTTTCTTTTCAATAAATGGCTACTTGATACAATTAGATTACTTATTCGATGCTTTAGGTAGAAGTGTATCATTATAATACATGTCATCATGCTGAATTATAATGTATTTGAAATTTCCTCCCTAAAGGATTAAATGTGGTGAAACCAAGGTATGTTACTATCTTTTATCATTAAGAGAGTACAGAGGCTTTAAAAATTATCAATGCTTATTTTATCAGGGTCATTATTGTAATCAAGCACCATTTAATTTATATGGATGGATTCATGCTATACTTTACTGACCAAACTAAGCATTTTGATGCCTTTCATGTGGCACATCAAAAACATTATCACAAAATCGTGAAACTGCCACAAGCCTTCATTTATCTTTTCTCAACAGCAAATATGTCACTGCTCATCTTTTGAAAACTTCTAAGGAAGATTCAGATATAAAAATGCTAAATAGCAGTGTTATAAAAATACATGTATTTTTTAGATCATTATTTCATCTATCTGAAAAAGGTAAGTTCACAAAGAAGATCCAGAATTCACAAAACTTGAACTATTACCACTTTCAAATACTACTGAACCCCTGGAAATGTAACCTGAGGGTGGCAATATTCCCTGGGTTGCACTATAACTCTGATGCATTGCAAAGTGTAAAGTTAACGCATTCAGGCATTGCTTTCGTTTAACGCGAATGGGGAAAAATATCCTGACAATATGATGGAAAACAGAAAAACAACAGTTATTTTATAAAGCAGACAAGAGCATCATTAAAAGAAGGAATGTGTTATGCTCTCTAAAAAGGACTGCATTTTTTAAAATATAAAAATAACATAGTGTTTTTTAAAGATGACAGCAATAAGGAGCTAGTTGTGGCAAAGCATGAAATTGTACTTATAAGAATTAATTCTGTAACAAATGACAGCATGGTGAGCTTTGACAGTGACAGGGGGCATCCCACTGCTTGTGATGACAGTGCTTTCTGGGATGAAATCACAAACCTACAAAATGATTTTAAGCAGAAGCCTAAAAGAATACAAAAATTATTTACGGAAAAGTGAACTATGCTGGTTTTTATTTTTGAGTGTTCCACAGGAGAAGTACTATGCTCAATATTTAAAAGGAACTGAGCCTTTTAAGAGTAACATTGTAATGTTACAAAGTAATTATATACACCAAGTGAAAGATTTTCTTTCCATTTCTCTCTCAGGTTCAAGACGATATTTAATCTCATCTAGCATCAAGTGTAGTAACTCAGTTAAGAGCTATAGGAATCACTGACAAAGATGTTCTATGTTTAGGTTCTACCCATCTTCAACGACCATGAAACCCAGCTTCTAACAATGGACACATGTGTTCTTTCCAAGGTTTGAGAGAAGGAAATAGCATGGTGAGTCCACGGTTGGGCTTTACCTTGCAATCTTCTAGTTAACTTGCAAGCAGGTCTATCTTAACTCTTTGTGGCATTCAATTCTCAATCTCCAGGAGCAGATGATAAAAGTTGGCATTTTGAAGTTGCATGTGCAAAATGTTAAAATTCATCTGATGCTACAAGGAAAGCTAAGGAGCTAGGGAGAGCTGAGCTTTCAGCCAGACATATATTGACCAATAACAAAACATTTGAAGTCTAATGTGAAACCTGACGCTAAATTGCTTTCATCAGCAATTAAAAACTAAGCATCTATGAATTAGATTTTCCCCTTTCACTCTTAACCACTTACTTTTTTTTTTCAAAAAAGAACCATCACAATTTGAAGAAGTATGAATTATATTCTATCACCTTGCAGAAGTATTTGATGTTAAAACAGAGACTACATTTATTATTTTCAATCAACTCTTTGCCTCTGCTCAGAAGACTGAATCTTCTGACACTTGCAACTCTCCACCTTCATTGCTTGCCAATCTCCCTGTCTCCAATTAAGCACAGACACACTGACGGTTCTCAAGGCAAAGCCAATTCCTTCCCACACAAGGTCTCTGCCCCTTATTTACTCTCTGCCAAGGAAACTCTCCCTCCAGATCTTCTTCAGGCTGTTTCTTAACTTTCAAGTCTCAGCTTACATGTCAGCTCCTTGGAGTGGCCTTCTCTGACTACCCATCTAAAGCCTATTTGACTCTTCTCTAGTAGTGTTCAGTTAGACATCTATATGCTATCGGTTTATACTCTATCTCTCTGAGTAGAATATAAGTTCCATGGGGTAACAATTGTCTTTCCTACCCCATGGAACTTATATTCTTGATTGTCTTGAGTCTATGCGTTCCACAAATATCCAGTGCATACATGCTTACTGTGCTATGTAATTAGCAGAATAGACACAATTCTTGACCTCCAAAAGCTCATTGTCTACTGAGGCTGGAGGTGGGGTTGGAATATATTGTGTATCCTAGGCATTTGGACAAATAAATTTCTACAGTTTCACTATTATCCTTCAATTCAGCTGTTACCAAGACATTAACAAAAAAAAATTCTCTGGAAAGAGTGAATTTTTCTTTCTTAAATATTTCTGGACTCTAAATTTCATGTTTTGTAATTTTAAGGTGGATTTATAAACAAGCGGAAGAATACTCCAGTGGTTAAGTCCGTGGTTTCAAAACCTCAATGTGCATCAGAATCACCTGGAGGAATTACTACGTCGCATCAGACCCTCAGAGTTTCTGATTCAGAGGGTCAGGGAATATTTCTAATCCTTTCTAGGTAAGTTGCTGCTGCTCGACCAAGAATGACACTTTGAAAACCACTGATATAAAAAAGAAGTAATATATTAACATACTTGGAAATGAATTCCATTTTTTGATGGGTACATTTTCCCTCTGGCCTCCAATCTCGTCCATGTTCTTTCACAATATCGTGTTAATTTGGATTATTCAATGGAAGAGGTAGTAGATTTTCTTTCTTTGGGAATTACCACAGCTTCATAGCCAACTAAGTGTAGAGTATTTGAGAGGAACTCTCTACTAATTATAGGACATGATTGTGTGACTTTCCTTTCCTTTGCTGCTCAGTGTTACTATACGGAAAATGTTGTGCCTTGCATTTCTTGCTCATTTTGATCTCATCTTCCTCTTGATATTTTATTTTTGGTGACTTCACAATTTGTCCTAAAGTTCCTAGTTTTACTCTTATTGAATTCTTACATTGGATTAACTTAATGGTGTCAAGAGATTTTTAGTTTTTTAACATTAAACATTCATTCAGCAATATTCATTGATCAGAAGCCACACGCATCTGAAGATGTACACGACCAGTTTTCTTCAACTGGCTTAAAATACAATATAACAATGTACACACAATAAATACTTTCCAGAATTCCTTTCCAAGGAAGTATTTGATAAGTATCATACCAGAGGCATAATCTATCATAAAAGGACAAGGCATAGAGAGTGCATTAAGTTAGAATAAAAATAAAAGAAGTTGCATCTAATCTGTGCCTTAAAGAATTTATTTCATTTAATGGTTATTGAAGGCTTTGTCATTTTACACTGAGGAAAGGCAAGAACAAGGGGAATGGTTCGGACAGCAAAATAAAGGAGAATATATGTAGGAGTGAGGAAGATCAGGCTGGGAAGAGAGATCTGGGTTTACTTGCAGAAAGCTTTAAGTGTAGCATAAAGAGAGGGAAATGAATATAATAGGAAAGTGGGCATGATGGAAGGATGGAGAGCAACTGAGAGATACATTAAAATCTATGTTTTAAGAAGATGAAATTTAAAAAGTCATAGGAGGGGCTGGAGTGAAAAACAGCTGGGGGATAAATTTATTTTCCTACGCTAATGTTACCATTTCTAACACGGTGTGGTAAGAAAGTCAGGGAAAGTCCATAGGAGGTGCCAATGAACCAAGGATGAAAGTTGGTTTGGTGGATGATGAAGAAAAAGAAAATAAGGATTGGGCCGGGCGCGGTGCCTCACGCTTGTAATCCCAGCACTTTGGGAGGCCAAGGTGGGTGGAGCACGACGTCAGGAGTTCAAGACCAGTCTAGCCAACAGTGAAACCCCATCTCTACTAAAAATACAAAAAAAATTTAGCCGGGCATGGTGGTGTATGCCTGTAATCCCAGCTACTTGGGAGGCTGAGGCAGGAGAATCACGTGAACCTGAGAGGCGGTGGTTGCAGTGAGCTGAGATTGTGCTACTGCACTCCAGCCTGCGCGACAGAATGAGCCTCAGTCTCAAAAAAAAAAAAAAAGAAAAGAAAATAAGGATAATATTCTGGAGGACTCAAGACACAGGAGAGGAGGAAGTAAACAGGTTTTGCCCAGACACAGGGGTTCTGAATTTAACGTCCTGGAGGTGGAGCTGCTGTGCAGAGGGTTAGTCTGGGGGAAACTATGTAAGTCATCTACTGGGTGACAGGAGGGTGGAGGAGAGGGCAGAGATCGCTGTTAAAGAGGAGGGAGATTTAAATCAGTGTTAGAGAAGTCCCTCATATGGATTTATAAGTGGTGAAATGTAGGATAGAAAGCTTTGAGGAAATAACAAAATGTGGGATCATTTTTTTTCTTTTCTTTTAAAAAAAGGGAGAGAATGTTTTGAAGGTAAGCAAACCAATGGTTTGAATATACATAGATCATACAAAAAGTTGAGTTTCCGAAGTGGAAACTTTGTTAAACAATTTTGACAGAAGAGTGAAGTGGAATTTTCATAGATGGGGAACTCGGAAGAGCAAGATTATTCCCTGGATCTCATGAAGACTTTGGAAGAGTAGGAACAGGCATGGTGTCCACTGGGGATAGCTGTGGGAAAAGTTCTCCAGGGTTGAAGCAGTGCTTTGTGGAACCAATTGTCAACATAAAGAAGATTTCTCACAATAGAAGAGAGGTTCCATGGTGTACAATGACTGTTACCCCTGTAGCGTGACAGCTGTTCTGCAGCTGAATAGCTTACAGAGCTCCACTTTACAGGCAAAGACTTACCCTGGTTCTTGAGTTCAGGAGTGACCTCTGCTTTAGGAATCTCCTCCTATCAGTGGTGTTTCTACAACTTATAGGTAGATCTCTAAGAACCAACACTGAAGACTTATGCCTCTACTGCCTCGACAGTCTGGTGACAGACTGTGTCTTTGTAAAGCACACAATGCCCCAGTGTACTTCATCAACAGAAGACCAGAGAGAGCAACAGACGGTGAAAGAAAGGTGCAGGCAACAATGGGGACGCTAATTTGTGTTGCAGTGGTGGCTACTCTTGCATGGCAAATTTATAAGCAAATCCTAGCAGACCTATATCTTGCCTGTAGGGAAAAAGGGGGTCAGTTTTTCTTGTAACTTAGAGTAACTGTGAGACTCAGTTCTGTTCAATAAGCCATAAGAGAAAGTGTGATGGGGCATTTCTAGGGAAGTTTCCCTCTAGCCAGCCCTTTTCTAACTGCTTCTACCTCCATATATTGTTTTCTGCTTGTAAATAGTGACATCCAGAGATGCTGCAGTCCTCTCTGAACATGGAGAGGAAAGCTAGTCATTCATGATGGTTAAAAGAGAGAAAGAGTCTTGATCCATACGACAGTCCAAGAAGCTGAAACAATGCTATTAACTGCATTCCTAAAAAATTCAGTGGGAAAATTAAGCTCCCGCTGTTCACGACACTTTAGTTACTTGTTTTTTTCTATTACTTTCAAGTAAGTGCCATCCTAACTGGTATAAGTGACAGAAGACGACTTCTAAACCTGGAACTATGGGAGTAATTAACATACCTGAGGACATTAGAAAGTGTGTGAAAAGGCTAAGTATTGTGTTATTGACAAGAAGAACTCTAAACAGTCCGCCACCTTGGTAATGGCAGAGAGACGATTATATTCTGAATGGATGGAGTACATCTACATGAAGAATACAATGATATGAATATGACAATGGTGATGAAATGTGTTCCCTCCCTGCTTGGGTAAGGTAAATTTTATCCTTATGTTTTCAGACACAGACTAGTCAGTTTGGTGATTACGTGAAGAAATTTATGTCTTTGTTGTTTGGGGCTTTTATACAATGTGATTCACTTTCAAAACATGTTGCTATCACGTGTTAAGAAAGAGTGAAACTCTTGATGTTTTATTCATCTGGATCACAAAAAGACACATACGCATATTGTCGGTAATGCTCCCAAACTCGTATAAGTTCTTAAGTACTACTGCCTTTTAGCTCCTAGAGCTGAAAGAATAGGCTCCTGCCTATTCTTCATGGAGAAGGAATTTATTAGAGTATTTTAAGTAAGTCAATACAAAAATATTGTCCATTAACCACTCTAATATCCTGCCTGCCCCCAGTCATTAAGATGCACAGCAGGACAATGAGAAGAATGTGATTTAGACTGGTTATTAAATGATATATCATTTGCTAATATTCAAAATTCATTTAAAATGACTCCTAACAGCTTAATGTGAAAAATGCAACTTTAGTCTGTGTATTCATTTAGCATCTTAAATGCAATATGGCATATTAAATACACAAAAGCAACTGCAGTGGAAGAACACCAGCTACGCAGTTTGTCTTTGGGGCTGAAAAAATTTACAACCTCTAACTCAGAGTTCCATGGCATGTAATCATGGATTTAAGTTAATTTTTTTCCAGAAACATTTTATTAAGTGTTCCAGTATAGTTACTTTCCATAATGAAATATTTGAGCTGTTTAGTTAAAAACCAAAGAGTGACTGTCATGACTATCCTGATGGCAGCCTGGTGGCCCCGGTGTCATCAAACTAATATCCTTGAGGGGATGTGAAGATACACAAAGTACTTCCTTCAAATAAGGTTGAACCTTTAGAATGTATTCTGAAATCGCCCTAGGCAAATTTCAACACTAAGTCTCAGAGTTAAAAGTGAATTATAATCACATTATACACATTATTTTCTCCATAATGCTACCATGTGGCACATTTCCTAGCAAATGATAGAAAGGATGAGCTGCTTCGGCCAGAGTGACTTCAGGGGAAAGAAAATGCATCATGAGTTTACACTTCACACAAATCAGAGAAACAAAATGTTGGATTAAGCTGCAGTATTTCAACTGGAGGAAACAATTTTAGTTAGGAAATAGCCTTCAATTAATGTGTTTTAAGTTGCTTTAATGTTTGTATTTCCTTAGATGCCTGTCTTAGTGTTTTCTACAATGTGACACAGATTCTTTGACATTTCATTTAAAAGTATGGAGTATCTTAATTTTTCTTTTAAATGGAAGTATCATATAATTCCTTAATTCCAGTACTTATTACCTTTGGGGCCTCTATAGCCATCTTATAAATGTAGGCTGTACTCCATCATCTGTGTTTCAGAGTTTATGACCCCTACTTACCCCTGCAGGAAAGTTACAAATGGCATTTATATTGCAAAAAGATAGCAAACCCAAGATACTAGCTAAATATATCTTACTTTTCTTATTGTTTATGTACACACACAAAATACATTATTTTGATTTTTGGATGCAGTTTAAATTTATTGGCTTGTGTTTAAAATGATTTTGGGAAGAGTACAAGTTTTTCAGAACAAAAGTTAAGATTGATATTTGGGGGATTTGGTTTTCCACAGAAATCAATATGGGAGTCTCTCTGCCTTCCAGTCATCCCATCACTCCTGGGTACTGAAGCATGGACTGGAACTGTTAGGACACCCACTGTTCTGAGATCTCCCATGTACCAAGCTGCAATATTTTCAGAAATGACAGCCTCAGCTTTAGAGTGCAACTCCTTGAGTTTCTTTATAATTCTGACTTTTTAGTTGGACTCTCTTTTCATTAACTTCCTCAATTGTTCATATATGTCATCACAGAAAAATGAATCCATTATTTTCTTCTGCCTTACTTTTATTCACATTCTCCCCAAATTTGTACAAACGAATTTACAAGTCTTATTTCCTTTTGCCTCGATGGAAAAAAATATTGCTGCCACATGGAAAAAACTAGGGAATTGGAACATAGGAGGAAAAAGGACTTAGGTATTCTAAGAGTTATTTGTGTAAGAACCAGTCATTAGTTAATACAATAGACAAGAAGGCCAGATTCTAAAACGTAAATCCAAAACCTTTATTGTAAACTGAGAGGAGTTCAAATTCAGTTTTAATTGCAAAGTTAAAATTCTTACCTTTTTTGCTTTTAACTCATCTTCATTTGGTCTTAAAACAAGGTTATCAAATTTTAAAAAGTCTAGCTTACACTGAATAGTATTTTAAAAATATGCTATAATAATAAAAGTGAAATGACTCTAAGCTATGATTCAATCTATTTCTTTCATTTTAATCTGAAAACTATATATATTTTCCTAACACAGTTTCAGATATCAATTTTTGTTTTACAGCTTAGATATACGTATCATTCATTCTAAGATTGTGAACACTTTAACAATATGAGACTGGAGTGGAGAAGAGAAGAAAATCACTCAAGGTGAAGGGTTAGGAGGGAGGATCTGTGGGAAGTATGGGACAGTACTGGCAGCATGAGGGATGATGTGGCCATTGAAGTCACAGGAATGTAACCCACACCAAAGAATCAATTTCAGATTTATTATCTTGCTGGCTTTATGCTGAATCTTTAATTAAAGTCATAATTTTCCAAGTTTAAAGTGATGGCTGATGATAGTGTGCCAAATTTGGGTTTGCATTATGGCTCCAAGTCAAAATACTGCTTGTGTTCCTAGTAATAAATGGTCTGCAATAGCTCAGTAGGAACAAGCAGGCCAGAGGCAGAAACTGTGTCTGGAGGGACTATGAAGACAGGGAACCATCTCAGACCTAAAATACCACTCCTAAGTCTTCTCATGATAAGATCCCT
Organism: Theropithecus gelada; assembly: GCF_003255815.1. NCBI lineage: Eukaryota > Metazoa > Chordata > Mammalia > Primates > Cercopithecidae > Theropithecus > Theropithecus gelada. The sequence goes on along the minus strand of NC_037672.1, from coordinate 177,337,637 downwards.
CCTTTTGTTAGCAACTCCATTATTTCCACAGTGTCACTTATTTTCATTACATTTAGTTCTTAAGTTTAAGTCAAGTTCTTAATACAGGAATTTGCACTAATTGCCTCACGATCTCCCAGTTTCAGAAGAGCATTATAGTAAGTATATTTCCTCATAATATAATATTTTCTCTTAACATATTTACTGTATAGTCAAGAGAAAAAAACATAAAGTGGGCATAGAATACACTTAAAATACAAAAATATACATTCTGAAAGGTTATCATTTCATTGCTTAAAAAATTAGTTTTAAACCTTTCCTTTTAATGTGTAATTTTCTTATACAACAGCTTATTTCCTGCTACCTAAATTCTATTCCCATAATCCTCAAATCTGCACAAATGCATTTACCCACATGTTTAACTCTTATTTCCTTTTGCCTTAATGAAAACAAAGCTGCTGTCGCATGGAAAGAACTAGGAAATTGGAAGGTGAGAGAAAAAAATAATCAGGAGTACTTCAAAAAGTACTTCATCCAAGTGTGGCAGTACACCTAAAACATCTGGAATAAGGCAGTCTGGGTTTGAGTCCAGCGCACATATTTTTGTGATCTTGAGCAAATGAATTTAATCTTTCTCAGCCTCAGTTTTGCCATATGTAAATCGGGTATACCAACATTACCTGTATCATAAGTGGCTTCTAATTATTCACTTTAATTATTAAATTAATTAAAAATAAGCAGCACCTGGTACATACACTGGTTAAAATTATTATAACATTTTTCCTTTATCAAAAGCATTAATAATACTATATATCACTTAAATATTCCTCTTGGCTTACCAGTAAAGAGTTAGGTATTTTGAACTGTGTTCATACAATTAATAAAATATCTTCACCCTTTTCACAGTGAAATATATTTTCAAGAATTAAGAATTTTTCATTGAAAGGTACCACAGAGAAATGTTTTAAAGTGAAATAACCTAGTTGAAATGTACCTTTCAGTATGTTAGAATCCATCTGAGCTTGGTGGGACATGCCTGTGGAGAGGTCAACATATTAGGTCAAAATTGAAAGTAAAGTTTATTTGTACTTCCACCTTACTTTCCTCTTTTCAGATTCATTATTCCAACCCTTTTCATGTCCCATTACAAAGGCCTCTTGGGGCCAATCAGCATTGAACTGCAAGTCAGATGATCTGACTTCTAGAGCAAGGTCTGACTTACTCTTGTAAACTTGGGTAATTTGTTCAACCTTTCTCAATTTCCTCATTTACAAAATTAAGAAGTGGGGCAGGTGATATAGAGGTTCTTTTCAGCTCTAATAGGCTATAATTCTGCTCCATTAATGGATGCTTGATTTCTTTGAACAGCTTCAAATTTTATGTAAAATTTCCATTTTGATGAAGGAATAAAAGTATAAGAAGTTGAAGACTCTTGATTCAGTTTTATCATGAGCTCTTGACAGACTCCATATTTCTTATTCATTTTAATTATTAAACCAAGTCCACTTTAAAGGTTGAGCCTCAAGTTTAATGTAAATTCCATCCCCTCACTTATGGTTACTACTAGACTATTGACCTGAGGCTTAGGGGACCTCAGATTGGAGATGGGACAGTGGTCTGTCTGCTCCTTGACTTCGCCATTCATCTTTGTATTTGGAGTGATAAAGAAGAAGGTATCTTTGGTCTAGATTTATGATAACTGCCCTCTTGTTTAATCTAAAGCCCAGATCACACCGTGTTAGGGAATGACAAAGGAAATGGGGGAGTGAGAGGGAGGGAAGGTATCTTTGGATATCATTGATAGAAAGGGAGGTCTTACTGTAACTTAGTCTGTTTCTATCTATTACTGGTTGCCATCTTCAAACATGACATCTTCAAAGGGCAAGACCTTGCAACACTGACAATAAAACTTTTCCAATAAGTTAAATCTCAAAGAAGTGTGAAATCATAATACCTATGAATTAGGAAACCCCTAACAATTCTATAAAGAAAGGAATAAGAGAAATTTATAACATTGATTTCTTTCTGTAACAAATTTGATTCAGTGCTGAAAAGTCCTGACCAATTGAGCAAAAAGAGAAAGGTCTTATTTGCAATTGAGCACCTATACAATGCCTTGTTTTAAAATATTTTGAATAAAAATTTTGTATGTCTCCTTTCTTTGAAGAATTAATTACAATTTTTCATTTTTGAAGAACACTGATCTGATGAACAACAGAAGATGGGACAACATAGTGATGGTGAATAGGGAATTTTAATTACTCCTAAAAGACAAATAAACATTGTCCCAGCAGACCTGGGGTGTTAAAATAATGTGATCATTGTGTCTGAATTTTTATTTTTTAAAAGACTGCTTTTTTCCTTTGTGAGATAATCTATTTTGAGTATTGTTTTCAGAAAAGCTTTTAAAAGAAGTTTTAAAGATTTCATTTTAATCTGGCCCAGAAAGCAAGATTCTCATGTTTAACACAGAATATGTAGAACTCAGTAATGAACATATGACAGTATTGTTCCTGAGAAGTTCTACATTTTATTTTTTTAGTCTTATGAAATGTCATAGAGATCATCAGGCTTTGATGGCTGAAAAATATCATAGTTACCTTTTTTTTTTCCTAAACCTTATTTAAAGACAAATTAATGAGTGCCAGTTACAGTTACCCATTGATTCTGCTTAGCTGTGCTGTTCATAGAGTTAAATGGTAGTGAAACATAAACAGCATATTTGGTGGTTTCTGTGGCCAAGGCCATCAGTACCCAAGGTGGCCATGAGGTGTTAGGGGCTGTGGAAGGGAGTGATGAGGCTGAAGCACAGACATTTATTGGCATCGGCCCTCTCTTCCTTTCCTTATTTGTCATCCTCCCACAGGCAGATCATTACCAAAGGTCTTATCCTATTTTTCCACGCAATAATATTGTCTTAGTCTGTTTGGTCTACCATAGACTGGGTAGTTTACAAGGAATGGAAATCTATTTCTCAGGCTACTGGAGGCTGGGAAGTCCAAGATCAAGGCACTGGCCAATCTGATGTCTGAGAAGAGCTAGATTTCCACTTCATAGATGGAACCGTCTCACTGTGTTCTCACATGGTGGATGGAGCAAGCTAGCTCTCTGAAATACCTTCTATAAGGGAACTAGCCTAGGTGCGGTGGCTCATGTCTGTAATCCCAGTACTTTGGGAGGTCAAGGTGGGCAGATCACTTGAGATTAGGAGTTCGGGACCAGCCTGGCTAACATGGCAAAAACCTGTCTCTACTAAAAATACAAAAAAATTTAAAAAACTAAAAAAAAAAAATTAGCTGAGTGTGATGGCAGTGCCTGTAATCCCAGCTACTCGGGAGGTTGAGGCAGGAGAATCGCTTGAACCCAGGAGGTGAAGGTTGCAGTGAGTTGAGATTGTGCCACTGCACTCCTCTGGGCATCAGAGCGAGATTCTGTCTCAAAAAAATAAAATAAATAAAAGAAGGGAACTAATTCCAATCATAAAGGCACCACCCTCATGATCTAATCACCTCCTAAGGCCCTGCATCCTAACGCTATCACCTTGGTGTATGGGATTTAAACATATCCATCTTGTGTGGGGAGAGGACACAAAAATTGATAGCAAATATAATATAAATTCCAAAGTCTTCTCATTTAAGTTCTACATGTGGAAAAATTATAAAAACCGTAGAAAGATACTTTTCCACTCCAACACTGAAACAAGAGTTGCCTTTTTAATTCCAGAAAGATTCCACCAAACATTCACTGTTTCAGAGTAATCCCCATAGTATGCTTTATATATTATGAATCCATTGGGCAGGGGAGATGACTGGCTGTTTTATGGCCATTGTCCAGTACAGATTCAGTCTTAATAAAAATGGAAGAAAATAAACTATTAAGATAAAACTTACAAGATTTTAGAAATTACATTTATATTTGTATTTGCTTTCAAACTCTTAAACAATTATCAACCAAAATGGGAACTGAGAAGACTTTCTGCTGTTTACAGTGATATAGCCAATTTCAGAGATTTTTCTAGGAAGAGTACCCTCTGTTTACAGCTGAGTTGACAATCTTGTCTCATATAGACATTTAGTGGGTAAAACATTCTGCACCTTAACAAGTCCCTAATGCAAACATAAAGAAGACTGATGTCTCAGCAATAACAATAACACACCATTATGCTCTTTTGTAACACGTTTTCCGTGTATGATATTGACAGATAAGAGCTTTATGGCTTAGAGTACGCTTCTTGGGGTTCATATTCTTCAAACTACCTGTCCCCTGGGATCTCACCATTTCTAAAAGGGTATATTAGACACTGTGGTAATAAGGCAGACTTTTGTTTACCAGTGTGGTATCACAAACCTTTCAAAAATGGTATGTAATTTGCTTCTCAGCGTTATGTCAGTGTATATTGCATAGTTCAACGTGTCTCAAGTTGAGCAGAAGCAATCTGTCAACGGTATGACTAAAGCTGCATAAGTGGTTTCCTGTAATATCTGATATGCATATAGACTCCACAGGTTTGCCTGCATGCAGTGTAGACCTGTCACTCGTTTTCTTTACAATCATCTTGTCTGACTGTTTTGGAGGAGAAGCTTTCCAGCTGGCATCCTAGGCCATGGGGAAAGTACTGTAACCTTCCACACCTGTACATGAAATTGCTTCTCTTAATGAGTCAGGCCCAAAGTGAGAATGAGTTAGATGTAATCCTCATTCATGCATGTAAAGCCACTGACAATCTAGAACAACTAAAGACAGTGTTTCAAAATTAAAAAAAGAAAAAAAAAAAACACCTAGGCCAACCTCGAGAATTATTTCAATGCAGCATTTAAAAAATGTACATAGGGCATGGCTACCTATGATTTAGAGCAGCTACCGGATGTCCTTGTGCAATAATGCCCCTTAGGAAGTAAAATATAATAATCAGGTATTCTAAAATAAACACAAACCAAAGAATATGCAAACCAAGCAAAACTGCCAAATCACAAACAACAAATTTAACTTCAGAACAATAATGCATTGAGGCTGGCTCTCATTATAGATTTGAAAATAGGTGCCATTTCAGTAGATTAAAAAATATTTTAATATAAATAATACATATTTTAAATGTGTGTGTGTGATTTCATTTATTCATACCTTGATAGGACAATAACTTGCTGAGGACTTTAATAAATTAATTTTTTCAATTTCATAGTACTTGTGTTTCAGATATTTACAATATGTATATGTATCCGTTTAAGAGACATGAGAAAAGCCATATACACGCCAGTTGACAGAGTTTGGATATTTGTCTCCTCCAAATCACATATTGAAATGTGGCCCCCAGTGCTGTAGTTGGGGTCAAGTAGGGATTGTCTGGGTCATGGAGGCAGATCCATCATGAATGGCTTGGTGCCTCCCCACTGTAATGAGTGAGTACTAGTTCATGAGAGCTAGTTGTTTAAAAGAGCCTGCTACTTCTTTTTCTCCTCCTCCTCTTCCTCCTTCTTTCTGACCATGTGACACACCTGCTCTGCTTCGGCATCCACCAGGTTTGAAAGCTCCCTGAATCCCTCACTAGAAGCAGATGCTGGTGTCTTGCTTCCTGTGCATCCTGCAGAACTGTGAACCAAATTAACCTGTTTTATTGATACATTCCCCAGTCTCAGGTATTCCTATTCAGCAATGCCACGTGGACTACACCAGCTACCATAAAAATCCAAATTTGAAAATATTGATATTAAAGTAAAATTTAGATTTTGCAAAGTTTTCTGACTGTAAAGCAAGAATCCATAATTGTTATACCCTTTGGTGAGACTAATAATGCCATAATATTTTATCTATCGGCAGGATTATAGGAAATCATTTTATATTTGCCTAGCATGATCTCACATACCTTTAGCATGTTTAATATCTATTAGAAATATCTTTCATATACATTTTCTGGAACTTGTGCTTGCCTAGATTGTTTCTCGCAGAGCTACTTATGTTTGCAAACGTAGCCTAACAGTAATGCAAGAGACACTGGTTCATTCCATATCCAGTCTTCTTCTATGTAATTGAGCGTGTTCTTGGTACCCAACAGTTAAGAACAACTGATAGATGATGCAGCTGCACAGCGCTTCAGAAAATTCACAACTGAAGGCATAGACACAAAAGAAAGCTGGGGGTTATACTATAGTGTTAGAGATGTGCTCTGAGCATGGGGTAGGTCTAGGCAGTTCATTTAGAAAGGTTAGGACAGACAAAAAAAAAAAAAAAAAAAAAAAAAAAAGAGGAGAGGCTTCAGGAGAAGCCTCAGCTCTTTCTGAAGAACAAGTTGAATGGGCAAACACAAGGGGAAGCACGCCCTGTGAAAATCATGGAATGCTGGGAGAGAGGACACACTTTTGAACCTGCAAGGGTTTCACTATGCTGAGACATTCATGCCTATGAGGAAGAGATTGGACATAAAGGCAGGGACCAAAGACTCACTGTGTCATAAGCAACATGGCAAGAAGTTAAATTTTATCTTGAAAGTAATTGGTGGTGAACTGCAAGACCTTACGCTGTATAGTGACAGAATTTGTTTGTGTTATAGAATAATAACACATTCTTACCTATCTGTCTGTAGTGAGATGAATTAAAAATGCTAATGACTGAAGATGATACGATTCATTAGGAGGAAGCTGTAACACAGTAGATAATTTGTAACCACTGAAGTACAACAATGGATATTTAGGAGGTAAACTCTATTACTGTGTTAGAGTTACTGACCTTTTCTTCCATTTGTTTGCTTTTATTTTTTGGTGGAGGAGGAGAGAAAATAAAAGTTTCATTACAAAGCGAATACGTTCTCATTGTGGAATAACCTGAGTAATTTAAGAGTTATAAAAAGAAAATTAAAATTGACTCTGATCTTCTCAGTGTCCTTTTACTTTTCACATATTTTCTATTACATTAATGAAACTTGAGTTGTTTTATATTGTATACTAACATCATTTTCATGAACTAGAAAGATTTAATTCAAAATAATTATAAGTTTGACATTGATGCATTATTAACTCTTTGTTTTTGAACCTGTCAGTGGCTCTTCTGACGTCCTCAGTGATATCTTCAATGGCTCTTCTGCTGACTGTATGTGCTTGGTGCAGCTTGGAATATCACACTGCAGTGTGTAGTGTCTGGCAAACTATTTGTGCCTTAGATGAAATAAACTTCAGATCTAGCAGCAATTCAATTATTTACAAGGATGCAGTAGTTTATTACTAGATAAACACAGCTGAAACAACGAGAAATTTGAGTATTTAAAAATGTATTCCAATGTTCCAACTTAATTTAAAGTTCTGAAGTTTCCTAAAACCTACTTATTAATGTTAATGAAATATGGGATTAAGATATATTTAGAAAGAATATGCTTTTGATAATCCCAAATATTAATGGATTTATGGCAATAAATTGATTCACAAAGAGCTAATCAAAATTGGGCAACATTGGACAATATGTCATAAATGTGAAATCAATCATGTAAGGCAGAAGAGAAACCAATGAAATACTTTAGAAAGAATACTGAAGTAAAGTTCAAGTTAACATGTAGCCAGAAAGAATGATGAAACAATGGAAATCACAAATATGATTTTCTGATTGTATCCAAGATAAAGTGTCTGCTAGAACAGAAGATGATCATAAAAATAGACTTCCTTAATGGGCTGAAGAAAGTATTACTTTGTGGCCATGAGTTTGGAAATGAAATGTAATAGGTTTCGTCTAAGGTTGAAATGAAACCTTTTTCTTCCCCCCATCTATGGCAACTATTCAGTTCTCTTACTGTGATTCCACATTTATGAAATAATCTTTCTGAATTAAAATTGAATTTTCTAACTGGGAAGTGAGTATGTAATATAAGTTTGTTCAATCAATTAATCAATGAATATTTTTGAACCAAGAATTATTTGACAAATCATAGAACAAGAAAGAGAGAGCAAACAGGAGATTATGTATTTTTAAAATGTAAAATATAGAATATTAACTAATGTGAAATACAAGGATGGTCCTCTGAAAGCTAGCTATAATATAAAGAACATTTAAGAGAATATATATATGTGTGGATACATATGTTTACATGTGTATATAGAAACACATTAATCAGTAAAAGAAAACAAGAAAATTGTCCCCATTATCACATTGTATTGTATTTCTGTGCATGAAGGACAATTACATGAATTTGTGCAATATGAGCTGACTTTTATGATCTGAGTAATGACAGACAAGCTAGAAGATCAGAGCCAATGTAGTATGACATCAACATTTTTAATGCATTAATTTGACAGTATTAATTGGGCACCTTCTGTGTTCAGAACCTATTCCAGACTAGTAACATGATAGGGATTAAAACAGACAAAGTCCCCGCGCTTCAACTTTCATTCTAATGGGCAGGGAAGGGAATAACAAACAAATCCATTAAAACATACATCAGGCAGTAATAAGTGGTATAACAAAAATACAAAGGAAGATAAAGGAGTAGGGCCATTCCACGGTGGGGAAAGGATACTTACTTAGGTAAGGTGTCTAGGATAACCTTTCTTGTAAAATAACGCTTGAGCAGAAACATAAAGGAAATTTTAGAGAGTGAGCTCTGCAGAGAGTCAAGAAAGGGTATTGCAAGTGAAGAGATCTACAGAAGCAAATAACCCCAATGCAAGAGCGTGCTTGGCAGCTTCTGTGAAGTGCAAGAAGGGAGGTGTGTGCAGGATGGAGGGAGGAAAGAGAGGAGGAGGTCAAGTATGATGTTGCAGACACTGGGGTAGATTGTGTAGGGATGTATAGGCAGGAGCAGAGCACATCCAGTTTGTCTGGGAATGTGCCTGTTGACACATGTTGTCTGGATTACCCATTAATCCTTTTTCCAGGAGAAAGAACACCTAGGTTTGCATGGGAAGTTATATGGATACCCTAGTAATAGCTCATTAAAATGATTTTAGTTTTTGCACTTAGTAAAGTGGGAAGTTATTGAAAGATTTTTATCAAAGATAGGACAAATCTTAATTCACATGTTAAGTGACACTTTGGCTGGTGGACTAACCAGACACTGTAGTAGCACAAGGGGAAACGAGAAAATCGTTCAAGAAGAACACTAAAATAATCCAACTAAAAGTTTTGCTGTGGGCTGGGCAAGGGAATTTCTGTTGGATGTGGGGAGAAGTAGTAGGACACTTCTTATTTGCTGATGGATTGGCTGTGAGATAGTAGAGAATGAAGAGTCAAGGGTGATTCTAAAGGTCTTATCCTCAGGACCTAATTGGATGAAGTTGCCATTTACCAAGATAAACAAGGATTGGGGTGAATCAGGGATTAGGAATGGGAAAGTCAGGAGTTTGGATTAGGTGTGCTACATTTGAGACAGCTACTAGACATCCAAGTGTAACTAACAGTATGAGAGTACGAGTCTAGTGTTTGGGGGGGAGGTGTAGGTTGGAAGTATAAATCTGTAAGATGGTATAGAAAGGCATAAGCCTAGATGAGATCACATAGGGGTTACCTAGGTGAAATGGACTGAAGTTTCAAGGATGGCACATCAATGTTAAGAAGTTAGGAATATGAGGCCGGGTGTGGGGGCTCACGCCTGTAATGCCAGCACTTTGGGAGGCTGAGGCTGGCGGATCACGAGGTCAGGAGATTGAGACCATCCTGGCTAACATGGTGAAACCCCATCTCTACTAGAAATACAAAAAATTAGCCGGGCGTGGTGGTGGGCGCCTGTAGTCCTAGCTATTTGGGAGGTTGAGGCAGAAGAATTGCTTGAACCCGGGAGGCGGAGGTTGCAGTGAGCCGAGATCGCGCCACTGCACTCTAGCCTGGGTGACAGAGCAAGACTCTGTTTCAAAAACATAATAATAAATAAATAAATTAATTTTTTTTAAAGTTATGAAGATGAGAAGAAACCAGCAAAGAAAACAAAACAAATGGCCAGTGAGGGAGGAAGAAAAATGAAAGCAACAGCACACCAAGAACGAAATACACTGTTTCAGGAGAGGAGGAGCAACACTGTCAAATGAGCTAAGGAGGGAACATCAACTTCTGAATTTAAAAATTCTGATGACATTAGTGGCTTCAATAGTAGAAACTATGGCAGAGTAGTTTCAAGAGCTATTTCAAAGGAATTGCATGTGGTGAATATGGGTGACGTTTTAAAGGAGTTCTGATGTAATTTGGCAGCAGAGAAATGAAGCAACATCTGGATGAAGGGAGGGTTTTTCATGGAAGGGAGAAAATTTTATCACAGTTTGAAAGCTGGTGGGAATGACCCAGTAGAAAGAGAAGAATTGATGTATGAGATAGGAGGGAGATAATTGCTAGGGTAAAATAATTGAGTAGAAGAGAGAGATGAGATCTAGTGGAGATGAGATCTAGTGAAGGTAAGAGGGTAGAGGGCTGATGGGAACACAGGAAGGTTCTTCCCTACTTTTTCCTTCTTTCCGCTGCATGGGAACTAAGGTCAGCAGCTCACAGCGATGATACGGAAGGGGGCGTTAGACACGTTGACAGAAAAAGGCATAAAATAATTACTTAGGGAGATGAAGCATGAGGAAAAAACCAAGAAAGCATAAGAGGGCTGCTAAAGAGAGATTAAGAGTCATTTGAGCCCAGAGGTCACAAATTTAAAGCAACAAAACAATTGTCTTCAGGCGTAGAAGAACTGGATGAATTGTAATATAGGTTTAGGATTTATAAGGTTAATTTAAAGAAGGAAGAGAAGGGCAAGGGAGTTGGTATAAATAAGGGAATTCCGGAGGGCATAGTTAAGGTGTTTGGATACTCTGGCAGAAGAGGAAGGAAAGATCAGATTAGGGAAGAGGCAGAGAACCTGTGAGTGTGAGGGTGATGAGGGAATGGCAAGGGTGAGTGAAGAGCTTTTTCAGCAAATGCTTTAGACAGCACTAATGCACACGACAGGATTGGTACTTGAATAACCAAGCCTCCTTGTGGTAGAAAGAGTAGTCGGGAGCAAGGTATGGGGAACTCACCAGAGCAGGAGTAGCTGTGAGCATTGGCAATTACTACTCTCCATTTAAATGAAGAAGGTTGTACTAAAGTGATGGGTCCTTAGTCTTAGGGATGAAATCACACCTGAAACACAGTGATAAAGTGTGTAGACAATAGCATCATTTGCTGCATTTAGTCTTTCATACAAGGAGATTTTTATCTAGTCTAGGAGCTTTCAAACTGTTCCACACAATCTTGGAGAAATATACAAGTTTCTCAGAGCCACCCTGTAGGAGAAGTTGAAGAAAAACCGTTCCCAATGCTTGGCTCCAAACCAGAGAAGTTAGGACTAACCTTGTTGTAAAATAAATATGCTGAGATTAAGCATGATTTTTAAAAAGTTTTACCATTAAAAATAAACAGACCAAAAAAAATTAAAAAATCATTGATCTTCTCCAAACTACAGGTTATTATCATAACCTTGCTTAAGATTACTTTGCTAGAAAGCAGTGAAGCCAAGATTTAAACAGAAAGATGTCTATTTCTAAAGTTCATGTCACTTTTGTTATACTTAAACTCGATACAGGCTTAACTCTTACAGTTATTCCACTATTCTGCACTTGTTACATTTATTTTACTTGACGTATATTAGTGCATCTGGCCAAAAGTAGTTCTTAATGAATACATTTGCAATTTCTGAGTTTAAGGGAGGCTACTTTTTAAGTTAACTTTTTAAAGAAATTATTTTCTCAGGAGACTGAAACAAATCTTTTTAATTTATCCTTAGAAATTTTTAGGCTTTGGAAGTTTCGTGTGAATACGAAAAAGTCAACACCAAGAGTTGATATGATACTTAATATTGGCCTCTAGGGAGTCGTAAGTCCTGGAGGAGTGTCTTGCAATTCTTATGTGACACCTGGCATGAAAAATACAAAAATCAATTATGAGAAGACTTTACCTTAGATCTAGACTGTGAACACCACTCTTGAGAATACGACCTTGTAGTAATCAAGACATAACCCTGCCGAAGATTGCTAGACCAGACAAAGAAAGACCACCATCATTCTTCTTAAAATGTAAATAGTAAGTAATACCAATTTTCTTTAAGGCAACCATCTTATCAGGGTAAGTCTGTGAAAGACACGGTTGTTTAACAAGTCACCAGGGGAATATTTTAGAATTGAAGCACTAACATCACAGCAACTAGACAGTGCATATTTATATAAACATCTTGTCAAATGTAAGTAGTATTTTTCCCAGCAGACACAGTGAAAAATATACTTCACTCTTGGTCAATTCTAATTGAAAAAATAACTAACTAACTGCTAGATGAAGAATTCTTGGAAAAGTTGCTCTCCTAGCACTGGGTCTTGCAAGATAATGCCAGCATCCTGAAGACAAAATTGGGTAGAAAATGAAATAAAAGTGTAACAAAAGATCAGTGAAGAATTAGCGATAAAATCGGCGGGAAATCCAGAGTGCTTCAAACAATAGTTCAACCAGCTGACGACTGATAAACCCGGGGGTGCTGGGAAACCAAGCACAGTAATAAAAAGCCGTAGGAAAACAGGAAACACTGGCAGGAAACTATGGAAGCTGCCAGGGGGTCCACTGAAAAGTTAATTGAAGCAACAAGCTGAGAGCTTTGGAAGTCAGAGAGCAGGCTCCTGGAGACAGATGGAGAATGGTGGCAAGAGGAAACTGATGTACCAAGAAGGAAGAGAGCTGAATGAATGAAGAAGTAGCAACCTCAGCCAAGTCTTGAGTAATTCTTGGCCATCGACAAGGGCTACAGATGTAACTCTAGCCACTAGCAAACAGAAAAAGCAGGCAGCCACATGTCAGATGGAGCATAAAATGTGCATTTGAATTATGTGGAAAAATATTTGTAGTCTTTTCTGTTACATACTTATTTCAATCAATTTAAATCTAATCCCTCATTAAAAAAAAAGAAAAAATCATGAACCAAAACTCCAACAAATTACTTTGTGCTAGCACAATTCAGAAAAGTAATCGATGATGATGTGCTGGCCCAAGCAGTTAATAATAAATTACGGACACTGAAGTTTCAGTGTTTGGGTTTTGAAGACATGATAATGTTGGGGGAAAAAAAGGAAGTTGAGGCCAGGCACGGTGGCTCACACCCCTAATCCCACCACTTTGGGAGACAGAGATCAGATTAGGGAAGAGGCAGAGAGCTGTGAGTGTGAGGGTGCTGAGGGAATGGCAAGGGCGAGTGAAGAGCTTTTTCGGCAAATGCTTTAGACAGCAGCGGGGAGAGGGAGACAGTGGGGGGAGGATCGCTTGAAGGCAGGAGTTTAAGACTAGCCTCGGCAACATAGCGAAACCTGCTCTCTGCAAAAAAATTAAAAATTAGCCAGGTGTGGTTGTGCGTGCCTGTAGTCCCAGCTACTCGGAGGCTAAGGTGAGAGGATCGCTTGAGCCCAGGAGTTCAAGGCTGCAGGGAGCTATGATCCACCACTGCACTCCAGCCTGGGCAACAAAGCAAGATCCTGTATTAAAAAAATAATAAATAAACAACAACAATAACAGAAAGATGAATTTTTCTGCCTACACGTTCCTGGAAGATGCTAGATTTACACAGGGGTTGCTCTTGGTCTCTGTGTTTTTATGAAACATACTTGCTGGGAGAATGAGTCAACACATAGAAGAATTTGTTGGTGGATGCTGTATGTGAAAAAGCACAGGGAACATTAAAAAGGCATGCCAGATCAGACTCCACAAAAAGATCCTTAAAGAAGCATTTATCTTTTGGTTCCAACTGTAGAAAATAGACACATTAAGAGGAGAGATGTGCAGAGCGGAGTATCCCAGCAAGCGCAGCGGAAAAGAGATAACCCCCGCTTCTGAATAATTGCATTTGAAAGAGGAACCATTATAAAATATCTTGAAGAATACAGACCACATGTGTTGAATTTGTAGAACTAATTTATTTTTTAGAGTTTTTAAGTGTGTTTTCTGACTAGCAAACAGGAAACTGGTACTACTGTCGGCACTACTGTAAAATAAATGTAATTAGAGAGCTATGCATAATTTCTCTTTTTGATAAAATAAAAAAGAAGAGTATTGGCCGGGCACAGTGGCTCACGCCTGTAATCCCAGCACTTTGGGAGGCCGAAGAGGGCAGATCACCAGTCAGGAGTATGAGACCAGCCTGGCCAACATGGCAAAACCCTGTCTCTACTAAAAATACAAAAATTAGCCAAACCCCATCTCTACTAAAAATACAAAAATTAGCTGGGCATGGTGACAGGCACCTGTAATCCCAGCTACTCAAGAGGCTGAGGCAGGAGAATCCCTTGAACCCAGGGAGGCAGAGGTTGCAGTGAACCGAGATCATGCCACTGCATGCACTCCAGCCTGGTGACAAGAATAAGACTCTGTCTAAAAAAAAAAAAAAAAAAAAAAAGTATTTTCACCATTCATTACAAAAACGTCTCCACCTTTGCATTATTTAACTTATTTATCAAAAATTAAACAAGTTCTCTCAAGACAGTATATATATAAAATGATAAAAGAATTAAGGAAAAGACAAAGTTAATTAGGCAAAGTTAATTGGACTGAAATGAACAGCATTTTAAGCTAGAGAAGAGAATTAAATATTTTCTTTCTTTTTTTTCTTTGAGATGGAGTTTTGCTTTTTCAGCCAGGCAGGAGTGCAGTGGCTCCATCTTGACTCACTGCAACATTTGCCTCCCTGGGTTCAAGCGATTCTCCTGCCTCAGCCTCCTGAGTAGCTGGGATTACAGGCACCTGCCACCACGCCTGGCTAATTTTTTGTATTTTAGTAGAGACGGGGTTTCACCATGTTGGCCAGGATGGTCTCGATCTCCTGACCTCGTGATCTGCCAGTCTCAGCCACCCAAAGTACTGGGATTACAGGCATGAGCCACCATGCCCAGCCTAAGTTTTGTATTTTTGTAGAGGCAGGGGTTTCACATGTTGTTCAGGCTGGTCTCGAACTCTTGACCTCAGGTGATCCACCTGCCTCGGCCTCCCAAAGTGCTAGGATTACAGGCATGAGCCACTGCGCCCAGCCAAAGAATTAAATATTTTCAAGAAGAATGTAGTAGAATCAGCAATTAGATGTGGAAATATCGCATTCTTAAAATAATATTCATTAATGTGAATCATTTAGAATGAGTAAGACACTATAAAAATTTCAAGTACAAAGTAACCTGATATCAATTATACTAGAAGATTCTAAATTTCTGGTATAATACAAAGTTCTTGATTTTACTGACTTTTTTTTGACTATCACAACTAATGTCACAACTGCAAACTAATATTTTAGAATGTAAGACCTATGAAAATGATTTGATAAAAGATGAACATTGTAAAAAAAGGACAGCCTGTTCTGTAGAATAAGCTAAATCTCCACGGTATAAGCTTTTGGACATTTGGCTCATAGAAGCAGAAATGAATTTTGTGAAATTTACATGGAATGTGGTTTTAATCTACATTTATGTTAAGCTGATTTGAATGAAAAGTTTAAAAACACATACAAGTTCAAAAACAAAACAACGTGCGTGAAAGATGTAAAAAATCAACTTGAAGTCATTTGTTTATTTGATGAGTTCAGTAGAACTTGACTCTGGTGCTAGACAATATCATTTTCTGCTATAATCATTATGCTTTCTTAAACTGTCATTTATTGAATATTGATTATTTTTTGTGAATTGTGATTACATATGTGCATATAATCATACATGTGATATATCTGTATATATAATTACAATATTAGATGTAATTATATATGTATATAATTATAGAGTAATTAGAGGTAATTATATACATATACAGTTCCATATAATTATATATTATATATTCATATATAATATGAATTATATCACATGTGTAACATATAAGTCTATATGTAATTATATAGACATATATGATATGTAATAAATATTAATATTATATATGTATACACATATATGCCTACAATACATAATGATATATTTGATTAATTATATATGTGATATGTATGTAATTCCATTTGTTCCTTAGTGGAGGTGTTTTTATCTCCATTTTATAAATGAAGAAGTTGAGAATTAGAGAACCGATACATGAATATGCCAGAAATTCATATGGGCAAGGTCAACACAATTAGACACGTTATCCATGTTCATTGATAAAGTACAAGAAACTATGCAAGGAACCATGACTGTGATAGTATTTTATAAGCAGCAATTTTCAGAATGAACTAAAATTAAAACATATTTTTAAATATACCTCTGGAAAACTCCTGGAAATCTCCTGCATTCACTGTATGCAAAGGGCGTGAAAGTTTTATGTTATGTCCTCAGATTTTCTTCTAATTTTTTTAATTCATTGAAGCATTGATAAATTAGCCTGATAAATTAGAAGAGAGGTAAAGAGAGAAAAATGTCTCTGATAATTGTTAGCCATATGAAATAGTGGGAGAGGATCAGACCTTGTGTCAAAAGACCAGAGTTGGAAACCTAGCCCTTACACTACTAAGTTTGAACAAACCAAATATCCTCCTTAAACCTCAATTTCCTCCTCTGCAAAACAGGATAACAACACTGAACTATCTCCAGACAGGTTTCATGAGGCTCAAAGGAGATTCTGCTCACTAAAGCAATTTGCAAAACTAAGTTGCTATCCTCTCTTAAGCTTAAAATTTGATTATTAACAATGTCTCTATTTTCCTATATACATCTTTGCACACTCAACCTGTTCTTTTTTTATCAAAATATTTAGCACTATATTATACAACATTTATTTTACTGTGTGCCAAGGAAACTAGAAGAAAAGGAAAGCATTGTATGGTGAATAAAAATAGCTCTTATTTTGGTTTATATTTCAAACTTTTGAGAAATTGAACAGTGAACAACATTTTAGAAAATACAAAAGTTTTAAAACCTCCTGTGGAATGAATGTTACAGGAAGGAAGCGGGCTTTGAATATGTACAAAGGAAGAGAACACGAGGCTCCATGCGGTCTGATCTCCTTATAATGCCTAACAGCCACAGACATATAAGCAGCAGAAAAATTCAGAATGTACATTTTCATAATTCCCCTAGTATACAGGTATGCAATGAATGGAAAGTCAAAATAAATGGATGTAGAATGAAAGTAATAAAATAGACATTTCTAGCTGGTCTTGGTGGAAACATAAATAAGTATCTTTCAAAATTCAAATATATCACATTTCTTAGGAAATGTTACAAGCACCTATGGATTAAAGACATTTTCTAAATAGCTGTGAAAGTACTTGATTGAGCAACAAATCTTTGCAAATATCTAATCCTAAAAAATACGAATTAATCTGAATCAAACTATTCAGAAACTCTTATTTATTTATTTATTTATTTATTTATTTAGAGATGAAGTCTAACCCTGTCTCCCAGGCTGGCGTGCAATGGCGCGATCTTGGCTCATTACAACCTTTGCCTCCCAGATTCAAGTGATTCTCCTGCCTCAGCCTCCTGAGTATCTGGGATTAGAGGTGCATGCCATCATGCCTGGCTAATTTTTTGTATCTTTAGTAGAGACAGGGCTTCACCATGTTGGCTAGACTGGTCTTGAACTCCTGACCTCATGATCCACTCACCTTGGCCTCCCAAAGTACTAGTGTTACAGGCGTGAGCCACCGTACCCAGCTGACTTATTCAGAAATTCTTACTGAATTTTATTTTGAAATATAATATTGATAAATGTGTTAAAGATCAAATCTCTTACATAAAATAGGTTGAAATTGTTACACAAAAACATATTTTCTGCCCCAAATATAAGACATCGTTAAATGTGTCACCTTGAAAACAAATATGTATTTAAAAGAGGTTGATTAGATTGTATCATGAAATAAAATCCAATTTAATAGTATAATTGAAAAAGCCATTTTAATTGTGGTTAGTCAAATAGAAGTAGGGTTTTATGGATTCTGTCATCAATTATTTCTGTGTCCTTTCAATATTTTAACAATTATGTACAATTGCAGACCCATATCAAAATTTGGACTTCATTTGTTTGGCAATGAAATGGCACTTACTGTAATGAACAATCAATTAATTGAGAGCCAAGAACCTACCCTGAATGCTCACTACATTTAAGCATGTTTCTAGGACTGGACATGTACAAATCATTCTAATATGGATTCTGCACTTGAGGATTGACGAGCGTATATACAAGGAAGACAGATATTTATTTATTTATTTTTATTATGCTTTAAGTTCTAGGGTACATGTGCGTTTACATTAGGTATCTCTCCTAATGCTATCCCTCCCCCTTTCCCCCACCCCACGACAGGCCCCGGTGTGTGATGTTCCCCTTCCTGTGTCCAAGTGTTCTCATTGCTCAATTCCTATGAGTGAGAACATGGGGTGTTTGGTTTTCTGTCCTTGTGATAGTTTGCTGAGAATGATGGCTTGCAGCTTCATCCAGATATTTAAACCGACATCATAGGCGGTAGGAAACATAAGAGAAGGAAGAGAAAAAGGAATGTTTTGAGAGACATAAGAATATGAGAGGGGAAGGCAGGAAAATTATTTACAAAAATGGTGGCATTTTCCTAAGGAGTTGCTAATCAAAGAGGCTTTCAATAGTTGGAAATGGTAGTTTCTAGCATTGGAATAGAAATGTAGGCATCAAAATATGATAAGGGCAACATGAGAGTGAAACTGTAGATGATTTGAGAAAATACTGCTATTTTACCTGCTGTAAGCTGGGGGTGATGGTATTTTCCTCTGGGTGGATGGGTAGAGGCTGGGGGCACAGTGCCAACAGGCTTCATCATTCTTATGTGCAAGCTTTTGAAAGTTTTCCTGCACAAAACAGGATGTGAATGAAGGTTTTAAACAGGACAATGATGTGATAGATCACAGGTGAGGCTGGGCCACAGAACAAGGAGGTCAGAATCAGGGAAAGGAGTTAGAAATGCATCTCGAGAGTCAGGGCTGATGACCTAAAGGGCTCTGAGTCAAATGAAAATGAAGGACCCTTTGTTCAAGAAGCAACAGTGTGTTAAATGCGAAGATATGTAATACCAGGTCCTTTCTTCTATGTTTTGGATGTATCATGGTATTTTCTTTTCTGTTTAATGCCCACTCCCTCAGGTGTGGGGATACCAGCGGAGAGAGCATTGATCTGCAACTTGGTAAGCCATACCCCATTGCTGCCTGAGGCCCCCTCCTACCAGCCTCTGAACAAGCACTGTCCTCTAACCAGGGCAAGGAAGTCAGTCCTCCTTTCCCAAAGCATGCAGCCCCAACGGATTGCAACCTCCATGCCATATCAGGATGGGGCCTGGGGAGAGGCTTACCCACGTCCAGCTGCCCACCAAACACTCTGCAGTGCTGCTAGCCCAGGTCGGTGATGGTTGCTGTCATGTCCTGTCCTGAGATGCTATCGAGCAGGCACCCAACCTTAACCTTCTCAGGGCCAGCACTCTGATCCCCACTCAAGACAGAGGCAGAAGGAGTCATGGGGTGGGAGTAGTCATTAGACAACCAGGAGGTGGCCCAAGTGGCTGAGAACCTTTCTCAAGGAGGCAGGAAGGTGTCAGGAGGTGAACCATGTGAGCTGAGACTCCCAGTCCTCATTCCATGCTCTTTTGCTTCTTCAGCCTTCTCTTATGAAACTCAAATTCAATGATGCAATTATTAAGAATTTTAAGATGGTGATCTCAGAGTATCAAACCCAAGTGCAGAGCCTTTCTGGGTGTGAAGCCCTATGTGATTACACTAGTTGCATGCCCATGAAGCTGGTGCTGCCAATAGTCACACCATTAGATACCAGAAATCTAGAATAAGACACTTTTTTTTTTGAGACCCCACCTAGGCTGGAGTGTAGTGTCACAATCATAGTTCATTGCAGCCTCAACTTCCTGGGTTCAAACAGTCCTCCCACCTTAGCCTCCCAAGTAACTGACTATAGGTACATGCCATCATGCCTAGCCAATTTATTTTTATTTTTTGTAATGATAGGGTCTCACTATGTTGCATAGGCTGGTCTCAAGCTCCTGGAGTCAAGCAATCCTGCCTTCCCAAAGTGTTGGGATTATAGGCTTGAGCCACCACACCAGACCAAGACACTATTAATTGGAATAAAAATGGGTAGAGAGAGCAAAGACTAAACCTGTAAGTATGAAGTGTATGACTAGATGGACCATTAGACACACAATTTGAGTACTAGAGGTCGAGAAAAATAACTAAAATTCTGGATAATGAGGTGAATAATGATATTAACCAAGAAAGAACCTCAGAGGGGGAATATATGAATTTTGTGAAGGAAGGAGACAACAGATTTGATTTAATACCCACTGCTTTTAAGATGACTACTGGATATATAAGCAGAGAAATCAAGAAAGCTGGTAGAAGTATGATCTGGATCCTGGTTAGAGGAGAACAGAGTTGAAAATAATTCACATAGATTTTACAGTGGAAGCAGTAGTGAGTAGAAATAGGTAAGTAGGCCAGGCACGGTGGCTCACGCCTGTAATCCCAGCACTTTGGGAGGCTGAGGTGGGCAGATCACAAGGTCAGGAGATTGAGACCATCCTGGCTAACACGGTGAAACCCCATCTCTACTAAAAATACAAAAAATTAGCCGGGCGAGGTGGCGGCGCCTGTAGTCCCAGCTACTCGGGAGGCTGAGGCAGGAGAATGGCATGATCCTGGGAGGTGGAGTTTGCAGGGAGCCGAGATCGTGCCACTGCACTCTAGCCTGGGCGACAGAGCAAGACTCTGTCTCAAAAACAAACAAACAAACAAAAAAAAAGATAAGTATATTCTGTTCCAGAAATGTCAGAAATGTGTGCCTGGCCCAGGAGAGGTCAATATAATTGTCTTGGTTTTGAAGAATAAAACTGTCAGTCAGCAAAACTTCACAAGTGGTTCGCTATCACTCACTTAGGCTCAACGCAGCCCTTAAATTTTTCCACCTATTAATGAATGAATACAGACGTAGCAGGCAAAGACTCAATACAGAGCCTTTTTTAACAGTGGAGAAAGATTCAACAAAGTGGTCAAGATGGTAGCTGAAGAAACAAGGAAATCTTTACTGACAAGTAAGGTGCACTAGACGATTTGTGTCTCCTCACATTCCTATGTTGAAACCACAGTCCCCAACGCGGTGATAGTAGGAGGTGGACCCTTTGGGAGATAATTTAGTTCGTGAGGATGAAGCACTCATTAATGGGATTAGTGCCCTAGAAAAGAGATCCCCTAGAGCATTCTAGCCCTCTTTCTGCCATGTGAGGATATAAGGAGTCTGCAGTCTGCAACCTGCAACAGGACCTTCACTAGAACCCAGCTATGTGGGCTCCCTGATCTCAGATTTGCAGTCTCCAGAGCTCTGAGAAGTACATTTCAGTAGTTGATAAGCCACCCAGTATTGTACTTTGTTAGAGCAGACTGAACCAAGACATAAGCCAAGAGATCGAAGAAGTCAACATTTTCTATTTACTGATTTTGACATATAAATCTAGATAAGTAACCAGTTAACTAATTGATTCATTTAGAAGTATAATTTCCACAGGTTTTTAAAAATTAATTTTGAGTATCTGAAAGAAAAAGTAGTTTATCCTTAGATCTTTTAATATTAATCGAAGCAGGCATTTACTCCATGCTCTTTCACATACAAAGGCATGTTTTCTAATCTATGAATAGACTTTTATCAACTTGGTGGAGATATCAGGAGGCTACCGTAATGATCACAGGTTGTTTCTCACAATTTAAAATTTTAACTCTACTTCTACTCATTCATCTATCCTCTACACTTTTTTGAATCTTTTAACATTAAGTTCATAAACTGTTTATTCCAAAAAGTTAGTTATATTCAATGATTATGTTGGATATATAGAGAATACATCTCTAAGAAACATATATTATTTTGCTTAATGTTTATTTAGGGATTAGTATTAATATGTATATATTTATCAGTTTTATATATACATGTTTGCATATATATACACAAATATGTATATGTGTGCCTATATACATAAATATGCAAATATGTGCCTACATAGATATTTACATGTATAAAAGCTACAGGGATATATTTTATATATATATATATATATATATATATATATATATGATGTCATTTATTTTAAAAACCAGAGCATGAAAGAATGTTACTCTGCTGTATCATTACATTCAAATTAAAGGTTAACTACTGAGAGAGGGGTTCTATAATCAAATCATGGCCGGCCTATTGTGAGTGTCCTCCCTTTTAAACAGCAGGATTTCTTCCATACTGTATGTGCCATATAATTAGTTCACTTCAATACAATACTTTAATGAAGACCAGTTTAATTAAATTAAATTTCTCCCTTGTGTTGACTTGATCAAAATGCATCATCCCCTCATTACAATGTTATCTGTAGGAGTTCAACATTCCAAGTGCTATAAGGAGGGTTTATTTTAATGATGGCCGCAATAATAAACTGTCCTTTATGGAGTTCCACAATGCAATTTCATAACTGAAAATTTCATATTAAGTTCACAGCATATGCATTTTAGTTCCTAATTAGTATAGTCTGTTTATGTTGCTTTATTAGAGTTAATGCCATTCAAGTAATTATCTTTTTTTGACTAATATTTATGACAAACCTTTAAACTGGTATAATTAAATTTACATAAATAATTAAACAATTATTTCCAATCCAGTAGCTATCATCGACACAGTCTTGGTTTAAAGATGATTCGTTTTTATTTCATAGAGTCCTGATTAGACTGGATGTATTACAACTTGAGAGAATTTCATCTACACTTAAAGGGTCAAGACAGGTTCAGGAAAATGTTCAACAGACTCAGTGAACTAGGTAAAATGAGAAGGATTTAATCTGGTAACATAATGAATTGTATTTTGAATAAACATAACTGCTTATATTTTGAGGGGAGGTAAAACTATCTACACCAAAATGAATTATATGTGCTTGTGTCTTTTAGGTATACATAACTCCAAACCTAAATAAACACGTCTCCAAACAATGCATTTCTCAAGCAAATAATGCTTGAAAAGTATAACTATAGCAATTAACTATTTTACTAGACCAAAATCAAGTGGTAAGCTTTTAATCATACTTCTAGACTTCCACTACAGACTGCCTTTCAACCTTACAGACAGCATAGTGCAGCAGAGAATACTAGAATGAAGTTAAATTTCCATTTACCCGCCTTCCTACCATGAATTCACATTCATCCTGGTTTCCAACTTCTTCCACTTTCTCTGGAAGTTAGTTGGCCCTTGAGTTCTATTGACCATACAACCTAAGTGTCTCTGGAATCCATCCACACCTTCGTCTCTATCTTCACTGTCACTCTCATAAATCTGGTAGACTAAACCACTGCAATAGCTTCTTTGTATTTCTGCCTCCAGACTCAGCCTCCTCCAAAGCCTTTTTCATATTGCTTTAGAATAATTTTTTGATCTCCGAAATGCCACATGATTCCATGCCCAACTTAGATTAAGGGACAGGGATCCCAACCTACTTTGGGCTCTTGTTCTGTCCCCCCTCTAGCATTGCCCCTCGTGGTGGTGCAAGGAATGTACAGGGCCTTGAGAATCTGGCCGCCCAGGGCCTACCACACATTTGCTCCCGAACTGTAATCCCTTCAACATGCCCCAGGAAGCATCTAAAGTCGGCTGGAGCCTCTTTTTTGGGTCCTTCCTTATGAGGACAGATTGCTGATGTGCTTACTCCTAGGCCTGAGAAATGGCCACAGGGCATCTGCTTGGGGAGCAGGAGGACAGAGCTTGGACACAGAAACTGGGCTGAAGCGATTAGAATTAAGGGGGACAAGAAACCTGGATCTTCCTCTACTGCCATGCTGTGTGTGAACTCCGAGGAGACTAAGAATTCTGAACCTGATCCTGACCTTTCAGGGTATTATAGAAACATGTACTGTTAAGTAAGAAGACAAACAAAAAAACATATTTAACTGTTCATTATAGGCTTCAAAAAATTTGGTCTACAGTACAAATTTCTCTGATTGTACTCTTACTCAGGGCTGTCTAAATGTGTAGGAGGGCCTGCCTCCCTGCCTCACAGCACATTTACATCTGCCTGGAATGCCCTTCTATGTTCCAAGCAACTACTTCATGAAGCATTCCCTAATCCCATTCACAGGAAGCCTTGCTGCTTCCTAGTTTTTGTTGCCATCATACATGCCTTTATTTTAGAATGTATTGTAATTATTCAGAGGAGAGGAAACTTCTAGTTTTGAAGTTTTTTTAACTAGTTGTAAAAATATTGGCAAATGTTATACCACTTATAAAATTTATTGCATCTTCTATAAAAGAATCTAGTTTAACTGGATAATCATCTTAATGTTTTTAAGCACTTACTAGAAACTAGGTACCATTATAAATGATTTCCTCTATTCATTCATTCATCCTAACTACAGTCTTGAGGCTTTGGTGCCATTAAGTCATTTACATGAAGAAAAAGAGGCCAGAAAGGTAAAGAAACTTGACCAACATTACTAAAACTGATACAATTTTGGCTAAATTCCCTTTAAAAAATAATGTAGGCAAGTTTTTATTTGAATACACTTTTAATAAAGTTACTACTTCTTTCTAGAAACTATGGTAAATGATTAAAGAAAAATCTTTGGATATTATCATTTGGGAAATATTTAGAATACCAATGTTTAAAATATTAGCCCCTCGTTTTTTATTATATAACATGTACTGAACTAATTCTAAACAAAGGTTTTGGAAGTGTTTTGCAAATTATTATTAAAAATTTGTATATATGGTTAAGACGTTATTAACAAAAAGAAGAAAATTACCTCATTGACATTTTGATTTTTATTTTGAAATACCAATATTCTTTCCTTCAACAATAGAATAGTAAAGAAATAAAATTCCTTGATATTGTAAAACAGTCAATGTAAACAATCATTTTGCACACACTGAAAATAAAAATGACAAAATCTGTGCCTGACCTGAATAGAAAATGTTCTGCAGTGCTTTGTGCTAGCTGAGCATTTGCCACTAATCACCCAGGAAGCGAGAGGACCAGTGAGGCCTGTTTGAGAGCCCATTAAACCAAAAAAAGCTAGTAATTGGAAAGAAAAAAAAAATCCTAGATAGGACAGTCAACAATAATATAAGACTTTTGTGATGTTTTGTTTCCCTTTGTTATATAATTTTATAATTTCTTAATAAGTATGTGTTTTCATTTCATGCACATCAATGTAGTTACAACCCAACAATTAACTGCCTGCCCATATATGAAAATAATATGCATATTGACTTCCCTCCCACTTTAAAAAGTGTACAAGCTGGAAGAGATAGAGATATATTTCAGATATACTCAGAACCACAATTAATGAATGAAAAATTTATCAATCAAATACAGTATCAACAAAAATCTGTCAAACAGAAATAGAAAACAGAAATTCCAGTGAGTAAATGGAGACATATCAGTCATCTAAATACCTTTCACATAGGAAAGTATGTGAGTTTGCATCACTGCATGCATATGTGTATTTCAAGGAGAGGGTCCACTCTTCAAATATAGTTTACTGTGTTTTAGAATAGATATGTTATATAAGTGGAGTATATAGTAAAATGTTCCATGAGCAGAATTAATTTATCTGAAGCAACAGTTCAACATTTGCAATGACCACCAATAATAAGTACATTGGAATTTGCAGAAATTTCAGGGTAGACTTTCAATTATTCACCAGTACCAAAGTTCAAGTCAGTTAGTATCTATAATCCCAGGGCTGAGGTGATACTAGTTGACATTTCGATTACACAAGGTTGACAGACTAATTCCTAACTGTGTATATGGAAGTAGATGGTCCAGATCTAAATAGAGCCTGTCGCTTAAACTATACGAGTCTTAGTTTTCTTGTTTGTAAAATGGCAAATATTGATAGAACAAACTGAGACAAAATATATCAAATCATTTGCTCCTTGTCTAATATATGTTAGAATTTGATTCTAAATACCAGGTAATTTATTTAAATATAAATATAATATAAATATAATATAAATATAAAACTCAATTTCTTCTAGACAGTTAAAAAAATTCTGGGAGGAAACCATAGAAGCATAAGTTTTTACTCTCGTCTCCACAGACCTTTGGGTAGGAGTAAGGATTATGTAAACAGGTAACATTTGTGAAATTTAAATTCTTCTTGAAACATTGCATGTGTACATTTAAATATACTGTATCTCCCTGGAAAGCAGTGATGGTTGCAAAATTCTCCCAACTTTTGTGTTCCAAGAAGTGGCTAGTCAAAGGACCACCCTGGTCTTGCATATTCCTACCATTACCCTTCCTAGACTACTGAGATAAGACACATCTCTGGCTGAGCACAGCGGCTCCTGCCCGTAATCCTAGCACGCTGGGAGGCTGAAGCGAGAGGATCACCTGAAATAAGGAGTTTGAGACCAGCCTGGCCAACATGGTGAAATCCCATCTCTACTGAAAATACAAAAATTAGCCAGGTGTAGTGGCAGGCACCTGTAATCCCAGCTACTCCAGAGGCTGAGGCAGGAGAATCACTTGAACCCAGGAGGCGGAGGTTGCAGTGAGCCGAGATGGTACCACTGCACTCCAGCCTGGGTGACAGAGCGAGACCCTGTCTCAAAGAGTCAAAAAAAAGAACCAAAAACCGAAAAAGACACATCTCCATCCTTTCTCATCACTCTCTTGTCTATCTGACTCTATAAAACTCTAGCCTCCCTTCCTTTTTTGAAAATATTCCTGATTAATGAATGATCTCCTAATTGCAGTAGATTGAATAGTCATCCTATTTATCTGGTGCATGTCATTTTTCACAACTGCAAATTCTTTTCTTGAAATTCAGTTTTTATAAGCTACCATTTGTTCTTTGCCAGACAAAATAATTCAATAGTAGTATTCCATTGAATAAGGGATGTTATCTATTTCTGCACTATGAAAAATCCCCTTTAAAATCAAAAGAGAAATATAACAGTATTTTTTTCTTCTTGATCACAAAATTTTGGTGTTAGCATATTACATTTCTCAAGAGAAAACATACTTTTCTGGAAAATGTTCTTACAGACTACTGCACTGTTAAATACAGTAGACGGTAGCCACATGTGGCTCCTTAAATTTAAATTGACAAAAATTAAGGAAACCATCAATTTAATTTCTCAGTTGCACTAGACATACTTCAAGTACTTAAGTGTGGTATGTGGCTAGTGACTACTGTATTGGACTGTGCAGATATAAAATAATTCCATGAATGTATGAACTTCTAATGGACAACGCCAGTTGAGAAGTACTGTTACAGAAAGCTATTATGTCATACATTAATCAGAAGATACCTTGGCTAGAGGAATGTCTTGGCAGACAAATTACTAGGTTCTACCTTCAAATTTCAATTATTTTTTAAAATACTGTTTCTGGTTTGTGGTTTCCCATATTAGGAATTTAGGCTACGTGATCCTTCTAACTCCAGTTTCAGTTTTATGGTACTATTAGTGTTTTTGCTAAGACATGTAAAGGAACTAAGACATTTACAAGGCATTATTTTCCTACTCAGAAACAACTAAAATTCAGTGAGTTATGTAAACACAGTAGCTGCAATGTGAAAAATTTCTCTGATATTATGATAAAACTTCAAAGGAAACAAATGTAAATTCTGAATAAAGCTATATGGTGAGAGATTTTTGGAAGAGATATTGTATCACCCGAGTCTTGAAGGATGAGTAGAATTTTGACAAAGGGAATGGAATTAAATACATACTAAATAAACAGATAAGCAAAGGGATTGTGATGGGAAAAAATGCAAGATGTGCTCAGAAAACAGTACAGTGCTGTGGCTGGAACCCGGGTAGCAGTAATGGGCGAGCTGCGTGAGAACCAGGTGGGCAGGTAGACTGGAGGAAGTCATAAGTGGACCTTGAGTTTCATGCTGCGGAATTTGAAACTATACCCTTAGACAATAACAAAATTGGTCTGTACCTAGTAAAAATGTTTGTCAGCAGCTTAAATATTGGTAAGACGGGGAGATAATTAATAAAACAGACCCAACTCGATGGCTTCATGACCAGGGTCTAAAATAGAGTTCAGTAAGAAATACGGATTATGAGGTAGTTCTTAGAGCTATTTCTGGAGTAAAAGTGACAGAATGGGCAAATAATTGAGACTTATAAACAATGACAAATGTTCTCCACTGTCCAATCTATTGTAACTAGTTTTAACTGTGGATGTCTGAATGTTTTCCTTAATAGCTCACTTAATTATTAAATTGTTTTACTGTCTATCATGACACCTATTCCTTCATGATGTTTTAAAATCTTTTTTATCTAGATAATTTTGAATTTTAGAAGTAAATTAGACTACAGATAGTGTAATCTAATGATAATAGTAACAGTAATAATAGTAATCCAAATAAAACACAATCCCAAACTTCAGCAGTTTAGTGTCTTTATTTAGCATCCCTGAAATCATTTCAGAGTTCACTAGTGAATGGAGATGGACACTTCAATTGACGTGGTGATTGGAACTGTTTCAATTGGGGGATTTTTTTGGTACTTTAAACATATTTTTAAATAAATCTGTTTGTTTTAAATGTTACATATTCCAGCTGCATGTAATAAATATATATCAATGATGCAAGACACCTAGTTCAACTGAGTTATATGAAGCACATAAAATTGACTAAAATATGGCCTCAACTGCCTGGGAGCTTCTATGTCAGAAGTAAGTCACATCTATTTGTACTTATCTCTGGTGAAACTGGGTGGTCGAAGAGAACCGGAGAAGGAGATCATAGATAACCACAAATAAAGCATAAAGCAAACTACAGGTAAGCCCTGTTTTTATGTATATTAATGCCCTTGAAGTCTTGTAGCCAGTGTGTATTAAGTAGGACCAGATTCTCTGTTCTGGCCTCAATGCTTTATTAGTAACAGTAAGAGCCACCTGAGCCCAAGGAAGTAGGCTATTTTTGGTAAGATCAGCATATCACGATTGTCCATTTTCCATTTAAGTAAAACTATTGCTGGATGAATGGGGTGTCAAAGACAGATGTGATGAATCACATAGAGAATCAATACTGTAGAATTGCCTACTTTGCATACCTAAAAATGTACAACCAGCTAAATATGTATGGTAATGGAAACCATGCAGTAATCACATCTAGGATCAATAAATTAAAGGTTTAGAGAGTATAAAACCCTGACTTTTCTATAACTTACTGATGCTTGCTGTTGCTGTAAAGATGTATGTGTCCCTTCCTTTTCTGAACACTTGCAGTTTGAATCACTGATGTCCCAGGAAGACGTCAGTTGGGAGAGAGAGAGGAAGAACCCACATCTAGAAATCAACTAAGGAACCACTGCACCGGGCCTCTGGAGGTGAAGAACGGTGAGATGGCCTTTCCCCAAAGAAATGCATGCATGGTAGGAGTTTTTAGGAAGCTTTGGCTTAGATACATTCAATAATTTCATGGTCAGTAATGTTTATTTTATACTAGATAATCTTTTATAACTGAAAAATTCTTTAGTAAATATATATAAGTGCTTCTTTACCAGCATTTATTTTCTCTGCTTCTCTCCATCCCCAGGGGACTTCCATTATTAATTCTTATCAACTACTGCCAAATGCTAGAACACCTAGGGAGATGGGCCAGGCCCAAGTCCCTGCTGTGTTTTAATCACAATTAATATGCACTCTTCCTAATTTACCCTGGGTATCTCAAGTCTGCAAACCTATAATATTTGGCAATGTGAAGTTGTTGGGGAAACAAAAGCAAATGACCAGACAACCCACTGCAAGCCTTAAAAGCAGAATTTAGTGGGACATATATGGATCTTTGAGTCAGATGATAAACTCCAGGGAGGGACCCTCTAGATCGTGGGGGCTTTCAGCTTCATAATTAGGTAACTGGGGACTGGGACCCCACTGTAGTGTTGTGAAACAGAACCTTGGTCTCCGGGGAACACCATCTTTCTCTCTGGGAAGTCAGCCTGCAGGGATCACTCTTGACTTCTCTTAAACAGAGTATGAACACTTCACAGTGATCAGAGAAGGGATTCAAGGAGAAGATGGTGTTTGATCTCAACTTACATGGACACAAAGGGTTTCAAAGGTCAGACAGTGAAGAAAAAAATTCCAGGGGAATGCTTAAGTGTTCAAAGCATTAGAAGCAGTTTAAAAGAGCAGGGAAATAAATTCAGCATAAGTACTAGACATCTTTGAAAATCAGGCAAAGGTTTTAGGCTACATTTATGTAGTTCTGTAAGAATTATCTGCAGGAGGGATTAAGGAATTTAAGAAGCAGATATGAGAGAATAGGACACCAAGAGATTATAAAACAAAGGTCTGAGGTCAAACAGTGTTGCTGGGAATAGGAAGCAAATGACTTATGACTTATTTGACCAAAGCAGTAGATAATCAATAGCGGCAGACATGTATTAAAATATGCAAATCGAACTTGTGATTAGTTTTCAATTAATCTTTAGAAATGAAACCACTACATCTATAAAGATATTTGAAATAAACCAAAATCTAAAAAGCAATTCAATTTTCTGACAGGAGAGTCAATAAGCTCACAGTTATTTGAGGATTTATGTATATTGAAGCTGAGATACAGGGGCTGGGGTGGGAGCTGAGGCAGGAGGCCCACTTGAGCCCAGGAGTTTGAGACCAGCCTGGGCAACATATCAAGAGCCTGTCTCCAAAAAAAAAAAAAAAAAAATGCTCAGACATAGCTGGTTGAAAAAGTGACCATTAGAATTACCTTTATAGTTTTTTTTTGAATAAATTTTTATTTAAAATTAATGTCATTGAAAAAAAATCACCTCACCTTCTATCAGGGGGAGAAATTCTCCAGTATTAATATTAAAACTTTATTGGAGTAATAAGACCAAATAGTAATTGCATTACTTATCTGTTACCAAACAAACAGACAGGTCATAGAGTTGATGTTATTCTGTTGAATGAAATAAAAAAGGCTGCATTAATAATAGGCAAAAACTGTTCATAAACTTCTCAAAACACAACAAAAAGTACTCTAAAGAAATATTAAAACAAATTCTGCCATAGTATTGTAATATTTCACCTTTTCAGGTACTTCATCTGGGAAAGCTAATTTTTTATATAGTTTCTTTCTCTTTTTCTTAATCCATGAAGTCACTTGTGACATTGGTAGGTGCATATTTCCATATTTTGTTCATCATTTAGGCTATATTTAAAATGCCCACATCCACCTAATGCAAGGGTCAGCAAATATAGCCCATGAGGCCAAATGTGGTGCCTCCTGTTCACGTACGTAAAGATTTCTGGAAGCACAGTCATGCTCATTTGTTCACCTGAGTCACGTCTGTGCACACATCTGTGGCTGCTTTGTAGCTATGAGACAGAGTTGAGTCACTGAAGCAGAGACTACGTCACCCCAAAGCTACAAGATTACTATTGGCTGGCTCCTTTAGAGAAATAGTTGACTGTGACTACCGTCCTGGGACTTGCTTTTCTTATTTTTATTTTCTTTATATAAAAATATTTTTATAAGTTTCTCCTTTAAAGGGACTACAAAAGATAGAGGTTCTCACTTTGTCTCTGATTTTTCAAATTCATTATCTTAATATAAGTAGACAACCATGATCATTTTAATTTTAAATATCACATCTATATTGTATCATATTTTTGCTATCTGATAAAGTCATGTAGGCTTCTCTGAAATGCCGAAATATCTTACTTTATGGTACAAAGCTGTTTGTCTCACTTTTTATAAATCGGTTTATCTTTAAAACGTTTAGTGACTCAATTCTATTTCATTAAAATCTTCAGTAAAGGATTACATTCATTTTCTTCAATAAAGTTGCCAAATAGAATGTAGAAGTGCAATGTCATAATAAATATGTTGGAGGAACATTTTTTATCGTTAGATTTCTTAGGAATTGATTACACTTGTGTTGAAACCTCTTACTGAGGACTTCTAAGAGTGTAAAACCCTTTGGAGAGAATGCAAGGCCACTCATTTTATGCTAAATACCACCCAGCTTCTCAGAGAAGAGTGCTAGGAGAGGTTTCCTACATATTCATAAATACTCTTCATTTCCAGAAGAATGACCAACCTTAAAAATTAAGAGAGCACAGTTAACACATACATTCTCACCATCCTTACTAGAAACCATGATGAATGAAAATTATTGCCATCATTAGGTTGCTTAATCAAAATGTTTGAAATCCAGGAATTCGTATATTTTTTACAATGTATGTAAAAAATACATACTTGATTTTCTGGTATAAAAAAGGAATTAAGGAAAAAATATTAATTATTTAGGAACTGAATAAAATGATATTGAGATGTAATCTTACCCCTTCTGCGTGGATACATTTTTTTGTTTCTGTAGAGTTTTATATTATAAACTGAAAGTTCATTAAGGTCAGGCAGACAATGTTTTCATTAGGTTCACTGTTAAATTACTGCATAACAATGCATTTGGTAAATAGTTTCTCCATCAAGATTTATTAAGTAAATTTAATGAGTGTATGAATGGGCAGTTACAAGGATGAATGAACAGTTGGATGAAACAAATTTTGTTGTTTTACCGTATATTTGACATGGTTTCCTTTGACTTACAAAGAACCACTGTTGATCACAGCATAGACGCTCTTCACTAGATGGAATGTTCAAATGTCGAGATAGATGAAGAAAATAATGGAAAGTTGAATCAGTGTCTCAGTTTTATACTGATTTTATTATAAAACAAGATTTTCTGCATTCCTAAATAGTTTATTTTGTATTGTTGCAACATTTGAAATTACATTGTTCAACCCAGACTGATTTAAAAATTAGAAACAAGCTTTACTGGTCAATAAAGAAGTATCATTTACCCTAGATGGATTTTATTATATTTAAAAACAGTCATTACATATTTTAGTTTTAGTTTGCCGATAATACACAGTGGTGGCAAAGCATGGAACAGGGAATCACATAGAATTGGGCTTGATTTTTGTTTTTCTCCATTACTCAGTGTATGACTTCGTCAATGTACTTATATATCAATTTTGACATTACTTAAAAGAGGGGCACTTCCTTATGAAGTAGTTAGAAGTTTTAAATTAGGTAAAGCAAAGGGAAGGAAGGAAGGGATGAAGGAAGGGAGAAAGGGAAGAAGAAAGGCAGGGAAAGAAGAAGGAATGAAGAACATAAAGGAATTCAAAAGATGAGAATAGTAGCTAAAGCAAAGGAAGGGTGACATTAAAGTGAAGACAAAAATTTGCAGCTCTTCTGATACTTTATATCACCGAAAAAATGAATGTAACTGCCTCGATGCCTAGTGTTTGTTGTAATCGGGTCAACATCCAACATTATAGACAAATATTGGGATTTGATAAGCTTAGCTCCTGGGATGAAGAGTCAGTCAGATGGTAGACTGAGTACTCTCATGTTTCAAGACCCAAGAGTAAGATGAACAATGCACATATTATATCCTAAAGCAAAAACTAGGCTCACTCAAAATATTATCATTCTAAGTGAATCAGTGGTAAGAATTTAAAAATGAAATATTAATTAGGGTAAGTAAAATTGATTTTAAATATCTAAAAAGCTGGTTCTTAACCAGATGCCCCTGAATATGAGGAAGGGCAGAAAGAAAATACTTGAGTTAATTAAAAAGATGCTCAACAAGAAGATGTACTTTTGAGATATAAATATACTAGAGGTGAAAAGTGATCAATATTAATTGTAAGGGAGCAATGAAGACAAAGCACAGGAAACCTGAAAATGATAATCCAAAGGAATGGCATGACCCTAACATGAGTTACATAAAACTGAAGTGAATACAACAGATGAAAAAGTTCAAGGGAGCCACGGTTAAAGATGAAAGGTAAATTGCTGAGAATATAAAGACAAATAATTAGGTCCTTGACAGAGAGAATGCTTCTGTAATGAGCCCTTTGAGAATTTTAAAGGAAACAGTGAAAACAGATATGGATATTTCACTAATTGAATTACTATTCCATGTTCCCCTTGACTACAACAGGAAAAATCATTGTCACGTAAATTGTATGTTGGAATTACAAATACATGTTTAAAAATGAATGATATAATGTTGCCTTGGCATTCAGGAAGGGTAATTATGCTATTTGTAATTAATAAAAGATACTAAACTATGCAGCTAATTTTCTTTCCATGTATAGATAAATTAAAGGAGAGAATAAGGTCTCTATTTTTTTAAAATCTTTTTCAAATGTAGTAATATAAAGTGCTTAAATGTGAATTTAAAATGAGACCTCCAGCCATGATGGGGTAACTGGAGCAGGACAAGCATTTCTGCCAAAACCAATTATAAAACTGGACATAATACATAATGCAACTGTATTTATTTTGGAGAGCAGGCAGGCAGCACAGGATTTTCATCCCCAAAGGAAGGAAAAACTGGCATGAACTCCACCATTGCTTGGGCTTTCTGTCTGAAGGCACTTTCTAGATTGCATTTCAGGCAAGTGAGCCCAAGAGCTCACAGATCTCAGAGTCTCACTGAGCTGAAGAGAAAATCAGAATTGGGGACTGCTGAGGTGCTGATGGAACTTGTGAGGGCAGAATGAAAGAGTGAAATGAGTGAAACTAGAGGGAAATGAGTTGTACAAAGAGGGGCTTCCAAAACTGCACAGGAGCCCCTTAGAAGAGTCTTCAGCCAAATGCCAAGCTCTGCAAGTACAGGTTGACACTCCCAAAGGCCCGACAGATCAGCTCCGGGGAAGCCTGGAGTGAAATTAAAGTGAAATATGGACTAGAACAGAAAACATTTTGCGAGTGTTGAGTATTTCTAAACTAGTTAATGGTAGAAAGCAAAATTAAATTGAGGGTCCTTGGATCTTTCCAGAGGTCTCTGCATCATCTAGACCGCTGGCCAGTACACAGTCCAATGGTGGTGATCACAATGTCAGCTGCCAGACATTTTATATCTATGCCATTTCTTTCATTTTCTCTTCCCTCCCTCTGTTTCCTCTCCTCTTTCCAGACTCTCTGCAGCAGGATGCTCACTATCCCTTCCTCGGTGTTGGCCCAGAAGTGAGACCTATCAACAGGAGATAAAGGAAGGGGGAGCTGACAGGCACTTAGAGGGGGTGGCAGCCCAGCTGTTAGGTCCCATGGCATCTGGTTCCTGAAGAGGTTCTCATACAGATATAATCCAATATTGACTAACATTGAGGTTGAGAGTCATAGCTTGTTAAATTGAAAGAGGTTTCAGAGGATGAAACTTAAGTTCCTTCTTTACAGCACGAGTTACTCTCCAAAATTCTAGGTCTATGAAGTATGTTTGTGTTACATGTCTCTGCTTTTCACTTTAATTACGTATTAATTTATCCACCTACATTTCTTTCTAAAACTCACTCCCATATCAGTATATTCTGCGAAATGTATCATTAACCTTCTTTTCATCTTGTTTTGAGACAGAGTCTTGCTCTGTTCCCCATGTCGGAGTACAATGGGGTAATCATAGCTCACTGCAGCCTCTACCACCTATACTCTAGCCATCTTACCACCTCAGCCTTCCAAGTAGCTGGAGCTACAGATGTGCCTAGCTATTTTTTTCATGTCCAGCTATTTTTTTTCTTTTTTTTACTTTTCGTTGAGACTGTGTCTCCTTGTATTGCCCAGGCTGGGCTCGAAATCCTGGGCTCAAGTGATCCTCCCACCTGGGTCTCCCATAGTGCTGGAATTACAGGTGTGAGCCACCTGTACTCCATGCCCAGTCTGTCCATTATTATTATTATTATTACTATTATTTATTTGCTGCCATTTTCCACATTTATACTAATTTTTTCACTCTCTCCTCTTGTAAATGTATTTTCATTTGAATATAATTAGCAAGAATTTTAGTCTATCCTAAATATATTTAATTAGAGGCAAAGGTTAAAATAAAGTTTTAATGACAAATTACAATGAAATACAAAAGATATGACATATGCCATATTATGTTTATCGGTCAATATAAGTTAATGTGATAAATGAATGTCTACAGAAAAATTAAATATGTCTGCTATTGTGGTAAGTTTAAATTTTTTTGCTTTGGAAAATACATATTACCCTTTAAATTTTATCATAAGATAATACATAACCATTTTATTAATCTTTTTATGTGGGCTTCCATATATTGAAAATATTTTAACATTTTAAATTTCTTTAAACTTTAAAAACAGAAAACTATGTAGGTTTACTGGGGCTGTTTTTTAAAGCTGGCATTATTTAACTTTTGTTAGACAACATTTGAGAAGGTTCTGTTTATTCTTACAAACAGTATAACATTGAAGGCTGGGCGCAGAGGTGGTGCCTGTAATCCCAGAACTTTGGGAGACTAAGGCGGGTGGATCACCTGAGGTCAGGAGTTTGACACCAGTCTGGCCAACATGGCTAAACCTCAACCCTGTATCTACTAAAAATATGAAAATTAGCCAGGCATGGTGGCCCATGCCTATAATCCCAGCTACTCAGGAGGCTGAGGCAGGAGACTCGCTTAAACCCAGGAGGCAGAGGTTGCAGTGAGCTAAGATTATTACATCACTGCACTCCAGCCTGGGCGACAGAGCAAGATTCCATCTCAAAAAATAAAAATTAAAAAAAAAACATTGAGAACTGTGCTTCAAAAATGGCATGTGGCAATGTTTGTAAGCTCGTTGGGCCATATATCACACTTTCATTATTCTACAAAGAGTTTGGAAATTTAGGAGAAGATTAAAAGTTATATTTATTTTGTAAAACCTGTATCTGAGGAGATTATTCAGACTTAACCAAGTAATACCTAAGTTTTTCTTTGGCACAAAAGAAAATACTGTAAATTGAAAGGAAGTAAAATAATAATTTTGGGCAAGTGTATAGAAATAACCAAACTAATCCACGTGCTAAATAATAAACCTATCGTTAAAGGCAATTTCAGAAAAAAAATGAGTGTACTTTTATAAAACCTACAGATAATTCATTATTTGTCAGCTTTCAGCAGTGAAAAGTTTGATTAGAGCTGACCTAAGTTCTTGTCCTTGGATGTCCTGCCTGGGCTCAGTCCTATAAAGGGTTCCTGCTCTGATGTTTATGCTTTGCTTACTTGTTCTCAGTGCTTTCATCACTAGGACAATTTTATAGATGGACTAAATAAATGGTCCCAATTTTTCATGCCTCCTGTATCCATTCCTTTTGGTTATATTCTCCCACATTAACCCTGGATTGGGCGGGCAAGTAACATTTACACTTGAACAAAATAACAAATTATTATTATTGTAAGCCCTAAAGCAATGGCTGCTTACTACAATAGCCCTCGTCAGATTTAGCTTTCTAGCTTTGGAGGGAGATGACGTTCTCAGAAAAGCCACTAAGATGTGCCAACTTGGTTTTCTCAATAGACTGTAACTGTATTCCTTCCTAAATTTTGCTTCATTATTCCATCAGAGTGCATACTAAATATTAGGATATTATTCTTATTCACATTAGATAATTATCCAAAATTTCTTATTTATCGCCTTAAGAGTTTCATTCTCTGCACTGAGTCCCTGGTCAGTGTGATGAACAACTTCTGGCACAGATGGGAAAACAGAACGCCAAGGGCTCCCTGGGCGAGTCCTGGTGTTTCCGTTTTTTCAGGAATACCAATGTGCTCCTCTGTGATCGTACTTGGTTTGGGGTAAGGGGCTATGGCTTTTGATAGAGAATGGGCAGGTAAAAGTGTGTGAGAGATTTTCTTCCTTCACTTTCTGGAAGTAATGTGTATGGAATGCAGAGCAGTGGAGGGAGAAGACAGGAGTCTGCAAGACCTGGACTCACCTCGAGTGAGCAAAGAAGGCAGCAGATCCATGAACAACACAAGCAAGGCACAAGAGAAAGCTTCCAAGCAAAGAAGGGTGTGTATCAGAGAGTGACACCAGAGCCATCATGGGTCTCAGGACAGGAAGACTCCCGACCTCCTGCAGTCACTGTAAGGGATCCCTGTGGGACTTCAGGAAGAGAGATATTGACAGGGGTTGGGGGCCAGGGTGGGGTGGTTCATTCACAGTGATGATTTCCCTGTGTTGCAATGAATCTTTTCTTATGGTTGAGTCTTTCTCTAAAATATTTTGTTGGTGCTTGCTAATATTGAACGTTCCATTGTGCTAATATGCTACAAGGCTAAGCTGAGACATTGGATTTAGTGCTAGGAGTACTTCTACATACCTCCTCTTTCCTTCCTGCATGCCGGTTCCCACATTCTAGAGTCATCTCTAACACATCGCAGGGTCCTGTCCCACTCGTGAGCTCTATTAACTTATTCAGATCCCTGAGTCTAGGCAGCTTATTTATACCAATGACAATGGATTACGCCCAGAAGAACTACGAGAAATGGAATAAAAATTTCAGAACGTGTTCTACTAAATAGATCACTTACTAAATTGAACAGATTCATGAGGATATATTTAAAACACACACACAGCATGGTGTAAAACATTTATTTGATACCTCACAGGAGTTGATTTTGTGGCAGATTAAACTACAGAGTTAATTTGAGTTTAAAGCATGACTTTTCACACAAACCGAGGCAAGCTGTTAGAACTAAGCGGTGGTCCCACTGGTCTAAATATTAATAAATCAAATAGCCTACACAACTCTACAAATATTGCCATGTGTTTTAGAAACACAATCGATCATGCACGAAGACTATACAATGAAGAATATAGCAGAAAAATGGAACAGATTGAAGACATGTGCATAAAATACTTTTGATGAAAATTATGACACAAACCTTAATTAATGTCTAGAACTAATGCATCTACTTGGCTAAATTATTATAAAAGGAAATTTTAAGAGAGAAAATGACTGATGTTTGGATAGAAAGATATGGTGACTCAGAATTCTAACTGGATAGAATGCTGTAGCATAAATAATATATGCGTCTTTTCAAAATTTTTGCTTAATAACTTGATACCACAATTAAAAGTCAGTGGAATTGAATAAAACATGTTTTTGTATATGAATCATACTCCTTTCACCATACTATGCAGGTTTAAAATAATTCAATATCCTACATTCAACAATTGCTAATAAACACCCAATTATTTCTCAATTTAGCTAAAGAGTGAGGCAATTACATGAGTCCATAATCTCATATAATTTTGAAATAACAGAATTGCCCATTTAATTGATAATTGCTTTTATTCACTCACTTTTACATAGTACATATTTTGCAAAAACCTACAATTGCACTTTTATTGCAATAGCACAATAGGGTTCTAATATTCTTCCAAAATTAAGTTGTAAAATATTACAGAGGCCAAAAAAACCCTTACATTTTTAAGTGTGATATTCCATGTGGTACACATTTTCCTGCTTGTTATATTGTTCAGATAGAATCATTACAATTACCATCAGGACACGTGCTTTATAGGGGGAAACACCACACTAAGGATGCTGCTTATTGGCCATAATCCAGCATCAGTTTCATTCCTTGGAAGAACTGTCTTGCAGATTCATATTGCACTACTTACAACAAGTTCTATTCTGAGAGGGTTTCTCTAGCTCATGTGATTAAGAGACTTTTCACTCAAGCATGTGGATTCATCGTGATTTCCATTTTCTCAAACTGTCTTACACAGTTTCCTTATTTCTGGATTTCAAATAAAGTACATTTCTACAAAAAATATGTGTTCTAAGAAGACAGGTATAGGTAATCATCTAGGGACAATTATATATTTATATTTGTGGTTGTAATTTATAACATTAGCCAATATTTTGAGTGTTTGTTGTGTCAAAGTAAGTGCTTTACATGAATTAATTGATTTGATCATCAGAACCATCCTATGTAGATAGTCTACTATCCTCATTTTTACAGGTGAGAAAATCAAGATACAGAAATATTAGTTAACTTGCTTAAAGTTATTCAGTTAGAAATGGTAGAGCCAGTATTTGAATTCAGGTGACCTGACTTCATCTAGCCGTTATAGCAAAATGGGAAATGTGCTGAAGTTGGACTCTCTCTGTTGAGGTTCTACACCAGGCAAATGGCAATAATCACTGAAGGTCCTTGGGAAAAGCATGTAACACTTATGAGCCTCATTTTCCATTCCTGCACAATGAGGAAGCTGGGCTACATGTTTTTGTTAGTACTAGAATTCCCTTATTTGCTCTCTGCAAATAAGAGATCATTTGCACGATTTTGAAAAATGTCTGCTTGAATTTCATTTTCTTTGTTTCAAAAAAAGTCCTATTCTTGACCTAAAGCTCATGCTTTGTATTCACACTTTTAGGAAAGATGGATAACATTTTTAATCTAAGAAATTTATTTCTAATATTTTACCCTGAAAAATGCAGAGATATAAAATATGCCTGCCTCTTGACTCTGTGGCCCATGTGGTTATGACCCATGGGCTTCTGATGCAGTCCCTGAATGTTAGCGAGTGCTGACACAGGCCTCATCTTTGGTCAATACAAATCAGTATTTCCTGCCTATATTGAAACCATCAGCACAAAAACAGATGAGTATAAACGCAAAAAACAAGCTTTTCACTTTTTCCCCTGTCTCTTACAATATGTCCACAGTTGAAATAGGCTGCAGCCACCTAACAGAGTTCCAGGAGGAAGCCTGTACATCTTCATGCAGGGGAAAAAGGAAACTCAGTCATTCGAAGTTTGAGAATTCTTAGAGTCACAGAGGTACAATGGACATTGGGGTTGAGACAAAAGAGAGGAAGAACAAAATCAGAGTCATAACGGGTTTGGTAAAACAGATAGCTCTTGAACTCAGAAATCTGGATTTCCACGGCTGAGTGCAGTGACTTGCGTCCGAAATCCCAGCACTTTGAGAAGCCGAGGCGGGCAGATCACTTGAGCCCAGGAGTTCCAGACAGCCTGGGCAACATGGTGAAACCCCATCTAGGCAGAAAAAAAAAAAAAAAGAAAAAAAAATTAGCTGGGCATGGTGGTGCATGCCTCTAGTTCACTAGTTGAGAGGCTGAGGTGGGAGAATTGCTTGAGCCCAGGAGGTGGAGGTGCAGTGAGCCGAGATCGCACCACTCACTGCCCTCCAGCCTCAGCGACAGAGCAATATTCTATCTCAGAAAACCTCAAAACAACAATCTGGATTTCCAGACAA
This sequence comes from Theropithecus gelada, assembly GCF_003255815.1. Classification (NCBI taxonomy): domain Eukaryota; kingdom Metazoa; phylum Chordata; class Mammalia; order Primates; family Cercopithecidae; genus Theropithecus; species Theropithecus gelada. The sequence continues at coordinate 177,296,684 of NC_037672.1, read as the reverse complement.
GAATGCTGAGCACTGACTCCATGGATGTGTGTCTATATATACACGAGGTAATGTGAGAATTCCTTTCCATACTATCATTTAGTCATATCTTCACGACCAAACTCATCATGTTTTTGTTCAGCTACCTAACATCATTGAATCAGATTATGTAAATCTTGAGTGAAGGCTTTGCCAGTTAATTTGGTACACCTTTAATTATATCAGTGTCTTTAGCTTTTCTTAGGAATTTCTTTGCTCAATTTTGTTTGCTTCACTGGCTCCCCGGGCACGGGGCCCAGACTGGTTTAATTCATGTTTATGGCTAAGTCCGGAGTCCCTGAAGCTGCATTTCCAGTCAACATGCTATGAATTGTCATCATTATAATCTGCAAACAGATGTGAAATATTCGTACCTAGGTCTTAGGTTTGGTCACTGTAATCCACATCTGATTAATATTCTGTTTTAGGGACATTAAAACCTGTAATTATTTTCAGTAAAAATGCCAAATAGAAATGTCTACTTCTTATTCAACCTGACAACATCCTCTGAGAATTTTCCTTGATAAGATGAAAGGAGATTTTATTATTTTTGGTACTGTTTAGCTAATAGAGTCCTAGAAAGTTGCATTTGAATATGAATTATTTTTTGCACCAAACAGTATTAAAATTTTACTCAATGATTGGGTAGCAACATTATAGAGGTGAAATGAAAAATGATAATAAACTACTTGATTTATAGCTATTACTAAATAAAAAATACCACTTAAAAGTTTGCAAAAGTACCTCTACCAAATAAATTAGCTGCTGATGTCATATAGAGAAATACAGATAGAATCACCTATTTATTTTGTCATTAAGTTCATAAAAATCTACATTTGAATTTTTTTTTTTTTTTAAAGAAAGTAGTGTCATTCATTGTCACTTTACTTCTGAGTGGAAACCTTGTTTTCTTGGAAGTTTTCAAACAGTTGTTAAATCTTCATTAGAAGAAGCCTTTTTACCTCCAAGAATTATACCACAAATATTTATGGAACTCCGGGATCTTTCATTGAATATCACAATATGCATAAGATAAGCTACATTAGCAATGAAATACTCTGAGAAGATTAAAGCAAGATTTAAAATGTCTAATATTAAAAGAAATCTGTGACACAGAAAGTATTAACACATTTCTATGTTCATATTAAAAGAGTTGATCTATGAATTAGCATAACTTGTTATATGCTACAAGGTTAAGGAACAATCAAGTCAGTGTCCAAAGAAAAGGGAAAAGAAAGAGGAGGAAAATTAAAATGTACAAATAAAATAATATTTAATTTTATCTGAAAATTCCATCTTCTTAGCAAACTTTGTTCGAGGCCAGATAGAATAAATAATAAAGATAAAATTAATTGTTTTAAGCTGTGCTCCAACATTTCAACTCAATTTGTTATTCTCTGGAGAATCTAAGAAGTAATAAGTTATTCAAATGAGCAGCCCCAGACCTCTCCCTGTTTATCATATTGATCAATTGTTTCCTTGAATTTATAATTACTTATAAGCTTGATAGTGGGTAATATTTGATTTGTGTGAGACTGCTTTGACAGTCTAGTCCTTTGGTTTAGCTCACACATTTATGCCTGAGTAGAGTCAAAAAACTATACTGTGATTTCTTTTCAGAAGCTACTTTCAGTAGCACTTGTCAGGAGAATATCTGAGAAAAACCATTAGAAAGTTTTAGAAAACGTAACTTGCCATTCATGCCAGGTGACTTCAGGTGTTTACAAAGAATGTACTTAAAAATGATTTGAAAGGATAAATCCAGCTGATTCTTGGATTACTTCTTCAGTCTCTAACTCAAAATGTTAACAAAGAAAGAGCAGATATGGACATAGATTTGATTAGTCTGCACTTGGCGAATGAGGAGGAAGGATGAGAATATCCCAAATGCCAGTCAAATTAGAGTCAGACCCAGCTTACCATGCAGTATATTTAGAGTACTCCAATCATTTCTCATGCCCATAGTAATACTCTTTTTAATCAAAGTAAGACTTCTATGTTTTCAAGCCAATTCTTGAGAAAAGAACACATGCATTCAGATTGCCATTGTACATAACATTTGGATTTCAGTTATAAAAGCCTCTCATTGTGAATCATCATAGACTTTTGATGAATATCCCATTAGGATAACGATTCAGTCAGCTGCAATATTGTTTATAATTTTAAAGCCTTTTAGGCTGTGATGAAAGGGAAGTAATTTTGTTTCATTTAAAAGAGGATAGTTCTGAAACAACTGAAGGATATTCAAGAAAGAGACAGTCCTATTTTTCTTTTCCATGTATATTTTATTATACAAATTAGGTTTTATTAGTCTATTTTACCAAATGGTTTTCTTTAAAACAACTTACATTAATGTAAAAGATCCCCGTGCCTCCTGTTCTTACTTAGTATATTTATTTTCATTCACTGCCTTGACTTGTTCTGCAATGCCACAAGAGGCAATGAGCTAATGCCAACAATGTTCCATTGCCCTGTAACCATGAGGAGTCAGCAATGTCTTCTAAACACCTCACTCTTTCCAGCTGAACGATAGTTTGACAGTTATTAAAAAAAATTCCTAAATCTTCTAAGCTGATTAATGTTGATGAAATTTGTCCAAAATTTAGTAAACTTGATTTCCTTTGAAACCAGCAATACTCTTGTTTGCTTCATAGCAATAGATATATAACAGAGAACACAATTTTGAGAGAACTAGAGAGTACATGCTGTTTACTGAAAGACAGTTGATGTATGAGATGAAGTAGATCTTAAAATATGAAAATTTAAAACCTTACTAATCTTCTGGTCACAGAAAGAAGCTGCCGAAGTTCCAGAAAAAAGAGCTGATGTTTCTCCTCAAAAATCAATATTGAATCCATTAAATATTCAGCAAAGTACTCTATTTAAACACTGAAATGTTGTCTAATCAAATTTACAAGTGACCGAAACCTGAATGATTTGAGAAAAGGAATTAGAGATCATCCAATAATATGTAAAGAACCTGAATATGATTTTTGTAGTTAAAATATTCTTTTCTAAAAGAGACCTAAAAGCTTCACTAAATGATCAGATCACTAACAGTACGGAAAAGCTTCAAAATGTCTATTCCTTTTGCTCATTGTAGATAGATTAATCAGGACATTCACAGCTACATCGCATTTATCCACACACCTTGTGGAATCTAGACTAAGTCGCATTGTAGGGAAGGCTGTAGCACCTGGATTCCTGTTCAGAATGGAAGGACTTAATCGCCCAGCTATTGGGCATGATGCCCTTGTTTTTGTTGTTTTGTTTGTTTCTTTGTTTTTGAGATAAGCTCTTTCTCTGTTGGTCATGCTGGAGTGTGGTGTCATTACCACAGCTCACTGCAGCCTCAACCTCCTGGGCAGCCTCTTGAGGAGCTAGGACTACAGGTGTGTGCCATCATGCCCAGCTAATTTTTTCATTTTTACAGAGATGGAGGTCTCACTGTGCTGCCCAGGCTGGTCTCAAACTCCTAGGCTCAAGTGATCCCCCCGCCTCGACCTGCCAATTGCTGGAATTACAGGCATGAGCCACCACACCTGGCCAGTATGATGCATTTCACCCATCAGCCTTCTCATAAAATTGCTCTCAGGTGAAGAGAGCTGCCACAGTCCAGGACACATCTCTGTTCCAGGGACAACTACATCTAATGAGTGGCGAGTGAGGAAGTATAGAGGCCCAACCCCTCATGACCCCAATTTAAGACAACTTTGAAGGGCCTTGAGATCAGGGGAGGCTTTGCTTTAACTGCATCACTGCCTAATTTATTTCTCTGTCCAGTCCTGCTTCCTTGCCTTCCCCCACGAGGGAAGGAATAGATGAAACTTCTTACCCACTGATCTCTGGCTCAGGGTTTGCTTTCTAGGGAACTTGGCCAGCCACACATGTTCACGCTCACATAACACTGCAGGTCTCTAAAATCCTGAGAGTGTGCTTTCTTCATACATCAAATAATTGTAGAGGGACCTAAACGCGGATGCACAAGTGTGACTGTGTGTCTTTGCCACATTTTGCAAGACAACTTTTTAAAGACATTTGCAAAACTAGAAGCAAGGAGGTGTAAAATCTGAACTATTTCCAGGTGGCTAGCAATTAAGAATATCATGATGACTATCTTGGTGTGATGCCAAATTTTATTAACTTTAAAACATAATAGAAAACTTCATGCAGTTGTGAGGATAAGTTGAGAGATGCAGTTACTTTTGGTAAAGCAGTGACTGGGTACAAGCCATAATTTCTCAATCCTCTAATGAAACTATTCCCCAGAAATCATAATGAATACACCACTCTCATTATCTGGGTACATAAAACTATTAAGTACATTAGGAGTTATTATGTAATCAAAACTGGGTACAGAATAACCTCAATCAGTGATGACTACTTGAGAAATTCTGGCATATCAAACTTCTCAGAAAGATATAACAATATCATAAAGCAAGAGACTCTTGAAAAGCTCCACTAGCTAGAGGGGTCGTGGTCAGTAGTGAGAGGCCCCAGGGGAACTGATCCTAATGATGACTACTATTGAAAAAACACTTAAAATGAGATACTCACCTTGCAGTTACTCACTTGCTAAAGTAGATTTATGAAGAATTTCTGAAAATATTTTATTCATGTATTCATTCATTTCTTAGCACGTGGCTGGTACTATTATTACAGTGTTGTAGAGGACGTAAACTAAATATAAGACAGGCTTAGTCCTCAAAGAGAATTATTCGCATAAGGAGAAATATGGTAATCATAATAACATCCCCAATAACCACTATAGTCACCATTTACTAAATGCCACTAGTTGCCAGGCATTGGCTATGTGATTTATGTACACTGCTTTTCATTCGCATGAGTCATAAGAAGCAGATGCTATTCATCCCCTTAGGAAATGATAAACTGCAGGAATGAAAGTAGGGTTTTTTTTTTTTTTTTTGCCTCATGTTTCCCAGATAATTGTTAGCTACTTTGGGATTTGAAGTTAAGTACACACAATTGCAAATTCTAATTCTTTCTTTTTGCTACCTTTCCAAAATGAAACATAAAATGTTTAAATAACAATACAAATACATTCACAGGTAAACAACATAATGACTAAATGAATGATAAAGAGATAATAAGCACTCAAGGAGTTAAGACAGAAATCAGAGAAATGTTGAGAAAAGTTTAATTTCTCCCTCCCTTCCCACACCACCCAGCTTTTTCTTAGGGAGGACTTAAATTCTTCTTTGAGAGGAAACTTTTATATATATATAGCATTATATATGTGTAAAAGAATATATGTAATATATACTATGTGTATATCTTATAGCTATTTTATTTATATATATTTTATTTGTGTATATATTATATATACTTGTGCGTATATAATATATACAATATATTATGTATATGTATGTTTGTATTATGCATATATGTATGTACATTAAATACATATATGCGTATGCATGTCTGTATATACATATGTATGCATATGTAAAATGAATATACATATGTGTATGTGTATATGTCTATATTATATACATATATGTGTGTATATATGTATATATGTATGTATATGTATATACATATATACACATATATTTCATATATGTATACATATATGTGTGTATGTGTGTGTATAAAATTATATTGAGCCCTTTGGTTATGCAAAGTTAAAGCAAAAATGGGATTACTTGCTTTATGACATTAAGAAATTAAAATGTTCTTAAATACACAGTAAAAATTGTAAATCTAATGATTCTAAAAAACTGTGTTTGTTCTCAGAAGATGAGTGTATATCTGTGTATATTCTGTTTCCGAGACATTTGCTGCTGTCAGATCAGGAATATCAGTCTTTGAGTATTGACTGAAAGGTGGGGGACATGTCTTCACCTTATGCTGAGGTAGAAACTTAAAGTTTCCAGATAAGAAATTTATGTTCCCTGACCTACTGGGTTATATCCTCATAAAGAATGTTATGCAACATTGAATAATCTATACTCCAGAAAATGCATGATTGTTAATTGTTGGGTTCTGATAGGCTGTCCAGTGGGAGAAGGGGAAACTCAAAGCTCAACTTACAAATAGGGAGACATTTGAAGATGTTTTTGGTCCAAACGAGGAAGGTTACCTTCCCTATTCTCCCATCACACATCCAAATTACATCTAGAGGTAAAGGAGGCTTGAACTCAGGGTGGTAGAACTGGGACAAAACAATTTTTCTCTGAGGAGAGGATGTTACTTCCTTAGCATGGCAGTAGTCAAAGAAAATGAAGTCAAAAAATCGGGTTACTACTCAGCAGGCTGAGGTGGGAGAATCCCTGGAGCCCAGGAGGTTGAGGCTGTAGTGCTCAACCTACACTGTAGTCACTGCTGCACTTCAGCCTGGGTGACAGTGAAACCCTGTTACTGAAAAAGTTACCTAAAAAAAAAGAAAGAAAATAGGGTCTTCTTGTAAAGAAATGCAAATAGGTGGACCCTGCTGCAGTCTTATTTTCATACACATTTAAAAACCATTCAATAATTATTTGTTTAATCATTGCCATATAAATAACAATGCTCTTAATATAGTAACATGGCTTCAGTCATGAGATAATTGATGCTTTGACTATCAAAATGACAATAACAAAAAGCTAGTTGATTATACTACCACATAAAAGCCCCTAAACAAGTGACATTTCTCAAGTGACTTCCACGAGGTAACCACGTCAGATTCTGCTAAGCTGGAAGAGGAAGGCAGCAATGTTAACAAGGACCTGTAAGATAATATGAACTTTTATTTTTTTCAGAAAAATCTAAATCAGTTAGACTATAACTTAGTTACATACAGTCATGTGCTACATGAGACTGTTTTGGTCAATGACAGACCACATATAAAGACCATGATCCTACAAGATTATAATATCCCACTTTTACTGTCCTTTTTCTATGGTGAGATATATTTAGATACACTAACCCTTATCATTGTGTTACAATTGCTTACAACATTCAGTCCAGTCACATGCATGCAGGTCTGTAGCCCAGGAGCAGCAGACCCTACCATACAGCCTAGTTGTGCAATAGCTGCATCATCGAGGTAAGTACACTGTGATGTTCATACAACCAGGAAATTGCCTAAGGACACGTTTCTCAGAATGCACCCCTCCCATCATTAAATTATGCATGACTGTATTCTGCATAACTATAGATGCTGACTCCTATAAATAGGTCCTATAAAACTCGTGGCAACTAAAACCCAAGTTCTCACTTGGAGGATCAACAGTATTAACATAAAGAGAAACCGCAAAGCACCACATGGACCACATGCTGGAATGGGAGTCTCAGCTTCCTCCTTGCACTTCTGCAAAGTAACATTGCCTGGTATGGTTCGGTGACAGGCAAAGACTTTGTTTTATAACTAGAAAAGCATAAAGGAGAGACTCTCTTAATTTAACTTGGGGGACCAGTGTTTCTGCTATGTTATTGTTAGGATAGAAATGTTCCAGAAAAAACAGTGTGCAAAATTATCTTAGTGAGATTGGACATAGCCTTGTTTAATTAACTGATGCAATTCTAATTATGTAATTGAGGAAAAGACAATTTAGGTAACTAGGGCGTACTTCCAAAGTATAAAATCAACATTATATTTTCTCATCTGTTAATAACTAATATGGCTGAATATATAAACAACTACTTAGTTAAATTATTCTAAACAAGCTAAATTTATAGTTCTCCATTTGCAGTCAAATACAATACTGCAGCCCACAAAACACAAACAGAAGCATTTTGCTTACTTTGCTATAAGTAATAATAAACCATAAATGTTTTCTTGAGAAATTCCACAAATGTTGATATTATAAATCACAGAAAAATTCATTTTAAAATTTGCTTAATAAAGAAAAGAGAAGGCAATAACTTCAGACCTGATAATAATTTCTGACATTTACATTATCTGAAATAATAACACTGAAGGGTTCTTTAGAAATAGTAACAATTTTTAAAATAGGCTGGTTAAAACACAGCTAGCAGATATTTATAGTGTAATATATTTTGAAAAAGTTCTCGCTTGCTAGCCGGTCATGCTGAGGAGATACGAGTACAGGCAGAATTTAGCAAGATTCCTCTTCTGATATTTCCCTATGTATTTCATTTGCTTTCAAGTGTCATTGAGTAAATTGATATTAGATATACCTAGTAATAAAGAATTTTTTTTAACAATGGCCGTTATGACTTAATGTCCACTTCATTTAAACCTCAAAGTTAATTGCTTAAAAACAAAAGCCATATTCTCTACTAATCTTTCTCCTCTTTCGTGGTCATTTTTCTGTTAATGACAGAAACACAGCATCTAATTTTCTACAACTGGATTTTTCCAAAATTGGAATCCTTTTTGCTTCTTCCCTTTCTCTTCTCTATGCATTCTTCTATCCCTATTCAAAATAATTAGAATCATGTATTCTCTTCTTCCTTTTCAGTCCTCCAAATAACTTAGTCTATGACTCAAGTCGTCCTTAGCCTACTTGGTAAAAAAATCTATGTATCACCATCTTTCTTCATTCATTAAATAAAATTGCTAAACACCTGCAATATGACTATATACATTTTAGGAATCAGAGTCAGACAGACCAAAGGTTGATTCCTGGCTTGACTGAGTAGCCGTATGAACTTGAGGAAATGGTGCAATGTCTCCAAGGCACTATTTCTGACTCTGAAAAATGGGTAATAGTGCTACAGATCTCCTACTGTTGTGAGAATTAAATAAATGATTGCAAGGAAAGCATAGATGATGTTGTCTGCTGTGTGCCACGTATTATATAAACATTCGTTCTCCTCTTTCCTCCTAAACATCATCATCCTGTTACAGTGAATGTTTTCAGCCTTCTGTTAAGTTACGTCTCTGTCTTGGAACACCTACTGGTTTTCAGAGGCATGTCGGACTCACCTCTATATTCCCATCATCTAGCATAGTATCTCACGGTGGGAGTTCAATCCATGTGTGCCAAATTTCTTAATGCCAGTATATTTGGCTGAACCCATCACTACATGTTCTTCTGTTGGAAATGAAAACCAACAAAGATCAAAAGAGACAAAGAAATGCATTACATAATGGTAAAGGGATCAATGAAAAAAGAAGAGCTAACTATCCCAAATATATATGCACCCAATACAGGAGTACCTAGATTCATAAAGCAAGTTCTTAGAGACCTACAAAGAGACTTAGACTCCTACACAATAATAGTGGGAGGCTTTAACACCCCACTGTCAATATTAGACAGATCAATGAGACAGAAAATTAACAAGGATATTCAGGACGTGAACTCAGCTCTGGACAAAGTGAACCTAATAGACATCTACAGAACTCTTCACCCCAAATCAACAGAATACACATTCCTTTCAGCACCTCATCACACTTACTCTAAAACTGACCACATAATTGGAAGTAAAATACTCCTCAGCAAATGCAAAACAACAGAAATCATAAAAAACAGTCTCTCAGACCACAGTGCAATCTAATTAGAACCCGGGATTAAGAAACTCACTCAGAACCACACAAGTACAGGGAGAATGAACAACCTGCTCCTGAATGACCACTGGGTAAATAATGAAATAAAGGAAGAAATAAATAATTTCTTTAAAACAAATGAGAACAAAGACATATGTACCAGAATCTCTGGTTCACAGCTAAAGGAGTGTTTAGAGGGAAATTTATAGCACTAAATGCCCACAGGAGAAAGTGGGAAATATCTAAAATCGACACCCTAACATCACAATTAAAATAACTAGAGAAGCAAGAGCAAACAAATTCAAAAGCTAGCAAAAGACAAGAAATAACTAAGATCAGAGCAGAACTGAAGGAGATAGAGACACAAAAAAAACCTTTAAAAAATCAATGAATCCAGGAGCTAGTTTTTTGAAAAGATCAGCAAGATAAACTGCTATCCAGACTAATAAAGTAGAAAGGAGAGAATAAAAAAGATGCAATAAAAATTGAGAAAGGGGATATCACCACTGATCCCACAGAAATACAAACTGCCATCTGAGAATACTGTAAACACCTCTACGGAAATAAGCTAGAAAATCTAGAAGAAATGTATAAAATCCTAGACACATATAACCTCCGAAGTATAAACTAGGAAGAAGCCGAATCGCTGAATATACCAGTAACAAGTTATAAAATTGAGGCAGTAATTCATAGCCTACCAACCAAAAAAAAAAAAAAAAAAAAAAAAAAAAAAGCCTAGACTAGATGGATTCACAGTCAAATTCGATCAGAGGTACAAAGAGGAGCTGGTACCATTCCTTCTGAAACTATTCCAAACAATAGAAAAAAGAGGGAATGCTCCCTAACTCATTTTATGAGGCCAGTATCATCCTGATATCAAATCTGGCAGAGACACAACAATAAAAGATAATTTCAGGCCAATATCCCTGATGAAAATTGATGTGAAAATCCTCAATAAAATACTGGCAAACTGGATCCAGCAGCACATCAAAAAGCTTATACACCACTATCAAGTTGGCTTCATCCCTGGGATGCAAGGCTGGTTCAACAAATGCAAATCAATAAACCTAATCCATCTCATAAACAGAACCAATGACAAAAAACACACGATTATCTCAATAGATGCAGAAAAGGCTTTCGACAAAATTCAACACCTCTTCATGCTAAAAACTCTCAATAAACTAGGTTTCAATGGAAAGTATTTCAAAATAATAAGAGCTATCTATGACAAACAAATAGCCAATATCATACTGAATGGACAAAAGCTGGAAACATTCCCTTTGAAAACTGGCACCAGACAAGGATGCTCTCTCTCACTACTCCTATTCAACATAGTGTTGGAAGTTCTGACCAGGGCAATCAGGCAAGAGAAAGAAATAAAAGGTATTCAGATAGAAAAAGAGGAAGTCAAATGTCTCTGTTTGCAGTTGACATGGTTGTATATTTAGAAAATCCCACCATCTCAGCCCAAAATCTCCTTAAGCTGATAAGCAACTTCAGCAAAGTCTCAGGATACAAAATCAATGTGCAAAAATCACAAGCATTCCTATACACCAATAATAGACAAACAGAGAGCCAAATCATGAGTGAACTCCCATTCACAATTGCTACTAAGATAATAAAATACCTAGGAATATAACTTATGAGGGATGTGAAAAACCTATTCAAGGAGAACTCCAAACCACTGCTCGGGGAAATAAGAGAGGACACAAACAAATGGAGAAACATTCCATGCTCATGGTTGGGAAGAATCAATATCATGAAAATGACCAAACTGCCCAAAGTAATTTATAGATTCAATGCTATTCCCATCAAGCTACTATTGACTTTATTCACAGAATTGGAAAAAACTACTTTAAACTTCATAAGGCACCAAAAAAGAGCCCACATAGCCAAGACAATCCTAAGCAAAAAGAACAAAGCTGGAGACATCATGCTACCTGACTTCAAACTACACTACAAGGCTACAGTAACCAAAACAGCATGGTACTGGTACCAAAACAGAGATGTAGACCAATGGAACAGAACAGAGGCCTCAGAAATAACACCAAACATCTACATCCATCTGATCTTTGACAAACCTGACATAAACAAGCAATGGGGAAAGGATTGGAGAAATAAGAACACTTTTACACTGTTGGTGGGACTGTAAACTAGTTCAACCATTGTGGAAGACAGTGTGGCGATTCCTCAAGGATCCAGAACTAGAAATACCATTTTACCCAGCTATCCTATTACTGGGTGTATACCCAAAGGATTATAAAACATTCTACTAAAAAGACACATGCACATGTATGTTTATTGTGGCATTATTCACAATAGCAAAGACTTGGAATCAACCCAAATGTCCATCAATGATACACTGGATAAAGAAAATGTGGCACATATACACCATGGAATACTATGCAGCCATAAAAAGGATGAGTTCATGTCCTTTGCTGGGACATGGATGAAGTTGGAGACCATCATTCTTGGCAAACTAACACAAGAACAGAAAACCAAACACCACATGTTCTCACTCATAAATGGGAGTTGAACAATGAGAACACATGGATACAGGGAGGGGAACATCACACATTGGGGCCCATCAGAGTGTGGAGGGCTAGGGGAGGGGTAGCATTAGGAGAAATACCTAATGTAGGTGATGGGTTGATGGGTGCAGCAAACCACCATGACACGTGTATATACCTATGTAACAAAACTGCACATTCTGCACATGTACTCCAGAACTTTAAGTATAATAAAAAATTTAAAAAGAAAAAAAAGAAAAGCTCTGTGCCTTTTTCATGTTCATTTTTGCTCACTGAGAATCTACATGAAGAATAAATTTCAAAAATAAAAACCAATAATCCAATAATAAGTATTGGGCTAGTTCAAAAAAGAAGGATGCCAGTTCATAAGCTGAAGATTCAGATTTTTAAAAAATTATTCATTGAACTAAAGCTTTGTGTGTGTGTGTGTGGATATATATATGTATACATATATATACACGCACACACATATATATACACCTATATATGTATACATATATACACTTATATATCCAATGGTGATATATATGTCCTATATATACATATATAGGTGTATACATATATGTGTATATGGGGATATGTGTGTGGATATATATACATCTATATATGTATATGTGTATGTATATATTGATGTATATATGTATATGTATACATATACATATATGTATATATAGATGTATACATGTATCTCCACACACACATATATCCCCCCCACATATATATATCCCATCTATATGATTGTGATACATTTAGTCTCCATACTGTACAATTATAGTTCACTGGAAGGAAATGTTAGTTAAGGGTCATCTCTCCCTTTCCAGAGGCCCAGTGACTTTCAGATGTTTTGGATTTTTTCAAATACACACATACAGACCCGCACAAGTACTACAGCTTCCCCCAATATCCCCCACTTCTATTGCCTCATACAACATCACAGGATGGGAAGGGAAACTCAGAGAACATAAAAATAACACAAAGATAAGTGAAACAATTAGCTTTAAAAAATTATTTTCCCAAGTAAAATAATTTCATGAATGCATTGTAGAGTCAAATAGAAATGATGTCAGAATTTTTCACTGTCTTGTATGTTTCATGCTAATGGGTGTTCACACTGAATGTTGGCTATTTAATGATCTGGAAGATTAGTTACTTTTTGAGGAGATATCCTAGAATGCAGAAGTCATATATTTTCTTTGATCCAGTCTATAATCACACATTTTTACAGTGATAGTAACCAAGAAGTTGTATTTTCTATTACATATCTAGTGAAAAAAAAAAAGATAAATTATGATCACCCTCAGTTGAATTTTATCTACTGTGGATATGAGATAAGATGAAAAAACTAGGGTGCTATGGATGTTTATATAACGGAGATGAGCAACATATATAACCGGGAAAAATATTCCTTTCTGTGTTTTTCTCTGGATCGCTCTGCTTTATCTCCTTTCGTACCATTTTATTTTATTCCAAACCTGTTCATTCTTTGATGTATGTTTCAGCTGCGACTTGCAAAATACATTGTTTGATAAATTAGATACTATGTCCTTATGAAAGATAGAAAGACTTTTATCAAACACAAACATTATTGCAACTTGTACCCAGGAGGGAAACGGAATAGACAGGCCACTTAATTTCCTTTACAGTTGAAGAAGAAAATACATGAGATCAAGAAACCAAATTCTTGCGGGTTGTTTATTGACTGTGACAAAGCCTGTTCGAAATTCTCTGTTCTATTCAGGCCGTGCTACTGTCAACACAGTCCAGAAATATTCCTGCAAAAGAAATGGTCACAGTGACAACGGAAAGCATTGATGGCAAATAGGAATTAAAATTCTCCTCCCAAATGAGTGCTATCTTTCAGCTTTCTTACTTTGGTTGGGAAGAAAGAGAATGTTAATTGCTTCATTTATTGAGTTAGTTTGTTTGGTTGTCTTAACTAACAAACTCAGAAAACGTTTGTAAGTTTTACATTTTTAGTTGCAAAATTATCCGTAAATAATGTATTCATTTTATAAGTCAATAAAACAAGTCACATTTGATACTATGATCATGCTGAAGTACTTTTAAGAATATGTATTTGACATAGATGTTTTTCTTAAGATGCATACTCACATTTTACTAGGTATTTACAGATATAGTAATTTGAGTTTGTAGAAAATAAAATTGAGAGTTTTCTTTTCCATCTTGTTTGTATATGCATGCAAAATGTATTTATTCTATAAGCAGCTGCTCTCTCCACTGGTAGGTAAAAATCTGTGCCTATTTATTCCCCCAGTCCTAATTAAAATGGCACCTCTCCTAGCTACCCTTCATGAGATCTCTTGCCCTTCTGAGACTGATGTGTCATTGTGTCTGCTTTGTAGTTTATCATATATGCTGTTACCCTGTCACATTTTAATTTTTTGAAGAGGTTATTAATCCTAAATATTATAGAGTCATGTATATAATCCTTCATAACTTATTTAATGGAATGGAATATAATGGAGCCTTTTCAACTCATCTTCTCCTTCAAAATATTTTCCTCATTTGAAAATGAAACCTCACAATACAGCACATAGAAGAAAATCTCAAGCCGCGTCTATTTTGAGTAAGCCTGACAATAACAATTGCGGTGACTCACGCCTGGAATCCGACCACTTTTGGAGGCTGGGACGGGCGGATCACCTGGGGTCAGAGGCTCAAGACCAGCCTGGCCAACATGGTGAAACCCCATCTCTATTAAAAATACCAAAAAAAGTTAGCTGGGTGTGGTGGGGGGCGCTGGTAATCCCAGCTGCTCAGGAGGCTGAGACAAGGGAATCGTTTAAACCTGGGAGGCAGAGGTTGCAGTGAGCTGAGATTGCGCCACTGCACTCCAGCCTGGGCAACAAAGAACAAAATTCTGTCTCAAAAAAAAGACACACAGAACCTTTTTTTTTTTTTTTTTTTTTTTTTTTTTTTTTTTAAGTAATACCGCTGAGCACCTCTGGGGATGAATTTTATATGAAATATATTTTTTAAAAGGACAACATCATTCAATAATCATGCTTTCTGTATCATTTGCATTTCTACATAATTTCTGGGGGTCTTACATTTAAAATCTCTACAGCATGGTGACAGGTTTTTAAACTTTAATCAGATCAATAATATTCTTTATTCACTGAGGTTGCATGTTCAAATTTCAGCTATCATTAAGCTCAATTATAACATTTAAATATAAAGATATTTATATTTTTGGTTATATTTATATTTTTTAAATATTTATAATTCTGATAATTACCATATTACCAGGCTTATGGTAATTCTATAGCTGTTACATTTCTGATTTTACCATTTCTGCTTTATGATCTTAAGTTGTGATAAGAATTATAGATTTCACATAAAACTGGTAACTCCTAATGACTGATATAGTCACGCAATTTCCTCATGTCATTCTCCACAGTCTTTTTTGTAGCTATTGATATCCAGCAACTCCTAGTCTTAAACTTTGCCTCTTTGGCATCTGTAAAACAATTATTAATTTCCTGTTTCTCTACATTTTAATTTGTTTAAGCCTACTTCCTCCTATTGTTCTATAACACTGACTCTTCTCACATGCTCTGTTCCACTTTCTCTGTATTCATTTTGTTTACTCCTTTCTTCCTGATGTGGTTTGGATCTGTGTCCCCACCCAAATTTCCTGTCAAATTGTAATCCCCAATGTTGGAAATGGGGCCTGGTGGAAGGTGACTGGATCTTGGGAGCAGACTTCCCTCTTGGTGATGCTGCAATAGTGCGTGAGTCTTCATGAGATCTGGTTGTTTAAGAGTGTGTGGTACCTCCCCGCAACCCGTTCCTTCTGCCCTGGCCATGTGAGGATGCCTGCTCTGGCTTTGCCTTGTGCCATGGGTAAAAGCTCCCTGAGGCCCCCCCAGCCATGCTTCCTGTACAGCATGCAGAACTGTGAGTCAATTAAACCTCCTTTCTTTATAAATTACCCAGTCTCACGTATTTCTTTATGGCAGTGTGAGAATTAATACATTTCCCCTTCCTTCTCTCCTTCTTTCCTTCCCGAGCTTCCTCCCTCCCTTCCTTTCTTCCTTCCGGTCTTGAGGTTTATTCTCACGTAATAAAGACTGTATTTTTTTTTTCCATCGTCCTAAGACGCCGCTTATCTAGGGGTGAAAGGCTTGAACTCTGCAGTCAGCCCTGTCTGGATTTACCTTGCTTCCTCTAGCTTAGTTATAGTCAAATAACAACTGAGAGTTTTTGTGAGAACTACACAAGACAATGAATATGATTGGAAAGTGCAGTAATTGAGAAAGAAGTCTCTGATGTCTAAAATGGAGATGGGGTTTATATTAACTCAATAATTAACTCTAATATTAACTCTATTCTACATTGCACGTGCTCAAATAAAGCAAGCTGTTCCCTGGTGTACGTTTATATGTTCTTGGGAGATGAGCACTATGTGTAAATTTGGAAAACAGCTTATTTCCTCTCAATTATCATTTAAAAAAATGTAAACACATATTCAAACATCTCAGAGTACATATTATAAACTATTTGACAAACGATTTTCTTTGTTCCTCACATTCGGAGAGTACCGGACTATATAAATTATCCATGTAATGTGGATTAAAAGAATTATACATGGTTAATGAAAATAATAAAACATTTACTCTGTCCTACATCTTTACTGTAAATCAGTGCTTTATGTAATACCATTTAATCTCAGTCATGTGAATTTAATTTAAATGTATTTGAATGTTTTATACATAGAATTCAAAACCTTTCCAAAAATGTGATATTTTAATTCTGACTCTTAACCTTAACTATTATTGTTTAAAAACTTTGTTTATATACATCTCTCAAAAAATACATATACAAAATATTTTATAGTAATTGCAAAAGGGACAAAGGCCTTTATTTTTTTATTTCTTTGTTTTAACTAACTTGATGAAGGAACTATACAGAGAAAAAGAGAGCACAAACTGATTCTTTCTGGACTTTTCCTAATTTTCTTTCCATTGGGTATCACTGGAGAATCTTTCACCAACCAGAGGACATTTTCTCAAAAGCTTCACTGAAATACTCTAAGCTTTTCCATTTTCTTTCAGGCAAATGCTCTAGCTGATTTTATGATGTAATCTATTTTAAAGTTGACCTGTCATAACAGCAAGTAAGTAAAACCACAGGCTTGGATTTTTTAAAAAGTGCTTTCTAAAAAATTCTCTATTTTGTGCCAGTTACAAGATACACAGAACATAACTTTTAACATGACAGAATAGAACTTAAAGGACATAAATTGAGATGTAAAGTAATATGGTTACTCATTCATGTCTCAGTATTTTTTAAGTATCTCCCATTTGTCAGGGAGTATGTCAGTCTAAGGGTATCAAGATAAATGGAAGATTATTCTTTTCTAGAGGGCCACAATGTAGTAGCCCGACGGTGTAAATGGTGTGACTGATTGGCCAACAAACCATTGAAACAGAGCTATGTATATGTCTCTGAAAGATGTACGTATACAGTGATACAGGAGGAGTACGGAAGAGAACACATACACACACACACATTTTGGAAAAAGGCAAAAACAGGAGAGTTTCAAGGAGGAATTACCTTTTATGTGGGTAAGGACTACTTGAGAATTTACAAGTCATTCTGGATAAAATGGTCAGGACATTTAAGCTAAGGGAGTATCAAGTAGAATGAAAGGACGTGTGAAAGGACATAGTAAGATCAGGAAACAGGAAAAGGCAGTACTTTTATGTGACTGAAGTGAAACAAATATAGAAGAGTGGATGTTACCTAGAATTTTAAGTCATCTATTCACTCTTGCATGTTAGACTTGAGGAAACAAAGATAGTCCCCAAATGATCATCTTATTTAGTCTTTGGAAAACACGAAGAAATGTTATCTTTTTCAGTGAAGTGATTCCAAGACTTCCACAAGGAGTGAGGCTGTATTTGACATCCCAAAAATAAAGCAGCTTAAATAAATTTTCTGAGTCTGTGGGAAGAAAATTAACATGATATCTGACATTTTTAAAAGCTGACAAATTTTGCTTTGTTTTGTTTTTCAGGTGTGAAATAGTTTGAATCAGAAAGTTTGGACAAAAACCAAATAGGTAATGTTTGAAAGGGACTTAAATCTAAATGACTGTCTTTAAAAATTGTATCAATTAAAGACGCATACATGTAACAGGGGAAAATGCATCCTGTAATTAAGCACTATCAAAAGAATTACACTTTCTTTTTTTTTTTTTTTTTTTTTTTACAAAGCTCTTACACTCTGTCCCTCACTTCTATTCACCAAGCCTCATGCACTCTTCTCAAAAATAGATTCACCCAGTGAGGATGCTGATCCTCTTGTTTTTATTTCTGGTTTCAGAACATTTTATGTGAGTATACAGATACTTGTTAGATTGAAATTAATATGTTGTCAGGACACGATTATATTTTAGAGACAAAAAAGATCATGTTGAGAATGAATTTTTAAATAGATATTTCCTACTGATACAAGGAAAACAGTCTCTTTCTGTATCTCATCCAGATCACTGTGGTACAGTGAAAAAAGCAAAGGGCTGATAAAAAGGTAGAGAGGAAGATTTGAGTCCTATGTGAGTTGAGCTAGCACCTCTCTCTCTCTCTCTCTTTCTCTCTATAATGGAGGTGACAATACTTATTTGAAAGGCATCAGGAAGTCCACAGTTGGTGGACACACGGTGGTGGGGCAAGCAATCCTGGAAAAGTAGGCAAATAACAAAATGTGAAGAACATTCAATGCCCTTCTCTTTAGATTAAGAATCTTAAACTTACTAGATTCTGATGAGTGAGAGATAGAAAAATCTATGTTTCTTTTTGAAAGATGGGCATGCTAAGGAGATGTAAGTATAAATGGAGTGAAAATGAATTACTACGGGTTTCTTTTATCTTAGAAGTACTGTTTTCTTTTTATTATACTTTCCTGTTTTTAATGGTATTCTACATACACATATATGATTTTGAATTACGTGAGTGGTCAAGAAATCAAACTTTGCCTATGTAGTATCACATTTAAAAGAAAGGCATCTTGGGCCAGAGGCAGTGGCTCATGCCTGTAATCCCAGCACTTTGGGAGGCAGAGTTGGGCAGATCACGAGGTCAAGAGATAAAGACAATCCTGGCCAATACGGTGAAACCCTGTCTCTAGTAAAAATACAAAAGAAAAAAAAAATAGCCGAGCATGGTGGTACACGCCTGTAGTCCCAGCTACTGGGGAGGCTGAGGCAGGAGAATCACTTGGACCCGGGAGGTGGAGGTTGCAGTGAGCTGAGATTGCACCACTGCACTCCAGTCTGGGGACAGAGAGAGACTTCATCTCGGAAAAAAAAAAAAAAAAAAAAAAAAAGGCATCTTATTCATAAATATAAGCAATTTAAGAAAATGCATGTTAGGTATTTAATTCCAAGGTACACAGACATAATTTAAACTAAGCATTACATTCATTTTATAATGTTTCTTCAAAGTAACACAAGAAAAAAATGGGGAAAGATTGGAAACTGAGAATCATTCATTAAAAACTATTCGTTATATTAATTACTTGTATAATTCTAAGACATTATCAAGTTTTCAAGTTTATTTTAAATATAGATAGATTAGGCAGAAGAACACATATTTTCTCCCGTTTTATTATTATTATTATTTTATTATTATTATTTTGAGACGGAGTCTCGCTCTATCGCCCAGGCTGCAGAGCGGTGGCGCGATCTCGGCTCACTGCAAGCTCCACCTCCTGGGCTCACGCCGTTCTCCTGCCTCAGCCTCCCGGGTAGCTGGGACCACAGGCGCCGCCACCACGCCGGCCTGGCTAATTTTTTATATTTTTAGTAGAGACGGGGTTTCACCGTGTTAGCCAGGATAGTCTCAATTTCCTGACCTCGTGATCCCTCTGCCTCGGCCTCCCAAAGTGCTGGGATTACAGGCGTGAGCCACCGTGCCCGGCCTGTTTTGCTATTTTTAAACAAAATATAGATACATCAGAATCAATTGTTTTATTTAGAGACACTTCCAAGTGACAGCATTATCATACATACCTTCTCTACTAAATATATTCACATTATTGATGTGCTTAGAATTGTTCTCTTTTTATTTTATTAAATGTGCATCATGATTTATATTAATATACTATTTATGATCAGGACTCAAGAGCTTAAATGACTTCATTTAATAGAGAAAGATACAATACTGATTCCTTGGTAATCCTATTTGAAATGATAAAACTTTAAAAAACCCTTACTATTTCAAAATAATTAACAAAAAAAAATTGTAATTTTTAATTATGTCTAAATAAGTATCTATATCTTTCCAATTTATATTCATTACTTAATAAATTTGTTTAGTACTTATTGACTGCTAGAGTGATAAGCTAAAATTCCCCTAAGAAATTAAGACAAGAATATTGACTAAATTAGAGATTATGGGATACTTGTAGATATGTACAAGTATCTACATTGATAAGGGAACTGCTTTGTCTTTATCTTCAAAAAGACAAGAATCAAAATTAACTGAGGAGGATGCTTATCATTCCATTTTGATTCCTAGTCTTAGAAAATATAAGGTGACTTGCATAATTTTTCATATTGTAGCATCTAATTTATTATAATCTTGAAGAGAAATTCATGTATAGCCAATCATAGTCTCAGGGAATAAAAGCAAGAATATTTTTCTCATACTACCCTATTATAATTGGGCAGCTTTATTTGTAAATATGAAGGCTGCCTTATAGCTTTTATAGACTGAGATATGCTTTTGGAAGATAACAGACTCCTTTTCAATGTGATACAGGTTTTATTTAAAATAAAAATGTCATATAACTGCCTTTGATTTTTAATCATGAATGTTATGCTATTATATGCTCTGGAAATTGAAAAGAATATTTTTGAATCAATACTGTTCTGCTAGCTGGGAAAATACTTTCTTTTTTGTAAGCCAATATAACATTTGTACATTTTTTCATTAAGAATATGATCACTAAAGAAACGTGTGACAATGGCATCTCGAAGGCTCATAATTTCTCCTAACCATAGCATACTTTGATCAGATCTTCCCGCCTTGAAACTGCCCGCTGACCACGTAATTCTCAATCACTGCAACCTACGTCACCCTGAGACAGTCAGAGAAGCAGAACCATATTCATCACACATAGGCAGTTGTCAACTATGGCACCATCAAGCTTTAATACCCTTAATATAAAACCCCTGCCTTCTGTATTCTGGATATTCAACCCCGATGGGGATCAGAACAGAGCGAGCATAAACCGAGAAGACTGTATCTCAGAAGTGGAACTCGTAGTCGGAGAACCCAGACCTGTTCCTGTTTCTCAGTGTTTCTGTTTACTTTGATTAGACTATAACTTAATCAATGTATAATGGTGAGGTGGTTACTTTTTTAAGAAAATAGAAGGTAGGAACAAACATCCATTTCTTTCTCCATTTAATCCCTTTTAAATTAAATGAAAACATTTTCATATTGATTCATTTCTCTAAGCAAGACCTAACTGCACTATAGTACTTAGCTACCACTGAAAACTACAGTAAACACATGTAAGCTACTAGTTTCAACTCCAAAACAAAAATTTTAACCTCAATTTAGCACAGATTATTTGTAGAAAAAAATACACAGGAAAACCTTTTATATAGGCTTTTGTCCTAATCAATTTTAATATTTCTTATCAAATATATATTACACATATTTCTTAATTTCATAATTTTCTGTTACAAATATTATTTTCAGGCATAAACTTTTTTTACTATTATTTATATTTTTGATACTTGGGGTGTTTATTCTATTTAAACTTGCAAAACTGGCAGTAAGTTTAAGCTCGAAGTAAATTTTAATCCCCAATGTTGTATTCATTAATCAGTGATCATTTACACTAATATAAGTTCATTGATCTTATTCTTCAGACCCTCCCTTGTGAGTAATTTCATCCTTTAGAAGACATTATTAGATACATTAAGCAGTGGCATTCTATTCCAACAAATGAGCCTAGCTTGACTGCTGGAGAAACACCCAATTAATAATGAAATATAAAGTGACTTGTATAATTTTTCATATTGTAACTTCTAATTTATTATAATCTGGGAAATAAATTCATGTATAGCCATTGAAAAATGAATTATCAGAAAACATATATCATTAGATACTGATTAAATCAATTGAAATCTACATATATTTCTCATTATGTTTATCTTCAAATACACTTGACATGGAAATTCTTGCTTTTTAATGTATATCATGAACATTTAAAAACACTTTAAATTTAAACCTTCGATATATTAATGAAATGTGTGGGTTTCTACTTTACAAACTTTAACTGACTTTATTAGTCTTAAATGTACAGTCTCTTTAAAATACTACTTCATGCCGTCTGTTGCTAAGAACGGTTTCTTTCTTGCTTTCCTAAAATCCATTTTTAACTTAACATGTGTCATGACCACAGTGGAGGAAAAAGTTATTATAGTGTCATTTTTTCATATGGTATTAGACTTTTAAAGAAGAAATTAAATATTACTGTTACTATAACTAGAAAACCTGCACCTCAAATGTATTTTATCATTTGAATCTAAAAATAGCTCTTTAGGTGGATAGTGGGATAATACTGATACTCTTTTGAAATAGAATGTCTACTCTTTTTAAAGCATTTCCCTTATCTTCTATCACTTTCTACCCGTTTATTCAGTAGCATTCATTGCCTCAACCAAGGGAAACCTAAAAGACAAAGAAAAAGGATTTCAAGTTAAAAAGTTTAGACTTTTGTACTGCCAAATTCTTGACGCTAGACTACATAAAAACTACACCCCAGACTTGTTGAGGAACTCGTAAGCGGAGAGCATAGGCAGAGGTAAAGCAAAGACCACAGGGACTGGAGGAAGAGAAGGAAAAAGCAAATCTTCAGACTCTTCTTTAGTATGGTAGCACTTTTATTATCAATCTTTTGTGTGAGTCTACGGAAGCCACACATCTGGCAGGCTTGCAGAAATCCCTGCACTGGGCATGATGCAGGCACAGAAGACCACCCACATTCATCAGGAAGACAGTAGTGAACCACCTCCTACAGATTCACTGCCCTCAAAGGGCGTCAAGAATAGCAGTGTGATTCCAGAAAAGCCAAGGGATCTGAGAATTGTGCCGTGGGGAGAGAGGCTGGTATAGTGACCTTCATGAACCTTTCATCAAAGGACCAATGAAAACGGGAATATCTCAATATTTTTCTTGTAAATTTTCCAGGGAACAAGACCAAACACAATCATGGAGAAACTCTTCCCAGGTGGGACAAAGGAAGAATTGGATCTGAGCCCATCAAATTAAGGAGCATACCATAGTGTACACTGGAGAGTTCTGACTAAATCTCATCGTAAGAGCCAAGGCACCTGTCCCCCAGCTGCCAGAAGTGTCAGTCTTTGATGATTCACAGTTGTGTCCCTCATTAGACATATCCCCTACTTGCAGAAATTGGCCTTTCCCACTGCAGTCCATGGCCAATGACTGGCCAACGCAGGGAAGTAAAACTCAGCTCCATAATCTCAATTTGGGCCAATTCTGAAAGTCCATCCAAGCTCCAGAGTTCTCTGGAGAATCAGCTGCAATCACGTTGCAGATCAGCTCCTCCCTCCGCCCACCTGCCTTTTGCACATCGTTATAGCTGTACCCCCTGAAAGCATCCCTTAATGACAATGCCCCTGCTGCACTCAACTCACCATCTCAGAGTCTGTCTGAGAACTCACTTAAAACAAAGGGATAAAGGGTAAATAACTTAAATCCTAGAGTCCAAAGGCAGAGAGAGGTAGTAGGGCTTCAAATATTTATGGAGGGGAAGAATGGAATCTTGCTATGGCAAAAAAAAAAAAAAAAAAAAAAAAAATTCTGAGCTCCTATTTAACCCCTGCTGGCGGAAGTGTACTGTCTTTCTGAGATGATGTTTTACTTTAGCTCCTGGGGATTCTCAAGAACACTGTCTACACCCTGCAGAAGAGTCACACCCAGGACCAGCTCTGATCTCCCACAGCTGGCTGATTCTGTGCTTTACAGAGCCCAGATGTAATCCTGGCAGATTAAATGTGGTAAGAATTCCTGATCTGAAGTTTCTAATATCTAGAGTACTAGCAGAAAACATTAGAAATTAATTGTTATAGAAGGATAGAGAAATCGTGTTTGAACATCTAGTCTGTTGACTAGAATTCGTGCCAATTAGATAAAAGAGGTATGATATTGCTCATTTTAAAAATCGAGAAACTGAATTTTTGGTATGTATGTACCTACCCATATTCATCTTGCTTAAAAGTGTCAGAGAAAGATTTGAACCCAGGTCTAACTTCAAAGTCCTCATTTTTATCACATCCCTATGTAGTATCCTACAGTTGAAAACATTATTTTCATTATACAAAACTATTTTATAATTATCTTAATTTTATATTCATGATTTATTAGGGATTTTTAAAAAATGTGACCAATGTTTCTCATTTTTCATATCACACATATAACATTATTTCTGACATTTTGTTGCACCTATGATTAGAACACTAGGTAGTGTTAAAAAATGTCGAATGCCTTTTTATAGTTTTTTATAAATTTAAATCTTTAAGAGATTAAGCAAACATTATTTGCTTTAATTTTTCTTTTACTTTGCTTCTCTGTAAATGAAAGAGTATGTCTATGCCTTATTTTGTTTGGTTTTGTTAAATATTTTATTAAATAGCATTCAATATGGTTTAACCATAAATGAAATTCTGAAAATGTGTAAAAAACATTTTACTGTGTCTATTATAGCAATACAAATTTCTTTATGGCTTGAGGAAACAATCTCCACAATGAAACTTAAAATTGCAGAAAACTTATTAACAAATATTATCATGTATCCAAAGGTAAAATAATTTTTACATATATTGAAAAAGATACATATTATGCATTAGCATCGGATAAAGTTTTATTTATATAGTCAATTACCACCATACAAGCTACAAATAACATATTCAAATAAAATTTTAAAAGAAATAAATGTGAAAGGATGATTTTAGAATACCTTTAGTCATTAATCTATGCCCTAGAAAGAAAAATAAAATCATAAACAAAACAAAACAAAACTTCTTGGCTAAAATGCCACAGGGCTTTGGGGTATAGAGTCCTACAATAGCTAAAGCAATATCAGAAAGATATAGACCTGAGTTATGCCAAATTTCTTCAATCATTTCACCCCAGAAAAGGTCTCTTTTATAAAGGATATTATCTTATTAATAGGTCTTCTTCAAATAAAAAACTTAATGAAAAGAGAAAAGAGATAATGGATTCTCATAAATTACCTTTCAGCTTAAAAGTTATTTTCAGAATTTCTCAAAGAGAAAGCTGAGAAAATATTACAATATCTAATCAAAGGAAATACTTGAAACCCCTATGAGCAGTGCTACCTGCAAGAATTGTGGGATATTTTCCTTTCAAGGAAAACAAACAAGGGTCACATATGACTATTGCATAAATAATATTTGTGCTTTCTTATTAAATATATTCGGTGACTGACATTTGTTTCTTTTTTATCAGTATATGATTCTTTTATTTCTTAACACATTCTTCTCATAAATGTAGTAGTTATCACAAAATGTTCATGAATTTAGCTTCTATCAGATTTTCCAGGGTGTATTAAGATAACGCTTTGAATGACAGTATTTTTTTTTTTTTTTGGTTCTTAAATACAGGAAGCTAGGTAGATACTTAATCCTTTGGAACCGAAATGTCTAATAATAGTGCACTAATATATACAGAACTGTGTGTGTGCATGTATACATATCTTCTTATTTAGCACAGTGTTTAACATTATACCAAATATTGAATAGTTTATAGTATATTCATGGTGGTCAACTTATAAAATAGAAGTTATTTTATCGGTGCTTTGAAGAATATAATGGCAGATTATTCGAATAAGTAACACTTGTGATACTTTTCATACACCACGTATCAATTTATTTGTCAAACATGATACCCCTATTTGTGGTTACTTCAATTTATATGTTGAAATTAAACATATAAATTAAACATAATAAACAAAGAAACATTTATTTCTTTGTTTATTAATATGTTGCATAATGCTGGTTCTAGATTTATTTCTAATTGTTGAAAAATTAAAAATTATTTAAAATATTTAAAGAAAGGAATGTATCTGAAAGCTTAGGATTATACAAAAATTATTACGTTAAAAAATTAAGAAAACAAAAATGAACAAAAGGGGATTGAACAAAATTTTATAAAATAAAAATAATAGCCTGGCAATTTCCAAACACAATAATAATGAAGGTCAATTGTAAACCTTGTGGAAGGCAGAGACAGGTGCAGAGTTTGACCACGCTTACTTTATGGAAAAGATGAATTTCCGTTGCCTTTCATTTTCCCTTTTTCATTTTGGTTTTAATTAGAGAAAAATGAAGACAGAGGAAAAGAGAAGAAGAAAGAGAAGATGGTTAAAACTTGCTAAGCAGACAACACAATTATTCCTCTCTGGGAGTTTAGGATGAACAGAAGGCAGGCTAAGCCGGAGCTGTAAGTGCCTAATTAAAGACTAAAGATGCGATGCCTGAAGGGAGCAGGAGTAACACACTGGAGAAGTCGCAGGCACACAGATATTCGGAATTGAATCCTCTGAGTACTAAAACAGATTGAAACCATCTATTTCCTCGACTACCAGAGTCCGTAAGGGCTGTTTGAACCATGGATTTGTAAAGTAATTTAGAGCCCTAAAATTCTGAAATTGAAGGATTTAGGGTTATTAAAATACTGATAGTAACTAGCAGTTTGCTGAGAACAGTGGAATTTTAGGAGCAGCACAGGCAATTTTAAGTGTAAGCTCTTCTTTAGTATGGTAGCACTTTTATTATCTTCCTATGAGAGAGAGTATATAAATATATATCTCATATATAACACATATATAATATGTATATGTGTGTGTACCTCTGCATGTGTGTGAGAGTGTGTGTGTGTGTGTGTGTGTGAACCTTTGATACAACCCAAAAGAGTATGGAATGGTTACCTCCTTTGGGATCATCAGTAATGAGCCTAGAAAGATGTTGAGATTTATTATAGTATATTCTTTTTTTTCTTTTTTTGAGATAGAGTCTTGCTCTGTCACCCAGGCTGGAGTGCAGTGGCACGATCTTGGCTCACTGCAACCTCTGCCTCCTGGGTTCAAGTGATTGTCCTGCCTCAGCCTCCTGAGTAGCTGGGACCACAGGCACATGCCACCACACCTGGCTAAGCTCTGCTTACACAGAGACAAAAACCAAATAAATGTTTAAGTATTATTTTGAATGGTTATATCCAAGTCCCTAAACTTAAATACAATAAAGAAAATATCCAAATACCAAAACAGATAAATTCATCTCCCCGCTCATTTTCCCATTCCCATACACTCCTAGTTATTCCAAACAGTTAACAAGCCTAGAAAACTTGGAGCTCTCTTTGACTCTTCTTGTTGCAAATCTCATATAAATGACCAATCTCATTATTCCATGACATCTGCCTTTGAAATAAATCTCAGATTCTCCTGTTTGCACCGTTTCCATTGCTAACATTCTTATAGTGACTTTTCTCATTTACTTACATTGGATTACTACAGGAAGTTGAATTCTTAGCCTTGAGTCATTCATTATTCCACCTATACACTATTGTTAGTTATTTTTGAGAAAACACCGAAGGCACTGATTTAATGCTTACTATTCTTTTGCTCTAGGATTATCATACATGATATACAATATAAAAAAGATGATGAAAGTAAAAGAAATTATATAAAACAGAAAGATGATAGATATGCACATGTATGGTCATGTGAGTGTGTGTACGTCTGTGTGTTTATGTATATACAGAATCAACCCAGAGAATTTGCTAAACATTTAATTTGATCAGGACCGCTCCACATATTGACCATGATAATATTCTATGGAGATCTTAAACTAAGCAATATGAAAAATATATATATTGTTAACTTGTACCTATATTCCATGATACATCATGGTATGTATGTGGCTTAGTACATAGTATGTACCTTAGTCAACCTGGATAAGTAATTGAAATATTTAGTAAGATAGGTTGATAGATGATTGATAGATAGGTAGACAGGTAGGAAAAAATACTATAAGGTGAAATAAAAGAAAGCTTTACATACGTGTGCATGTGTCTTTATAGCAGCATATTTATAATCCTTTGGGTATATACCCAGTAATGGGATGGCTGGGTCATATGGTACATCTAGTTCTAGATCCTTGAGGAATCGCCATACTGTTTTCCATAATGGTTGAACTAGTTTACAATCCCACCAACAGTGTAAAAGTGTTCCTATTTCTCCACATCCTCTCCAGCACCTGTTGTTTCCTGACTTTTGAATGATCGCCATTCTAACTGGTGTGAGATGGTATCTCATTGTGGTTTTGATTTGCATTTCTCTGATGGCCAGTGATGATGAGCATTTTTTCATGTGTTTGTTGGCTGTATGAATGTCTTCTTTTGAGAAATGTCTATTCATATCCTTTGCCCACTTTTTGATGGGGTTGTTTGTTTTTTTCTTGTAAATTTGTTTGAGTTCTTTGTAGGTTCTGGATATTAGCCCTTTGTCAGATGAGTAGATTGCAAAAATTTTCTCCCATTCTGTAGGTTGCCTGTTCACTCTGATGGTAGTTTCTTTTGCTGTGCAGAAGCTCTTTAGTTTAATGAGATCCCATTTGTCAATTTTGGCTTTTGCTGCCATTGCTTTTGGTGTTTTAGACATGAAGTCTTTGCCCATGCCTATGTCCTGAATGGTACTACCTAGGTTTTCCTCTAGGATTTTTATGGTATTAGGTCTAACATTTAAGTCTCTAATCCATCTTGAATTAATTTTCGTATAAGGAGTAAGGAAAGGATCCAGTTTCAGCTTTCTACTTATGGCTAGCCAATTTTCCCAGCACCATTTATTAAATAGGGAATCCTTTCCCCATTTCTTGTTTTTCTCAGGTTTGTCAAAGATCAGATGGCTGTAGATGTGTGCTATTATTTCTGAGGACTCTGTTCTGTTCCATTGGTCTATATCTCTGTTTTGGTACCAGTACCATGCTGTTTTGGTTACTGTAGCCTTGTAGTATAGTTTGAAGTCAGGTAGCGTGATGCCTCCAGCTTTGTTCTTTTGACTTAGGATTGTCTTGGAGATGCGGGCTCTTTTTTGGTTCCATATGAACTTTAAAGCAGTTTTTTCCAATTCTGTGAAGATAAAACTCCTTTCCTATAGTGTTTGGGAGGAATTAGTGCTAAGTACATGGGGAAAAAAAAATATCACACCATCAAAAAAACAAAACAAAACAAGACAAACAAATCTGAGACTTTTTAACTGAAAGATTTAAGAAGAAAAAGCTATATTTTTAAAGAATCATAATACTGTGCATGGTTCAGTTGTAAATAACATAGGAACAAAAATATAAATTCTGATTGCTGACTTAGCTAAAAATTGTGGTAGAACTCTGTTGGGAGACTGAGGGGAGGGGAAGCTTCTGTGTGTGTGTGTGTGTGTGTGTGTGATGTAAGAAATAATGGTTAGATCCTTGTTTTTAATACTTTGTAAAAAAGTACTACATGGTATCTAAAATTGAGAAATCAAGAAATAATAGTTTAACTACAGTATTCAGAAATATTCAGAAAGTTGGCAAATGCCATAAGAATCAGCCCATGTTGAAAGCAGTTATAAGATTTAGGCAGCTAAATGTTATTAGACTTAAAGTCCTATTTGACTTGCAAATTATGTTTTATTTGGTGACAGTGCAAGTCAATAGAAACAAGAAAAAAATTCAGTTTATTTTTATGAACGCCAAATTAAAGCATACTTCCAAAGTTAACCTGGAGCTAACAAAACATTTTTTTTTTTTTGTCTTTTTTAACTTAGGTTTTTTTGACAACAAATACCTTTCCAACCCTCCAATGGAAGGGTACATTAAAAGCATCACTTAAAGTGATACTAGGCAAATTTAAGATATGCCCTAAATACATTTTTTGGATTGAGCCAACATGTATTTGTACTGAGAGATGCAGAAAGACAGGAAAAATAAAGCAGCTCTCAACTTGAATCTTAGAAGAAGTCCATGGTCTGCACCCCTTTTTCATCCTCCTAGATCACTGGCTATAGGTTTTTCAGTTCTCTACTCATCCAAATTATCTGCTGCATTTTTACCCCTATGAGATCTTATTAAGTGAATGCCTACCGGATCTGGTAAACAAACTATTTTATGTAAGATGCACAAAGGAGCTAATTATAGCATGGTAACTTTACACTGTAGGGTGTTTGCACTCTGACAGATTAGACACTGAAGACAGGGATCGGCCAGTGAGCATTATGGGAGCTGAATTAGTGTGGGATCTGTTTTTGGCCGATGGATTCCTCAGACCATTCATCTCAAACTGCTACACGTGGGATAGGCACTGTGTCCTCCTACTCTCTTTTGTATCATGCTTCTTGAAAGGCACACCGGGTAAGAAATACATCACATTATTTAAAATAAAAGACAGACTACCCTAGAGTAATTTTTTGCTCAGAAGGTAAGGATTTCTTTATCTTTTAACCTTGCACCCTTTAAATGGTTATGCTGGGATGCTTCCTAGCAGTCTCTTTCTTTTCTGGCTATTCAGTTTATCGTGTTACCATTTATTCAATAAATATTCACTGAGTGTCTGTGTGCCATGGGTTTTGTTGCAGGAACTTGAAATAGCAACATCAGAGGTCCTGTATAAAGCAGGAACTCAGAATGAACTTCAAGAGATGACATATAATAAATAGTGTGACATTAAGTTCAGTATTTAAGACATTAAGTATATTGAATATAATTTCTGTCTGAGCATATTAAGTGCTTTTAAGCTTCAGAGAAGTGGCATTAAGAGATTTTTTTTGAAAGTTTTCTAATTTTTTCCTCTCTGTATGTACATTTTTTGTTCTTGATTTGGAATCCACTGAAGGCATTAGAAGTTAACTATCAACCTTGTTCTATCTGGTCAATCACAAAGACCTCTGCTTTAACAGACAAAGAGAACTTTTCTAAAATCTATTTAAAACATATGACTGGTAAAGTGCTGGGTTGCTATGACTCTCTTTTAAAAAGTCTGCTAGAATGCTATTTTAGTTGGCTATATATGAAATCAATTATTAAAAATATCCTTGGGCCAGGCACCCAAGGATATATAAATATGGTCAGAGTCAGATGTTAGACATTTTGTCAATAAGGAGCTTACCAATTCATAAACAGATCTTTAAGACTACAAGTGACACCATACTTAAAAAGAACATATTTTAAGGCAACCATTTCACAAAAGTCATATAATTTGCTTTTATTTCTAGACAATTATAAAAATGTAGCAGTCATATAAAAAACATAAATACAAATGCACAGAGCAATTAAGTATTTGAAAGGGTACCCCTATAACTATTGCCCTGTGAAGAAACAATAATGCTAGCAGGATATGCCAAAGGATCCTGTGTTCGTCTCCCCAACTGTGCTTTCTCCTGTCTAAAAAATAACCTTGACTATGACTTTTATTCTGATAAGATTTCTTTTATTCATATCTTCAGGCCCTAAGTTTGCAACCCAAGTTTGCCACCTAAGAATATATTACTCTTTATTATGTTTTTGTTTTGTTTTGTTTGAGACAGAGTCTTGCTCTGTTGCCCAGGCTAGAGTGCAGTGGTGTGATCTCAGCTCACTTCAAGCTCTGCCTCCCGGGTTCACGCCATTCTCCTGCCTCAGCCTCCCGAGTAGTTGGGACTACAGGCGCCGCCACCACGCCCAGATAATTTTTTGTATTTTTAGTAGAGACAGAGTTTCACCATGTTAGCTAGGATGGTCTCGATCTCCTGACCTCGTGATCTGCCTGCCTCAGCTTCTCAAAGTGCTAGGATTACAGGAGTGAGCCACCACACCTGGCCCTACTGTGTTTTAATTTTGTGGATTTTTGAACCTTATATCAATGGAGTCATATAGAATGTATTCTTTTGGTCTACGTGGTGTTTGTAAGATTTGCATATGTTGGGTATGTGGAGATATAGCTTTACATATTTATTATATGAAAGTATTCTAATATATAAACACAGCATATTCAATTTATCCATTTAACTGAGACACACTCGAGTTGTTTCCATTTCTTGTCTACTAGAAATAATGCCACAGAGATCATTCTTGTAAATGTCTTCTGGAGATATGTGAAGTCATTTTTCTTGGGAATATACCTTTGAGTAAGTTGTAGGGACTCATTGATTTGCCTTTAGTAGAAAAGGTCAAACTGTTTTCTAAGATGGTTGTACCAGTTTACACTCCCATTGGTGGTGCATGGGAGTATATTTTGTTCTGCATCTTTGCTAATGTGTAGTATTGCCAGTCCTTTTAATGTGAACTGCTCTAGTTTGTGTGGTTTTATATATTTCACTTATTAAATTCAGGCTAATATTAAATTCAGGCTAATATGTGCTGAAATGTTATTAAATTTAGAAAAGCATCCATTTCAAGCTTTATTACTTTCTCTAAAGTTTAAATTAGGATAATGCTTGTAAATTATTTAATTTTCAAATCTCAATAAAGGAGCACATCCATTTTCTGAAGTATTTGTCCCTTAATCTATGTATACCTTTATGAAATCAAATGTTATCTTTTAGAATGTAAATGTAAATTCAAGAGTACCTGTTAACCACCCTGTGAGGTATTTTAATTTACTTTGAATCTCTCTGCATTTCATTAAGGTACTTTTTTATTCTATGCAAATAATTCCATGAGGAGAGATAAGTACACAGAACTTTGGTATAGTTTTCTCATTTTGATTTGCCACAAAAATATGTTGACATTTTAAAAAGTTGACTGAAGTATGTTTCCATTATATTTCCTGAAGTTGTAGTGGAAAGTTTTGTGAATATTTTGCTTCTGATACTTTTTCAAATGCCTAGTGATCCTTGATTGTCTTTATACTTAGAATAAGGCAATAGAAACACACACACACACACACACACACACACACACACACACAGTGAACTTTAGGCAGTGAAGTCTTGTTGTCAAGCAGGCTTTGGGAGCTTTTGCTCTGACTTCCTATGGATGTAATAAAATGAAGAAAGCATTGCCTCTCGAGTAACAGTTCCCAAGCAAGCTATTCTAGGTTCCTCAGAACAGTTTCCTCAGTGTTTGTAAGAAATCTTGTTTCTCCCAAAGGATAAACATATGACCATTGAGTATTTTGCAAACCAGGGTAAAGAAAGTTTAGTTAGGGGCTCTTTTCACTTCCCCAACTCACTAGAAACCTTCACAGACACTTTCTGATGTTCCCTACCCTGTTTAAGTTTCTATACTGTGCCTTCCTCTGATAGCTTCAGGAGTCTGGATGTATTCACTAATGATTCATCCTGCAGAGGTGTCTTGAAACAGCTTGCCCTTAACAATTTATTCTTTAATTAATCTGTTGTGTAGGGAATCATCTTTTCCCCCTCTACTGTTCCTTTAATTTTATTTTATTAAAGAGAAGTGATAAACTTATGTTCTCAAAATGCTTTATTTGTTTCATACAGAAACTGATTTGTTTTAGCTTTGGAGGTAGGGAAGACAGCGAATCAGACAAATATCTTTTTCAATGAGATTTTGTTTTAACTATTAAAGGTTCATAAGAATTTTGAGAAACAAGACATTTCTCACATTTTAACTTAATATTGCAATGTATAGCTGTATTATATTTTTCACATTATATATGCAATTTTAATAAATATAACTTACCAGTTAAAAGGGACAGTACTTCTTTTTTAAAGTGCATTATTGCTTGCTTGTGATGGCAGAGTTACATTTTGTCTCATAATCTTTTTGAACATATTTCAGTTTTTTCTATGATAAACAAGAAAGAAAGTTTTACAGCAGTGTAAACTAACTTTAAACTGTTTCAGGGGATGAATTTGAATATCTTCGCTGACTAGAGCCTTTTGGGGATGGCTTATCATTGATAACTTTCTCATTTCTCTCCTCTCATTGCTCTACTCATATGTTACACAAATAATAATTTAAAGAATTACTCTTATATAAAAGGTTCACACAAAACACACACGGGCTACACGGAGTAACCATGAAAGCAAGCCCCTTTGCCCATACACATGCATGCTGCCTAGGAACCAGCACACACATTCTTTCTCTCTCTTCATCCCTCATTCTCTCCCAAGCACCCTCATCAGAGGTGATGGTTTTTATTCATCCTCTACTTTTTCTATACATTTCTACTTTGAACAAAAGGTCTCTGCAAAGGAATTTGGAGGAAAGAGACTTTATTCTTGTGAACAGTTTGCAAACAGGGAAAATAAGGAGGCTTCAGGGCATAATGAAGGCGTGTTCCAGAGAACAGAGGGACGGCTCTGCGTTTTATAGCAAAAGGTTTTGCCCAGGTTCCCAACAAGGCCTGCTTAAGCAAACAAAGTATTGAAAATTGCTTAGTTCTGATTGGTTGGTGCAGCTGAGTTCTGATTGGTTGGTACAGAGGATCCCTGATCAGTTGATGCAGATGAGCTCTACATTGGTTGGTTTCCAAGCCCCAAACCTCTCTGATGTTTCTTTCAAAGTGTAGGCATGAGAGGTGTGAGTGAGGTGAGGGATAAGGGGGCGTGTGGCCACAGTGTATCTTGGCACCCAGGGCATGGGGACAATAGGAAGAGTTTTGTCTGATTGTGGAAAAGTGGGTCTCGTGATACTTTACAACATTTTTCTGACAACACAGAGTAAGGTACTGCTCCCTTACCCAGCTATGGCTGCCTGGTTCTATTTTCACTTTGAGCACCTCAGCCATGGGGAGTCCATTTGGTCTGTCAGTCAGTTGCAAATTAATTAACACTGTATATAATTATTCTCTTGTGCAATTCGAAAATGTGTCATTCTGCATTACAGTTCCCTTCCAAGTATGCTTTGAACAATTCCTCATGTCTGTTCCTGTAGCTTTACTATCCTTTTTAATACTTATTTCTTATTGTGATTTGTTTTATTTGGACTTAGTCTTTTTGTTTCTTGCTTCCTGTAGAGCATAATTTCTTGTTGGTAGTGTTTCTCTTTTGTGTTTAATTAGATTTTCTTTGTTTAATTTGGTTACTATATACTGAAATTATGTGTCTCATTTGCGTGTCATTTCAATTCTGTATCGTGTCTTGCCATTACCTAAATAGTATCATTACATTTAAATATATATGTAAACTCTTTAAAAAATCAACATCTATGTGAATTGACATCTCTCTTCTCTGCAGCCACAATTTTCACATGCTTTCCCTGTTCACGCTCCAGGTTCCCAAATTTTGACATTGGGATCATTGGAAATTTTCAAAGCCTCATAGGACCATTATTGTTTTAAGTCTTGTTCCTCAGTTTTTCCTGTTAACATCATTATTTACTGCATAGTACATCTTCCGTTGCATAGTGAATTTCCTTGTTTTTCCTGTGTTCATATCCTTTTTGAATGCTAGTTTGACAGAAAATGCGATCCTATGTACAAACCAGTTTTTTTCTGAGAAATTCAAAGAGAGTTCAACATTATCAGCAGTGTCTAATGTTGCTGAGGATAATAATTCTGAAGCAAATCTTTGCAATTTATAGGGTTTGGATTTGTGTCCCCACCCAAATCTCATGGCAAATTGTAATCAACAATGCTGGAGGAGGGACCTGGTGGGAGGTGATTGGATCATGGGGGTGGATCCTTCATGAATGGTTTAGCATACCATCCCTTTGGTGCTGTTCTCGTGATATAGTTCCCATGAGGTCTGTTTAAAAGTGTGCAGCACCTCCCTGCTCTCTCTCTTCCTCTTGTTCTAGCCATGTAAGATGTGCCTGCTTTCTCTTTGCCTTCCGCCATAACTGTAAGTTTCCTGCAGCCTCCCTAGAAACCAAGCAGATGCCAGCGTCATGCTTCCTGTGCAGGCTGTGAAACTGTGAGCCAGTTGAACCTCTTTTCTTTGTAAATTACCCAGGCTCAGGTAGTTCTTTAAAGCAGTGTGAGAACGGTCTAGTACAGTCCTATCCCTGGTTTAATATTTATCTCTTCCCCAGGTCATTATTTTAAATATTTCCTGAGTCTTATATTTGAGTCATCTCTCATTTTCAAAACATGATGTGTCTGAAAATATTCTCCCATTGCTTTTACACAGTCATTTTTCTGTTAAATAATTTTAAAATTCACTTGTGATATATAGTATTTAGTGATGATACCTAATTTTTTTCTTGTTGATAGCCTTTATAATTTATTTTCTCTGTTTATATACTAGTAGAAACATTTTTTCAAGATCTCCCCCCAAAATATACCCAGATGTGTATCTCTTTACATTTATTTTGCCTTTTATATGAGCCTTTTCAATGTGCCGACCACATTTTTTTCAGCCCATTAAACTTGTCTTACATTGTACAATCTATTATTGCTTCTCTTCTGTTTGTTCTGTTTTCTTCTTTTGTAATATCTATAATTATGGGGCTTGAGTTTCACGAATTGTCCTCCATACCTCGTAGCTGTTTTCTCCACATTTTCATCATTTTTAGTGTTTCTTCTGAATTTAAAGAACATTTCTTAAGTAGATCTAATGTTCTTATTTTTTTGAAGTGTCTTTTTTTTTTTTTTTGACTCCAATAAGGTGTTCATGTTTTTAAACTCTCTCACATAGTCTCCTCTCAAACAGACATATAAATGCACACACAACATTCATATCCACACACATCCTGCTTGGAGAAAAAAAAAAGTTAGTACTGAGTGAGAGAGGTACACAAATAAAAATGAAGCAGTTTATTGAGAGCATATTTAGTAGTTGTTGCCTTTAGAGATGGGTCTTCTTTTGTGTTGTTGAAGGTAGTATGTTTTACTTCAAAAACATGGATTTTTTTTCCTGTTGATGTTATAGGTTTATTTTGTTTGTACTGTTTATTTGTTTACATTTAGGTCTATATCTAGCAAAAATTGTCTCTGTAATATGAAGCATCAATCAATTCTCTTTAGTCTCCATTTATTGAATTATCTTTTCATATTGATGCATAATGACACTTTTATTGTATACCATGGACCACTTTTTAGCTCTCTCTTGTTCAAAGACCGATTTATAAAATATAGTGTTCTAGCTTAAATTTTATTAAAGAAATCTTGTATCTCTCAGAGCAAGTACCCAGACCTTGTTCTCTTTTGCACTGGTCTTAAATATTCAGTATTTAGGAAACCAAACAAATTTCAACCTCAAATGTATGCATTTTGTAAAAAGAGGTAGATTGGGATTATGAATGGAAATAGATTGATTTCATAGGATAATTTTCCGTAGTTAACATGATTATAGTTTTTGAATATATGAAGAGCAGTATTCATAGAGAATTTACAATGTTCCAAGTGCTTTTTAAATGTGTTTACATATATCTATTTTATTTAATCCTCATAAAAATGCTGAGGTAGAGTAGTTATTTCATTATGTCCATTTTATAGACTAGAAAGTGGAGACAGAGGGTTTATGAATCTTGCCCCACTTCTCACAGAATGCAGTGAAGCTGGTAGTCCAGCCCAGGTTGTAGGGCTTTATGTTCAGGGCTCTGATAGTGATAGCTCTACGCCATGCTCTTTCCGTCTCCC
Organism: Theropithecus gelada; assembly: GCF_003255815.1. Lineage (NCBI taxonomy): Eukaryota > Metazoa > Chordata > Mammalia > Primates > Cercopithecidae > Theropithecus > Theropithecus gelada. The sequence continues at coordinate 177,259,095 of NC_037672.1, read as the reverse complement.
CTCCTAAGAGCCTATGAAACACACATTTTTCTCAACTTTTTCATCTTTACACATTAGAGGACTAACTATGTAAAAGCAGAGGCTTCTTTTTCTACATTTTTTTTTTCCTCTTTTGTACCACCAGCTCCTAGAAGAGCTCCTGGCACATATTAGGCACCCAATAAACATTTCATAGCAGTAATGAATTTTAAATATTATAAATCTTAGTATTAAAAAGCCCTGAACTGCTGAACTCTCTAGAACTCCTTAGATTCATTTTTTCTATTAATGTTATCTTTCCAGCATATAAATAAATGATACATTATCTTTATTTTTAAAGCCAATCCAATCATCTATTATGTATGCATTTTTAAGGAATTATACATTTCTGCCTGTCACTCTGAGGATAATATTATCACATGTTCCCATATGTTATGAATAGAAACCTAAAACAAAACATTTTTCATGCCTTTAGTATGAATTATGAAAAACTGAAAGCCTTAAATGTGTTTCTCCAAGACCATAAGTATTCATAGACCTAAGTATTCCTAATGTTTTTGGCCTTTTTAATACAGTTATTACATCTCTATGATTAATGCCATGCAAACTTTAGAAACTTAGATATCAGAGGTATTTTTTCATAATCTGATATATATACTTTTTTTGCCTTTTCATGTAAAAAATATGCTATCTCCCATTTCACTAGTTCTTTTCCCTATTCCCAGAACCCAGTCCTTCTATTCTGTATAGAATATTGATTATTAGCACCTTAGCCTATAAGAAATGAAATCATTACCCTGATTTATTTCTGAAGAAGTTCATTGATGTATTCAAATTTTTACATCTAATTCAAAATTTTCTAGTTATTTGCCTATCATTTTTAAAAGATTTTGAAACTTCACACATTAACTGGTTGTTTTATTTTTCTGCAATTTTTTTAAATTTTTTCACCCCTTAAACACACTGCATTGCTTTACCTCTATTTTTGTTAGCCTCTGAAATTCTTCATCCATTTTAAAGCTTTTAAAAGCTATATAAAAATATATCTTCCTGATTGCAATTTGGAGAACACAATTATTTTCTTGACCTTCATGCAAGGACCAAATTAAGAGGGAAGCATTGCTGATTTCAGTGCTTGAGATACTGAAAACAGTGAGAATGTGGTGTCTACCCTACCTAAAAGATCTCACAATTGAGTGAAAGAGAGGACCATATAAAAAGATAAATTGCGAGGCATACTACTTACTGCTGGGGAAGATGGTATCATAGAGTGGGTTGATCTCACTTTTTAGGCTGAGTAAAGAGTTTTCGAGTAAAAAGTGGGAAATAATTTTACAAATAGAGGATATGACATATGCAAGTATAATGGAGGCAGGAAAGGGTTGGAAGTTGGAGGAAATGGTGATGGCACCACCGCAGTGAAGATTAAGGTGCAAAAGATGAAGATACAATGAGATTTCGATGAGCCCTTTTCCCTCAATAAACAAACATCATCATTTGTTTGTGTGTGTGTATATTTAAAAATAGGAAAGTTTTGTTTTTTGTTTTGATTTGCTTTAGTTTATTTTTTAAAATTCAAAACTGGGAGGACCAGATGCAGTGGCTCACACCTGTAATCCAAAGACTTTGGGAGGCTGACACAGGAGGATTGCTTGAGTCCAGGAGTTTCAGACTAGTCTGGGCAGCATAACAAGACCCCCACCTCTAAAAAAGAAAAGAAAAAATACAAAACTTAAGAGCAGGTGTGGTGACTCATGCTTGTAATCCCAGCACTTTGGGAGGCCAAGGCAGATGGATCATCTGATGTCAGTGGTTAGAGACCAGCCCAGCCAATATGGTGAAACTCCATCTCTACTAAAAAAAAAAAAAAATACAAAAATTAGCCAGGCGTGATGGCGCACGCCTGTAATCCCAGTTACTCAGGAGGCTGAGGCGAGACACTTGCTTGAACCTGGGAGGCAGAGGTTGCAGTGAACCGAGATCGTGCCACTGCACTCCAGCCTGGGCAACAAGAGTGATACCCTGTCTCAAAAAAAAACAAAATAAAAATTAGTCAGGTGTGGTGGTATGTGCTTATAGTCCCAGCTACTCAGGAGGCTGAGATGAGAGGATGGATTGAGCCCAGTTGTTCCAGTTTATGGTGAGCTATGCTCTCACCACTGCACTGTAGCCTGGGCAACAGAGCAAGACTCTATCTCTAAAAGAAACAGACAAAAAACTGCGCAATGGTGTCTTAAGTCCTACATCCTAGTTCAAATAAGATGTTGTGGCATATCCTAGGAATTTATTGAAATGTTGTTTTAGTGGTAAATTTTTTTCTTAAATTGAAACAATTTATTAACCAACTGTGAAACTCAATCCACTTCTAATCTGGGTAATACTAATTATTAGTAAGAATTATTTCTGTCCACCACTTAAAAATCTTTAAGGTAAATGATGTTATCTGGCCTTTGAAAAATGCCGTTTTTCATGTCCTTTACTGTTTGAGATCTCTCTCCCATTGAGACTATTGCTGGCTGAATGAGTTCTGTGCCACTAAACACTAGCGTACATCAACCCCAGAAACCAAGAGGAGTCAGAATTTTCCTCTGCCTTTGTCTGCTGCTTCGTTACTCAAGGTTGACTTTAATGGAATGACCTTGATATTTGGGAATAGGTTTTGAGAAACATGCACTCTACTCTGATACCTCAAAATGATATTATTAGCATAATCACTATATGCTTTCTGATTCAATGTAAAACAGTAATAGCAATCACACTTCATCATGATCAGGAATATCTTCAGCTGGAAAATATATGCTTACAATTGCAGGCTCTTCGTGATTACAGAATCTCATTTTGATTGGATACAATGTGATTATTAGGCCATTTCTGTCTGAGAGTCCCTCACTCACCAACTTGATACTGCTGAGAATTGATGATTTACCAATGCTTTGTATCCTTATGATCTTGTATATCATATACTATCCATTATTTTATCTTTATCTTATGGTCTTACAATAATTTAACTTCACTTCCATGTATGAGGTTGGCATGATTTCTCATGGGTTAATAGAACCTGATCTTGTTCTGTTTGGATTCATCCCTATTTATGGTAGCTGTATTCCAGAACTTATTTTTGCTCTTTACGGAAAAATGGTTGAATCTCAACTCGACAGTAGTATGACCTAGGGATTTTATTTCTCATATTAATTTATACAGGCATAGGTAAATTGAATTTTTTTGAATTTGAAAAAAGAAACAAAAAAACAAAAAAACAAATAGTGGGAGAGTCTTTATTGGAAACATGAAGGAAATAACTTGATTTCCACTTCTTGATACTTGATTCTCTGGGATTGAAATAACTTTTGTTGAGCAACTGTTATTAGAGATCAGTGATCTGAAAAAGCTAATTACCCAATATCAATGTTGATGGTATTCAGAAAGTTTGTTTCATATCAGTCTCAGAGTGTTTATGTCATATCAGCATTTTCATTAAAGTTTATAAAACTCAAATATCATCTCGTAATTTCATAGTTGGCAAATGCAATATAAAGCTGGAATTTATTTTAATTATAATTCTTTTCCTGCATGTTAAAACTATTTTAACCTTTAGCAGCATACAATTATTACAGAATAGATCATTTTTAATGATTCATTATGTATGAGGTCATTTGACAATGCAATTAGCTTTGTGATGAAAATTTCTATTCTTTTGATCATTCTGTACCTATAATGAATGAGGGGAGTTTTACATCTAATTTCCTGAAATTAGAAGATTAAAGATAGAAACAGATTCTTGTATTTAAATGAGACACAAAATGACTACATTGCATTAGTGCTTTAGCTGTGCACCCTGGAACTGAAGAACTTTGTGGTGTTACTTCTTTTTCTCATTATCAATTCAGCAGATCCATAGGTACTGTGCTATCTGCTTCTATTATCGCCAAAATTTTCAAAGTGTGCTTTTGACTGTGATCTGGAGATTAAAGAATAGGTCCAGCAAGTTCTCAGGAATGACATGCATCAGCACATTGTACATAAGACTAAGAAATGAAGTTAAAAAAAAAAAAGCTAGAACAGAATTTCTGAAACGCTGTATAAATGTTGCAATGTGCAGTAGAAACTAATTTTTTGCTATTTTTTCATTTGTTTGTTTTACTTTCTTTGGCCAGATATTTACTATATATCCAATTAAGTCATATTGTGTTATTTCCAAGCTTTTTGTTGCATTCTAGTTAATCACTGAGGCATTGTATTTCCCATTTAAAATGAATTTCAAACCAGGGGCAACTTTTATAGTCAATGAAATTTATATAGGCTTTTATTCCTCATCTAGTAAATACAAAAAGAAATTCAATCGATGTGAAAAAAAGATAAAATGAGTTCTAGATCTATTAAGATGTGGTTAAGGATGGAAACATAGCTGAAACACATCATATATGTCATTGTGATTTAAACTGATACTCTCAAGTTACTTGCTTTTGGCTCATCACAAGAAAACATAATTATATATTGGGCAGGATGATGGTTTATCCTTAGAAATTTTAAGACTAGGTTTGTTTGTGGATAAAGTTTTATTGTCATTTTGCTAAATTTTTCCAAAAACAGAAGATGTTCAATGAAATATTTTTAATCTATTTGATATCAAAGGTATATAAAAATTTTCAAACATCAGAAAAGTATAAAACAGAAGTATTTTTTACTTCATAAGCAAACATATCATTTCTCTATGATTAATGAGTCTTTTAAATATAGATTGTCATTAGTGTGACTGTTTTTACATTGGAAAATAGGATAAATGAAAAATGAAACTCTCTTAATAAAGTATAGTTGACTTCTTATTAAAAATGATTATAAAGGGAATTAATACATGGAAAATTTCAAAGTTTATGATATGAGATTTAAAAATCTTTGCACTATGAAATGTTTGACCTCACATATAACTGCATCTGATATTTTGGAGTTTTCAGTGAAGCAACCCTGGGACATTCGTTTTTGGCCTGGATTTCTACACCTGCCCTAATCTCTGTGACTTTCGTAACCAGAACTATATATGGAAAAATACAGCAAGAGATTTCTGTACCTGGATAAATCAGCAGAGAGGAATTATTTTTCACTCTTGATAGATTTTTATTAAAAGATATTAATCTTTTGTCCAAATGAAAATAGAACTCTAACATTTCATGTTGTATGAGGAAATTATATATAAATTTAAATTCAATATATTGAATTACATAGACTGAATTTTGTAATTAAAATCTGAACATTAAAATGTAATAATGCAGTATAGACTATTTTTACCCAAAGACAAACCAGAATTAAACTACATTTTATTGTAAATCAAAAGTGTAATATATATTTATAGTTAGAATAAACTAGGTAAGAGACAATCTCACTCCAGATCTTGTTTTATTTCTGCATATAGTAAAAAACACAGAAACTTTCAGCAGTATCTGCCTCCATCAACCTAGTACTTAAAAATAGTTGTATAGTTAGGAATTATTATAGAAAACATATAGGTCCTAAGCACTATAACAAAGAACCAGAAACGAAGTCTTAACATAACAAAAAATTATTGTCTCACAGTCCTCGACACTGGATGTTGGAAATCATGGTATGATCAGGACCATGTTTCCCCTGATGGCTCTAGGAAAGAATCTTTTGCTTCTTCGTAGTTTCTGATGGCTTCTGTAATTCTTGGTGCTCTCTGACCTACAGCTGTGTGACTCCAACCTCTGCCTCTTTCAGGAGGCTTCTTACCTGAATGTGTGTCTCTGTGTGTCCGCTCATTTTACTTGTTTTGTGACTACAAATTTGTTTTCCTTTTTTTATTTCCAACTTTTATTTTAGTTTTAGAAGTACAAGTGCAGCATGTGGAGGTTTGTAACATAGTTCAACATGTGCCATGGTGATTAGCTGCACAGATCATCCCATCACCTACATGTTAAGCCCAGCATCCATTAACTATTCTTCCTGATGCTCTCCCTCCTCCCACTCCCAACCCTCTGGGACAGGTCCCAGTGTGTGTTGTTCCCCACCACATGTTGATGTGTTCTCATCATTCAGATCCCACTTATGAGTGAGAACATGCTGTATTTGATTTTCTGTACCTGCATTAGTTTGCTGAGGATAATGGCTTCCAGCTCCATCCATATCACTGCAAAGGACATAATCTCATTTCTTTTTATGGCTGCATAGTATTTCATGATGTAAATGTACCACATTTTCTTTATCCAGTCTATCACTGATGGGCATTTAGGTTGATTCCATGTCTTTGCTATTGTGAATAGTGCTTCAATGAACATATGTGTGCATGTATCTTTATAATAAAATGATTTCTATTTCTTTGGGTATATACTCAGTAATGGGATTGCTGGGTCAAATGGTATTTCTGCCTCTAGGTCTTTGAGGAATCCCCACACTGCCTTCCACAATGCTTGAACTAATTTACACTCCCACCAACAGTGTAAAATCGTTCCTTTTTCTTCACAACCTCTCCAGCATCTGCTGGTTTTTGACTTTTCAGTAATAGCCATTCTGCTTTTGTGTGAGATGGTATCTCATCGTGGTTTTGATTTGCATTTCTCTAATGATCAGTGATGTTGAGATTTTTTTCGTATGTTTGTTGGCCACATGTGAGCAAAGAACATCCGCTCAATTTCTGATAAATAAATGAGTCATTGGGTTTAGGGCTCACCCCAACCCACAATGAATTTACATTAACTCAATTAGACATGCCACGATTTTATGTCTGAAAAAAGTCACTTTCGGTAGGTGCTGAGGGGTAGAACAGGGACAGATCTTTTTGGGGTACAGAACTCAATCCACTACATCACTCTATTCAGAGACTCATGAGGAACATTTTGATTAACTCGTTGGTCTATTGCTCCAATGGACCTCCTTCAATGAAGTGGCAATTTCCAGGCTCCAGGGCACTTTCTCTCTCTGCTTTGTCTATATCTTCCTGTTGTCAGATAGTCTTCCATCACTCATTCTCCGTAATAGACCTCCCTTTACCTCTATATATCTGCTGCCTATTAATTTCCTGTGGTTCCAGACTGCCTGAATCTGTAACTTAAAAGCCAGGCCAGTTCTGTGAGAGGTAATTAGTGACCCCTGGCTTTTTCTTTTTCATTTTCACACTCTCATAAGATTGACAGACAGTTAGATAGGACTACCATTCTCTTACATATACACGCCAGGAGACACACTTTTGTGATGGAGATATTCAGGAATTACCATTTGTAGAGATAAAATACATGCAACAATTTAAAAAAGCACTCATAATAAAGAAAAAAATAGTGAAAAATCAATATTTTCATAGAGAAAAATATCAACATTCAAAATGTAAAGTTTTGTAATATTTTCTATGCAACATTTTCTGATATTCTTGATGTATATTAATCATTAAAGCAGTATAGTACTCATAAATGTCCTTAAGATAAGGGATCTCTGAATATATGTATACCCAATACTTGCTAATTTCAGATACTTAACAAAATATGTTAATGAATACCCAAATATATAAATGTGCCCTGTAAATTGAAGCAAAGAATTTTTAATAAAATCTGCAAATGTCTTTTTTACTATTTGTATAAGTGCCTATAACTTGACTTATAAAAGTTGTATGACCTTACTTCATTCAGCCCCTCTGAAAACTTGTTTCATTCTAGTGTCTAATGATTGCATACTCATTTTCTTTTAGAAATATATGTCTGCGCTCACACACACATACACACAAATGGCAAGACTGCTTTCAATAATTTGGCTTTTATATTTCAGCCCATTTGTTAACTAAAATTATATTCGCAGACCTAGATATAACTTTTAATAATTAAACTGATTATATATTACTTCAAAAGCAAATGCTATTACATATAATAACAACATTTTCTTCAATCAAAACAAGGAATATGTTAGCTAAAAAATGTAGAAAATAGAATTCATTGTGTTTTTATTTCTTTCTATTTACAATTTGTTGTTTTAATCTTTATTAGTTTTCCTAAAGCAGGGGGTGCTTGAGCCTTCGTTACATACAAAGACCAGTCAATACTGAAATAATAATATTTTTAAATCTGTATTAAGCTTATTCTTTTTGGTCAGTGATCTCTTTTTGAATCCTTTTCCAAATGCAGTCACGAAGAGTGTAATTAGTTGAGCATCTATAAACCTCTAAGCAAACATCACTTTTTGATGAGCTGGAGAAAAGGACTATGTGCTGATAACTCTTTGGAGAATGAAGAATTCATGAACTGACTTCATTTTAATTTCTCTTTTAAAGTTTGCTAAATATTGTCTTGCATTATATAATTTGTAGAGCACCTTTATTTTTACAATACATGATAAATAATTGCTAAAGAAAAGATGCACTTACATGTGAAAACCTAAGTTTGCAATTTTTGTAAGAAGGTTTTGAAAAAAAATAGCACACTGGAAAAAGTTTGCCATGGTCTTTCTCGAAAAAGACAAGGAGTCGTTAAAACCTCAATAGAAACAAAATCTACATGATCCGTTGCTCAACTTGTTATACAATGTTAGCAGTTCTGTTATATAGTCCGCAACTACCGTAGAAGTAATAGCTCAATTAAAAAATAAGAATAGTGATGTAACCTTCTAGAGAATCAATTTACCAAAAAAGAAATGCTTTTGTGCTGAATAATAAATCATAGCCATTCATGACCTCCTCATTAACCATTTGTGTCTGGCTCTAATGACATAGACAAATGACTTGAAGTTATGGTCTGTAGATTTTGTAGCCCAAAGCTACAACAATGTAGAGTATCCTTGAAACAGATTGCATCAGGATAACAATGCAAAGCAAAACAAATAAGGCTGAATCCTATGTGCCATTATAAAACCATCAATCAGTGGTCAGATGCAGTGTGTTTTCTTAGTTTCCAAGAAGCTTTCTGTTTTTGCGATATGCATTCTCTCAAAAAAGGTCTTCACCTTGGAAGGCCTAGGAGCGTATCTATTTTAATAGAGAGGGCATCCAGATTTGAAATCAAAACTACTGACAGATCTCTTTGCTTGAAATGCTCGACATGGGTTGGCTATTAAATTATGAACGCTGTTAAGAGGAAGCACTCCAAGTGGAATTCCCTGCCGTTTGGTTGAAACAGCAGAAGTTCTGATAAAACATTAATAATATGCCCTTGGCTATCGCAACTACTTTGCCCCTAGATGATGGCAGCCTGGGCAGTGCGTGCGTGTTCACTTTGGTTATTGGTTTTGGCTTTGCTTCCTGTTTCTCACATTTTGAACATTTCCAATGAGCATTCTGTTTTATTGGTGAGCAAGGATACAGTAGGAAATATGGCTGGATGGTGTCCAATGGGAAAGCATCAGAACATTTCATTAAAAAAGAGAGGACAAGAGGAAAGGAAAGAGCCTGAGTATGCTATGCCTACTTTTAAAATAAAGAGAGCTCATTTTGCCTCCTGTGGAAACAAGGCTGGACAAAGCGTGGAGGAGAAAGTCTGAAAACAGAGGAGTCACCTTATCCAATAACTTTTAATAGAGGTGTTCTAATTATTAGGGCTTTACCCAAATCAGACAAGATGCAGAGATGGTAACCACAGTGGAAACATGGTTGATAACCATGTCAAAGCGTGGGCTGGTGTGGGAGGCTGGCCTATGTAGCCTCTGCCTGTGGGCAGTGGTGACTTCGCTTAGATGCCTGATGCCTCAGGCTCCAAGTCCTGGTTCCTTGTGTAAAAGCCCCCAGTGGATATGTCATACTGAATTCCTCAGGAACGAAAGCCTCACATTACACACATTCAGCTGGTAACAAAGAAGAAGAAAAATATATGTGTTTTTGAAGAGGAAGAAATAATATATGCTAGAAATTTGCTAATTTTCACTTTGGCAAACTGCAAAGATAGACTTCAAAATGAAAATGAGTCCTGTGGCTTTTTACATATAAGTGCAAATTAGGCAAGTGCTACTAGTTCTATCATGTATGAGGATAAAACACGGCGTTCAGCTCTCCACTACATAAGAGATAAGAAATACTATAGGTAATATATGGTTTATGCTGACATTAACATATATACTTCTTTCTCTTTAACTTTTTTCCTTTGTAATAAGCAAGTACTTAATTTTGGAGCTGGTTGTGTTCATTATTATTATTATTATTAATTTTATTTTATTTTATTTTTTTTTTGAGACAGTGTTTCACTCTGTCGCCCAAGGCTGGAGCACAGTGGTGCGATCTCAGCTCACTGCAACCTCTGCCTCCCAGATTAAAGCGATTCTCCTGCCTCAGCTTCCTGAGTAGCTGGGATTGTAGAGACACACCACCACGCCCAGCTAATCTTTTTTTTTTTCAGTAGAGACAAGGTTTCGCCACGTTGGCCAGGCTGGTCTCGAACTCCTGACCTCAAGAGATCCACCCACCTTGGCCTCCCAGAGTGCTGGGATTACAGGCGTGAGCCACTGCGCCTGGCCTATTATTTTTAATATAACTTTTATAATAAAAATTTTTGAAGATAGGTGAAGTTTTCTAACCTTTCAATATAAGCTTGCTTTTGTAAAGGAATAGTTTTTGAGAGTTGAAATTGCTTTTCCTTTATGCCAAAGCATAGGAGATTGTTGACAGTTTTGCTAGTTAAGGGAAGTATTTAATACTTCTGCTAAAATATATTTTAGAAATGAGATAGATATGAAATAAATGCTCTTGACAACTATCTGTTTGATAGTAGATAGAAGTAAAAATATAAAGGGAGAATTATTGCTTTTGTAAGAATTATTGCCCCTATAAAGAAAGCTGGGAAAATTCCTCTTTCAATCACAGAGATTTTGAAAATCCATTTATTCAACTATGTGATAAATGTTTGTTGAGTGCCTGCTCTGTGCAAATAGTACTAAATGCTGAAGATGTCGAAATGAACTAAGAAGATCCATTACATTCTGTTTGAAGACATGGATGTTAAATGTCTAACTGCAAATTCAGTGAATATAATTGCTGTGTATGTTGTGAAAGAGAAGCATGGGGTAGAGAATGTGCAAGGGTCTGAGAAGCCTTCCTTGATACCTTTGGAACAGAGCACTGAAAGGTATGCAGAAATTATCTAAGCAAGGTTGGGAAGGAGGAGAGCAGAGCTTTCCAGGCAAGGGGAAATGCATGTGCAGGGCCCTCAGGCCAGGAGAAGCTGACACTTTTTAAGAAATGAAAGAAGGGATGTGGAGCAAAAAGCATAACACAGACTGGGAATGACCCACAGGATGGTGCAGGGCTTTAGTACCATGTCAAAGATTTTTTTTCCCCCTCTTTTCTCTGCAAAGAAAGAGAAGCCACTGACAGATTTTAAACATAGCATAAGCAACTGGAAGATCTTAGTATCATGTAGTACAATTTTATAGCTGAAACAACTGAGGCTTTTAAACGGAGAAATGTTATTCCCAAATCTCCAGTGGAATTTAGTATGGAAGGTGGAAATATTTTCTCTAAACTCCTCAGAAACATTTTAGTGGAGGGTGATATTTACAGGTTAAGAGGCCCTGGCATTCTTTTCTGCACTAGTTAAGTTAAACTGGGAGAAGGGGATGGAAACATACTGTACTACATTTATAGGACAGCTGTTGTAATAATTGATGGGGAATTAATAACTGATAATATAATAAAATGATAATAACATCATATAATGCTATGTATTAAGTTAAAACTTTATACATATTAGTTTTTGAAATCCACCTGTAAAGGGATATATATTTTTCCTACCTCCTATTTCCCATCATGTTCACTCCACACATTTTCAAACATAACATAAATTATCTCATTTATGAGTGATATAAAAACCGTAGTTGAGTCACCTAATTTTACCATTTAAGAAATACTGAAATCTGGACTAAGAAGCAGATCATGTCCTTGGCTGAGGGTACTGGCTCTGAATCCTGACTCTCTGGTTTTAAAATACGGCTGTATATATCCTGTATTTTGGACTTTGGCAAAGTTACTTAACCTCTCTATTCTTCATTAGCTATATATACATGCATTATACATGAACATACATACAGATATTCATGTATATGTATATGTTTATATTCTCCAATGTTATCATCAAAGGATATATATCTGTATTTCGTATATATTTATGTATAAGTTTATATGTATATTTATAAATATCTTCATATTTATCTTTATACAGATATATATCTATGTATATGCATGTATTAATTTATTTCATTATTTTAATCCTTGAAAGTACACTTTCTCTTTATAAATATAGGTATACATACATACACACACATATGTACACATACACATGTGTATGTGCATATATATATTTACACATATATACACATATATTTATACATATATTTTTATAATTACAGGTATACATACATACACACATATGTACATATACACAAATATATACACAATATAGATTTTTGTTTTATATATGTGTTTTATATATACTGGAGAATGGAAAGACGTAAACAGGCACATGTATATATGTGCATGTGTACATATGTGTGTGTATGTATGTATACCTGTATTTATAAAGAGAGAGAAAGCATACTTTGAAAGATTAAAATAATTAATGAAGTAAATTAATAAAATAATAAAGTTACTTAGTATTTCCTGGCATATAGTAAGTACATGAGAAATAGTAACTGGCATAGGTCATACTATTAGACAAGACTAACCTTGAAGATAAAGATGAACATTTACAGAGATAGAGATTACCATCTGTCTAACATGTAGAGATAAATTAACATCTATAATCAACCTGGTCCCACAAACCCTTGATCTTGAAACTCAAACTCTCCATCTTGAATCTGCTGTCTTACTTGGCCGCTGAGGAAGAGACTGAGTTCCTTCACGGTAGATGTGGTAAGAAACTCTCTCTTTAGCCAAGATAATTGAAATTTATCATAATTAATTTAGGTTATGAGATGAATAGAAAATGTTCAGATTTTATTCTTACAACATACATATAAACACCCAGACATGAAGAGTTTTTTCAAAATAAAAATGGTTGATCCTTATTTTCACCACTGCATAATAAAATATTGGCTTAAGCAATAACAACTGATGTGACACCCAACACAAGTGGATCTTTCTCTGTCCTTTAAACTTGGCTGTTAAACATACTGGAGAATGGAAAGACATAGATGGAAAGATAGACAGAGACAGAAATTCTCACACTTCTCGTCAAGGCAACTTTTGATCAATACCATTGTCAAGTCAGTTGAAAGAATTAGACAATCACAAAATCCACTTCCCATGTCTATTCATCTACCTGGGCCATTACAGTCATCTTCATCATCTTTTATGATGCACTCTGATCTGCAAGGCAGATGCCCTGACCATCTGACTCATGGCCAGCTTACACACACAGGTCCTCAGATTGATAGAGAAGAAAAGCATTTGGTAGAATGACATAAATGATTTTTGCTCTCATCTTCACCTTTATAAACTTTATGAAGTCACCTTTATGACTTGGCTTCTGAAATTAACTTACGTAATTTAATAGGGAAATAGGTTGCATTTACGTTGCCTTTTTAAGGGAAATAATCATGACCATTGGCCATGAAAAAGCACTTATTCAGCCATGATTTCCTACTCTTTCCTCAAAAACACACTTACTTGTATTTACAGTCTCCAAATGTCTGCTTCTACAATGTTCCACAGCTAAAATTTGCACCTTGCCTTGCCCCTGTCTCTCTCATACAATTCTTTCCATATTTTAGTAACAGGTTACCTTCCAGTAAAACTTTACCTCCCTCGAATTCCAAATAATATCACCATACTCTGAGCTCTTGAAGACATGCTTCTCTGCATTTCTAATTTATTTAGATTATGCTATTAAATTAACATTTCATAAGTAGGTAGTGTTTCTTCACTAAGTCAAACCTAATTTCCTAATTAGCCAGGATTGTTACTTAGACTTCTTTGTATTCATAAGGATATTCAGGAGAGACTTATTTTACTTTTAAGATTATAGATTTCAAGATTACAGTTTGATTATAAATATCTAATTAATTGATCATCAGGGTATCTTCTGTTTCATCCTCTCACCTGAAAAATTGTAGAAAATGAAGCTTATTCCAAAAGTTGGTGAATCCACAGGGTTGCTTACTTTTGTTTTGTCATTCGGCACCTGTATATAACTTCAACATGGATGAGAAAGAAGGGAAAAAAGTTCTTGTATTTACATATTCAGCTTATAAGAATAGGAAACTACTGTCACAAACCCCCAAAAGAGAGTGTTTCACATTTTTCATATTTAAAGTGCATGAAGTCAGTACATTCACAAGTAAACACAGAGCTTGTTCTTTTGAGAGCAGCATCTCGGGGTTTAGTTTACCAAATCACACTACATATGCAAATGTTGTTTGAATGCAATTTAGCTGCATGCTAAGCAGTACAGAAATCTCAAGGGTCAAAGATTTGAAAATGTTTTCAGCATGAAAATCATAGAGGCAAATGTTTGATGTACAGATGTGTGTACTAAAATAGGTCACGGTTAGACAGTTTCATCTATTTTAGTCAATCCTTTATTTGGAAGTGCTTACTGGGATTTTTTAGTGTGTATGATTTTGGTTTCAGTTCTATGATGAATTCAAAATGGTGTTTCATAGTCAATATTAGCCCAAAATATAATGTATGTTTACTATGTGGATGGTAGGAGTTTTATAGAATTCTCTAGAAACACTAGAACAAATTCAATTTGAGTGTGCTCTCTCATGGCCCCCTCTCTTTCTGTATCTTTGATTATGTGTGGTTCTGCACTCTATGGGGCCTGTCATAACACAAGTTTTTCTGGAGTTACATATCTTTATTTCTCTAGTCGAGCAACATAGTTGTGCATTGAGGAACTCCATCACAAATGTTTCTGGATTATCATTAGTCTAAATTCTGACTTGTAATATGTTCTTTCACTAAAGGATTTCCCATGTGTAAACTGTAACCAAATATATAGCTTAATGATATACCATCATCGTTTGATACAGGTTTTAAAACTTTCTACTAAGTACTAAAAAACTCCAAAACCTAAATAAAATAGAATAGGTATCTTCAATAAATTTATTGTAAAAGAAAAATACCCCAAAATCCAGTAATACTAAAAGTTTCTAATTATTTTTAGTGTTGAGATAATTTATTATTTATACATGCACCAACCATTTATTGAGTCCTACACATTATGGTAGAAACAGGGAATTAATAATGAACAAGATGGATTTGATCCCTGCCCTGGAGAGGTACAATCTAGAAGTATATACAGAACTTTCAAAGATGAAAACAAAGAAGATATAGGAGATAATTCACTGACTAAGGGAACATCATGGCAAAGTTTTTACTTCATAAAGTGTTCTATATGAAATATTATAGAAGTTTCTTTCTTTAATTTTGTATTATAAGCATGTTTTCTAAGGCACCTTCTTAGCAAGTGATCTCCTAGAAGTTCAGCTTGATAGCATTTTGATCAAACTTACAAAGCTCCCCCATGATTCCAAAGTCAGCAAATATCATAAACAATATTCCCTGGACTCTTCACCAGTTGAGCACTGGACTCTTCAGAAATATTATATTTGCATGAAGTGTTTAGACATGCCATGAAATGCATCATAAAAATACCATAAAATGTTCTTAATTCAGAAACTTTTTAAAACTATAAAAATACCATTTTAAGTGACCAAACTGAATCATCAAATAGTCTGTTTTATCTGAACAAACCAACTATATAAAATACTTATGGGAGTTATGATAGAACTTTGAATTAGCCTCATTGATTTGAATTTTAAAGACAAAGTCAAGATTATTTTCAAAAAGTGTCCATGAATATTTGTTTTTATCTGCAGAATGAATATGTTCTTTCTGAAGTTTTTGCATTTGGCATACACTATATTTTTATTCATTATATATACCCTGCATTTGTAGACTAAGAAAATAGATGATTAAAGCAAATATCTACAGATATTTTGACAAATCTGGATTTTGATGAGTCATATACTCTTAAAATTAGAAATTATGTAATCTTTATGAGGATTTTAGTTGTCTTTGATATAGAAAATTATTAACTGGAATTATTGTACTTAGTTGCTCGTACAGGCTGTAAGAAAATGTAGAGATTAGAGGAAAGTATAGCCAAAGGCAATTTATATATACTTTTCAATTTTTAATTTTTTCTATACATTTAAAATGTGATTAATTTTTCTAACACTCCATGCTGGTTTACAGTTGATTCGTTTTTATTGTTTCATGTGATTGTTTTGTTAACAAAGGTGTGTTGGTTTACATGCACCCAAATTCACCCTTTTTAGTTGTATAGCTCAAGGAGTTATCACAAACACAGTCATTTGACTATCAGCACTATGAAGCCACGGAATAGTTCAGTAGCCCCCAGCAAGTCCCCTAGTGCTCCTTTGTAGTCAGTCTCTAAGCTTTGACAACACAGATGTGTTCTCTGTCTCTATCTTGTTGCCTTTTTCAAAATTAGATGGCATTAATAAATTCTGAGTTTTTGTCATAAGGTACATTATCATTAATACGCACAAAATTTTGTTTCAAAGAGAAAAGCATATTCTTATACAAATTTACCTTATTAATTTTTGTACAGTATTGCTTTATTTTGGAGCTTAGGAAAAGAACAGGTAACAACTTTTGTTTAAATGTGTTTATTTTGTGAATGTTTTCTTCGGTTGGCTATAAAAATATGTTTATCTTTCATCTCACTGGCAAATGTAGATTTTTTTCATGTATTTTTCTTTTCTCCTCGTTTGTTTTACAAAAATGACCATCATGCAATTTAGGATTTGATAGCATACTCCCATTATATTGTCAATCTAATCAGTACACACACTTGTTAATGTCTTAATACTAAGCCACTGAAATCTGAATGGAAACTGTCTCCTGATAAGAGGCTCATAATGGACCAAAATCCAAGATCCTAAGAACTTAATGGCATGTGTTTTATAAATTATGTGGGGCAAGGAGATTAAGTGATTTTTTAATGCATAAATCTGAATAGTTTTAGAGAAACAGACGTTCTCCCTTAATCTTTACCAAGCATTGACCACCATTGTTCCCAATCTTTTGGTGTTTGAGTTACTTTTTTCACATACTCAAACTATTTTTAACAGACTTAAATGAATAAAGAGACTCAAACTGACATGAAATAACAGTTTGTAAATGTGACAATACCACAATATATATCATATACAAAACCTCTGGCAGTTGTTACACTATTAGCTTGGTAGCTTTTCAGCGCTCCGTGATTACTTGAGAAGAAGGTTTATTTTTATGCTCAAGAGGTTAAGCCATTGCATATTTCAGTAGCCTGGTGATCTTTCTTTAGAGTTACTGGTCTTCCTTTTTTTCTCTCCTCCCTACAATGCTCCAACATCAGACAAACATTATTATAACGATATACGCACCACTAGCATATATGCCTTTTGCATTGTTTATGATTTTCCCATTGTGGCTGCATTGGTGCTCCTGTGAAATTGTCCAAACTGCCATGGCCAGGATTTAGTCTTAGGTCTTCACATACATTTTAGTTAAACTTCTTGAAAACCTACAAACAAACTGGTTCAAGAAGCAAAGAAACAACAGATTTAAAAGGAGAACATTTACTTTTAGTTAATTTTTTCAAGATTTATTTATTCATTTAAATCAGTGATTTATTGAGTATGTCCTAAGCACAGGAATATAACAGGGATATAAGACGCCTCACTGAAGTTGCATTCCAGTGTGGGAAGCATAACAGAATGAATAAAATGAAAATTCAAGACAGCCAAGAAATAAGCAAGATAAAGACCATGATTAATGTTTGAAGAAAATGAAACATCAGTAAGGATAATTGAAAAAGACACTTTCTCTAAGAAGGCAGCATTTTTACTGAAAGACAAGACTTGGAAAGATACAAGCAAAAGGATAAGAAGTATCAAATCCCAAAGGCAGAAAAGTCTTAATGTGCTCAAGGAGCAGAAAGGGTAGTGTAGACAGTGGCTTGGATGCAAAGAAAAAGGTGGAATAACTTCATTTGGAAAGGCAGGAGAAGGTCACATTCTTCAGGGTCATTATAGCTCCTAATAAAGAGCTGGGATTTTACTTTACATGCAATGAGAATTAAGTGAAGGACCTGAAAGTGGAATAGTGTGAAATTATTTGAATCACATCTTTATAATATCACTTTATGTGCTGCATGGGGGATGGATGAGGAAGAGCCAGAGGAAAACTGCAGAGCTGATGGGTTCTGGAAGTGAAAATTGATAGGGTAGATGAAGAAATGCATACATATTCAAGATATTGCTAAAGAGTAAGCTTTGGATGAGAAATGAGAAAAGCGAAGCCATGGATGGTTCTATCATTAATGATGATATAGAAAACCTGAGAATCAAGTACGTACAAGGTGGAGTTCAAGAGCTCCATTTGAGCCTGTTGGGTTTGAAAGGATTATTGGATATTTAAATGAAGTCAGGTAAGCACGCTATTTTGGTCTAGTGCTGTGAGCATGATATGACAGTATGTGTCATTAAGCAGTATTTCAATGCAGAAAATATAACAGACAAGAGAACGGACCTCAGGACTGAATCAACTGTGAGGCTCTCCAGCAAAGGCCCAGCAGAGGAGGAGAAAAAGCAAAAACAGGAGCTGAGGTGGAAGGAAAATTTGAAGAGCACAGACAGTCTCTCAAAAATGGCTTTAATGTTTCAGGCAGGAGGAAATAGTCAAATATGTTAAGAAATGGGAAAAATGTTAAAAATGCCCACTGGTATTGGCAAGATGGAGTCCCAGGTATCACTGACGGTGATGGTGAAGATGAGGAAGGAGAAACCATCAGTGTGTTGTTTAAGAATGAATCCAGGAAGAGGGTGTTTGTGTGTATATGTGTGTGTGTACTGGAGAAACAAACCCAGACAATTTTGGTTGAGTTTTCTGGCAAACATAGTGGAGAGATGCTCAGTGGCCTGTTTTAATACTGGATGCAGGCCGGGCGCGGTGGCTCAAGCCTGTAATCCCAGCACTTTGGGAGGCCGAGACGGGCGGATCACGAGGTCAGGAAATCGAGACCATCCTGGCTAACACAGTGAAACCCCGTCTCTACTAAAAATACAAAAACTTAGCCGGGCGAGGTGGCAGGCGCCTGTAGTCCCAGCTACTCGGGAGGCTGAGGCAGGAGAATGGCGTGAACCCGGGAGGTAGAGCTTGCAGTGAGCTGAGATCCGGCCACTGCACTCCAGCCTGGGTGACAGAGCGAGACTCCGTCTCAAAAAAAAAAAAAAAAAAAATACTGGATGCATCCGAGCATACTTTTAGGTGTGCTTTAAACCATTCAGGAGGGAGGGGAAGCTTAGTGATGGAGAGAAGAGGACTAAATGAAGGAGGAAGCTTCTCAAAAAAAGCTATAAGGAACTTCAGAGTGTATGAAAAATGTGAATTTTCTTTTTTTTTTTGAGATGGAGCCTCCCTCTGTCGCCCAGGATGGAGTGCAGTGGTGCAATCTCGGCTCACTGCAGCCTCTGCCTCCCAGGTTCAAGTGATTCTTGTAGCCTCACAAGTAGCTGGGATTACAGGCACGTGCGGGCTAATTTTTTGTATTTTTAGTAGAGACGGGGTTTTGTCATGGGGCCAGGCTGATCTCAAACTCCTGACTTCAAGTGATCTACCTGCCTAGGTCTCTCAAAGTGCTGAGATTACAGATGTGAGCCACCGCACCTGGCCAAAAAATTTGATTTTTAAAGGAGTAAGATGAAATTTACAAAATCAGCAAAATAATTTTGCTTTTACAGTGTGCTTCTTATATAAATAGTTTTGTTCTAGTATAGTGGAAGAAAAGCACAAAGATGTAGAAATAAACTCCTATGTGGATTTGAATTTGGACTCAACCCTAGATGTTCTGTGTGAGTGAGGTCCTTCACTTACCTGTTTTATAGATGAGTGATAATGCTTGTAAATTAAGTGGCATATAACAGAGACTAAGCAAATTAAAAATGTTCTCCAGTTAGCATTGGATTTGAGTTGTTGTAATAGTAGTATTTCCTGAGTTTCACACTGCTGAGCACACATTTTCTTAATTCGATGTAGTTTTATAAGAAATATTAATAGAATCTTCCAAAAAATCCTACTAAATTTCATAGAATGATTTATATAATATATTCTAGTTTCTTTGCTAGAAGGAAATATTTCTATTGCTTTATTAACAGGTGAAATCTTAGGTTGGTACAATTTGCCATGTTTGTTAAGCCACAGCTTATAAGATGCTACAAGGTACCATATTCTGTGTGCCTAAAAATTCTTGACAATATCAATTGACAACTATGAAAACTGAGCAAAACCCATAACATTTTGATTAAGCAGTTTTTTGTAAAAGCACTGTTCTATGATACAAGAAAATAGATAAACTGAACGTGGTTATATTTAGAGTTTGCTTAGTACACCACTCAACTCTGTATCTAAATAATTTTCAGTATTCTTTTAGATCAGTTTAGGGATTCTTAACAACATTGTCTTGTCAATAGACTCTTTTTCCTCCAAGGTGCATTTATGACATAGTACTTAAAAATGTAACATTATAATATTCTAACATTCTAGTCAACATGCAATTATCCCTATCTGATTGCCTTTGTGAAATATTTTATATGTGTTGCTAATTATATTTACATATATTAATATCTTAGCTGATCTGTTTGCATCCCTATGTTTTTTGCTATTTTGTCCCAAGAAACAATTTACTTCCTTGTTTCAATTAAATATTACTTGAATGAAATTAACTTTTCTTATTAAACAGAAAAAATAGAGTACAACTGTGAATTTATCTCTTCATTCAAAAAGTGGAAGCAAAGGCTCAAGGCAGACTATTTGGCCAGTGGCTGTCCCAGAACTGAGTCCTGATTCCTGGATTCCTGGTGAAACTGATGTTTCTCTAACATCCCAGATTTATTTTATTTATTTATTTATTTTTATTTATTTATTTATTTTTTATTTTATTTTATTTTTTTTTTGAGACGAAGTTCCACTCTTGTTGCCCAGGCTGGAGTGCAATGGCATGATCTCGGCTCACTGCAATCTCTGCCTCCTGGATTCAAGAGATTCTCCTGCCTTAGCCTCTCAATTAGCTGGGATTATAGGCATGCACTACCATGCCCAGCTAATTTTTTTTTTTTTTGGTAGAGATAGAATTTCTCCATGTTGATCAGGCTGGTCTCGAACTCCTAACCTCAGGTAATCTGCTCACCTTGGCCTCCCAAAGTGCTGGGATTACAGGCATGAGTCACCACGCCTGGCCTAACATCACTAACTTTTGAATCCCCACAATTTAAATCTGACAAAACCAAGAGAACTATTTTTTTAAATTATGTTTTATGTTCACTGACAAGTAGAAGTCATTTTTTTTTAGTTATGTATCTATGATCATCACCAATCTTTGTGTACAAAACAGTTTCTATCGCTGGACCTCATTATATAATAAGAGGAAGGATAACTTTGTTCTAAATGTAGGTGTAAAGAACACTTATGACTTGTAATTGATTAAGCTATCATGAAAATAAAGTATTTTACTACTGTGTGATCTTATGAAGGCTGAATTAAAAATAATTCATTGGTAATGTATTTCTTCATGATTATATGGCAAACATTTTCTGTGGTGAGTGTGTGCCCAAATTAAATGACAAAAAAAGAAGGATAAATAACCATGGAAAAACGGCACATCTCTGTTAATATAGACTCTGAATAAAAGGTTATGCTAAATCATAGCCTGACATATCTAACTTGCGTTCTCTGTTATTTAAGTAAACAATTGCCTCTAGCAGATGCATATAAAGATAAAATTACAGCTTATAAATACTCATTTCTCTTTTACAAAATGAATGGAGAGGCATATCAAGATCAGTAAAACGATTAATAGACAAATTTAGAGGCTACTTATTTGAATTAATCTGTAAGTCACTAAATTCATTTTTACGTGATTCATTTTACATTCACTAAATTCATTTTACATTTTACATGATACATAATTTTACCTAGTCTGAAAATTGACTTGCTCATATCTTTTTCATTAAAATAGCTAAGTCATAAAATAAGTACAGAGAGAAAAAATATATGTTTGTCATACATACCTACCAGAAAAAAAGAAGCTATATGAAATTAAAATAATAAGTCCAAATATAGAAAAGCTAACAAGAAATACTAGAGAAAACTTTAACCCATTACGAACTTCGTTTAATTTGAAGAAGGTAGACAAAAGTGTCTTTCTTCACTCAACTTTGTTGATCATGGAAGTCCATCATGGGGAGGGCAGGGGTAGAAAAAATTGATCAAAATGTTTTACATAATATTTTTAGGTACATATTTTCACTTATTAAGAAAATAGATTTTTAATAATTTAGAAGCATTATAGATTTATATATGTAGAAAATATTACAAATGTATTTTTTCAACTTTTAAGTTCAGGGGTACATGTGTAGAATGTGGAGGTTTGTTACATAGGTAAGCAAGTGCCATGGTAGTTTGCTGCACAGATCGTTCTATCACCTAGGTATTAAGCCTAGCATCCATTGGCTATTCTTCCTGATGCTCTCCCTCTGCCCCGACCTCCAGCAGGCTCCAGTGTGTATTGTTCCCTGCCGTGCATCCATGTGTTCTCATCCATCAGTTCCCATTTATGAGTGAGAATATGTGGTGTTGGCTTTCTGTTCCTGTGTTAGTTTTCTGAAGATAACTGCTTCCAACTCCCTTTATGTCCCTGCAAAGGACAAGATCTCTTTCCTTTTTTATGGCTGCATAGTACTCCATGGTGTATATGTATTACATTTTCTTTATCCACTCTATCATTGATGGGCATTTAGATTTATTCCCTGTCTTTGCTATTATGAATAGGGTTGCAATTATATATATTCTTTTGGGTATATACCCACTAATGGGATTGCTGGGTCAAATGGTGTTTCTGGTTCTAGGTCTTTGAGGAATTGCTACGCTGTCTTCCACAATGGCCACCAACAGTGTAAAAGCGTTTCTATTTCTCCCAGCCTTACCAGCATCTGTTGTTTCTTGACTTTTTAATAATCACTATTCTGACTGGCACAAGATGGTAGCTCATTGTGGTTTTATTTGCATTTCTCTAATAATCAGTGATGTTGAGCTTTTTTTTCATATATTTGTTGGCCACATGTATGTCTTCTTTTGAGAAGTGTCTGTTTTTGTCCTTCGCCCACTTTTTAACGGGGTTGTTTGTTTTATTCTTGTAAATTTGCTTAAGTTCTTTACAGACTCTGGTTATTAGACCTTTGTCAGATGAGTAGGTTGTAAACATTTTCTGCCATTCTGTAGGTTATCTGTTCATTCTGATGATAGTTCCTTTTGTTGTGCAGAAGCTCTTTAGTTTAATTAGATCCCATTTGTCAATTTGGGCTTCTGCTGCGATTGCTTTTGGCATTTGCCTCATGAAATCGTTGCCCATGCCTATGTCTTGAATGGTATTGCCTAGATTTTATTCTAGTGTTTTTATAGTGTTGGGTTTTACATTTAAGTCTTTAATCCATCTTGAGTTAATTTTTGTATATGGTGTAAGGAAGGGATCCAATTTCAATTTTCTGCATATGGCCAGCCAGTTATCCCAGCATTACTTATTTAAAAAGGACTCCTTTCCCTATTGCTAATGTCAGGTTTGTCAAAGATCAGATGGTTGTAGGTGTGCAGTCTTATTTCTGAGTTCTCTATTCCTTTCCATTAGTCTATATGTCTGTTCTTGTACTAGCACCATGCTGTACCATACTGTAGCCCTGCAGTGTAGTTTGAAGTCAGGTAGAATGATGCCTCCAGTTTTGTTCTTTTTTCTTAGGATCATCTTGGCTATTCAGGCTCTATTTTGGTTCTGTATAATTTTAAGGTAGTTTTTTTTTTTTTTTTTTTTTTTTAATTCTGTGAAGAATATCAATGGTAGTTTAATGGTAATAGCACTGAATCTGTACATTACTTTGGGCAGTATGGTCATTTTCACAATATTGATTCTTCCTATCCATGAGCATGGACTGTTTTTTCCATTTGTTTGTTTCCTCATTGATTTCTTTGAGCAGTGAGTGGTCTGTCACTTCTCTTGTTAGCTGTATTGCTAGGTATTTTATTCTTTTTGTAGCAATCGTGAATGGGATTTCATTCATGATTTGGCTCTCTCTTTGCCTGTTGCTGGTGTATAAAAATGCTACTGATTTTGCACGCTGATTTTTGTATCCTGAGACTTTGCTGAAGTTGCTTATCAGCTCAAGAAGCTTTTGGGCTGAGATAATGGGGTTTTCTAGATATAGGATCATATCATCTGCAAACAAAGATAATTTGACTTCCTCTCTTCCTATTTGAATACACTTTATTTCTTTCTCTTGCCTGACTGCCCTGGCCAGCATGTGCGATACTCTGTTGAATAGGAGTGGTGAGAGAGGACATCCTTATCATGTGCCGGTTTTCAAGGGGAATGCTTCCAGCTTTTGCCCATTTCGTATGATATTGGCTGTGGGTTTTGCATATGAGGCTGTTATTATTTTGAAGTATGTTCTTTCAATACCCAATTTATTGAGAGTTTTTAACATGAAGGATGTTGAATTGTATTGAAGGTCTTTTCTGCATCTATTGAGATAATCATGTTTTTTTTTTCTTTAGTTCTGTTAATGTGATGAATCACATTTATTGATTTGCATATGTTGAACCAATCACCACTGACCTCACAGAAACACGAACAACCATCAGAGAATACTATAAACATCTTTATGCACATGAACTAGAAAGTCTGGAAGCAATGGATAAATTCCTGGACACATACACCCTCCCAAGACCGAACCAGGAAGAAACTGAACCCCTGAACAGACCAATAATGAGTTCTGAAATTGAGGCAGTAATAAATAGTTTATCAACCAAAAAAGCCCAAGACCAGATGGATGCACAGCTGAATTCTACCAGAGGAATGAAGAGCTGATACCATTCTTATGGAAACTATTTCAAAAAAATAAAAAGTGGGACTCATTCTATGAGGCCAGCATCATCCTGATACCAAAATCTGGCAGAAACACAACAAGAAAAGAAAATTCAGGCCAATATCCTTGATTAACATTGATGCAAAAATCTTCAATACAATATTGGCAAACTGAATTCAACAACACATAAAACACCTTATCCACCTTGATCAAATTGGCAACAAATGTTTCTTTAGAAACTTCAGTATATCAAGCTTGTATATGCTCATGTCAACTCATACAGTAAATGAAAACCACTATATTGTAGAGTAAACATTTTATAATTCATCGTTTTTAATATATTTTAAGTGGGCCTCTCAGGCCAAATGAATATGGTTAACTGAACCGGCTAAGTTAAATCTATTGCATTTTTTTTATTGAAAATTTCTGCAGATAATAGATTCACATGAGAGAGGCACTGTATGCTCTACCCAGTTTTCCCTTTGGGAGCATTGTGTGAACTATAGAATCATAACCAGGATACTGACATTGATGCAATTCCCCAATCTTACTTACATTTTGCCAGTTTTACAAGTACTCATCTATGCACACACATGTGTGCGTGTGTACTTCTAATCAATTTTATTTCATGTATAGGTTCATGGAGTTACCACTTGACTCAAGATACTGAATACAGTCATGTGCTGCATAACTTTGCAGTCAACGACAGGCTGCACATATAACAGTGGTCCTGTCACGTTATAATACCATAGTTTTACTGTACCCTTTCTATATTTAGCTATGTTTAGATACACAAATACTTACCATTGTGCTACAGTTGTGCTACAGTTGCCCACAGGATTCAGTAGAGTCACATGCTGTACAGGTGTGTAACCTGGGAGCAGTGGGTCATACCATATAGCCTAGGTGCACAATAGGCTGCATCTAGGTTTGTATAAGTGCACTCTGTGATATTTGCACAATAACAAAGTCACATAAGAATGCATTTCTCGGAACGTAGCTCAGCCATTAAGCCATGCATGACTACAGTTTCATCTCCACAAAGCTCCCTCGTGTTTCCCTTTTATATTCACATTCAACCCCTTCACGGTTTTCCTCCAAATCCCACCCCCACCTTCATTCCCACCCACACCTTCATCTCTCACCCATAGGAAATGTGAATCTATGTCCATTTATAGAATTATTTCATTTCAACCATGTTCTATAAATAACACATTATTCAGCCTTTTGGGATTAGTTTCTTTTTTCACTCAGCATAATTCCCTAGAGATCCGTCCGAATTATTGTGTGTATCAAGAGTTCGCTCTTCTTATTGCTGGGTACTATTCCATGGTAGGCATGTGCCACAACTGGTTTAACCATTCACAGGCTAAAGGACATACTGGTTGTTTCTAGTTTGGGCTATTACAGTAAAGATGCTGTAAACATTTTTGAGAAGGTTTTTGAGTGAAAATAAGATTTTATTTTTCTGGGATAAATGGCCAAGAGTGAAATTTCTGGTTCATATTATAATTGTGTGGTTAGTTTTATTAGAAACTGCCAACCTGTTTTCCAGAGTGTCTGTGCCATTTTACATTACCCACCAGCAATGTATGAGGATCCAGATCTCCATGGCCTCACCAGCATTTGATATTAACACTTTTTTGTTCTTATTTTAGCCATTCTGATAGGTGCATGATGATATGTCCCTGAGAGCTCTTTATGAGAGATTCTTTTTGTCATATGTATTGAGGTGAAATTCACATGACATAAAAGGAAACAGCTGGGCACGGTGGCTCATGCCGGTAATCCCAACACTTTGGGAGGCCGAAGTGGGTGGATCACCTGAGGTCAGGAGTTTGAGGCCAGCCTGGCCAACATGGCAAAACCCTGTCTCTACTAAAAATACAAAAATTAGCAGGGCGTGGTGGTGGGCACTTGTAATCTCAGCTACTTGGGAGGCTGAGGCAGGAGAATCACTTGAACCCCAGAGGCAGAGCAGAGATCCTGCCAGTGCACTCCAGACTTGGGGGACAGAGTGAAACCCCATCTAAAAAAAAAAAAAAAAGGTAACCATTTAAAAGTTAACAATTCAATAGCATTCAGTACATTCAAGTGTTGTGCAATAATGAATGCTACTTCAAAAAAACATTGCCATCATTCCAAAGGAAAAGTCCTTACAATTTACTGCTTTACAGTTTCTCTCAATTTTTAACTGGGTTTAATTGGATTTTAGTTTGCCAGCTCTGATTGGATTTTTTGTTTTTTTCATTGTTGAATGTGAAATTTTTCATATAGATACTAGTTCTTTGTCAGGTATTGAGTTGGCAATATTTGCTCCCAGTATGCCTTTTCTCTTTTCATCCTTTTCACAAAGTCTTTCACAGAACAAAAGTTTTTACATTTAATGAGGTCCAGATTACTTATATTTCCTTTTATGTATCATGCTTTTGGTATCAAGTCTAAAAATCCTTTGCCCGGACTTAGATCTCCTGTGTGTGTGTGGTTTTTTTTCCCCTAGAAATTTCATAGTTTGTGTTTTATATCTAAGTCCATGATACATTTTGAATTAATTTTTGTACAAGCTATGAGGATTAGGTTGACATTCAGTTTTTCACCAATGAATGTCCAACTGCTTGGCATTATTTGTTGAATAGGCTGTCTTTACTTCCTTAAAGTGCTTTTGTACTTTTGTCAACAATCAGCTGAACATACTTGTGCTGGTCAATTTCTGGGTTCTCCATTGTGTTTTATTGATCTGTATGTCTATCTCTCCACCAGTACTACACTATCTTGACTACTGTAGCTTTTGTGGAATAAGTCTTAAAATCAGAGTAATGCCTCCCACTTCATTTTTCTTGGAATGATTATTGTAGCTCAAGGTCATCGGGATTATTTTAGGGCCTATACCTTTCTATACAAATTTTAGAAAAAGCATGTCTGTGTCTACAAAATCCTTGCTGAAATTTTGCTGGGAATAACATTAAAACTGTAAATCAGTTTGGGAGAGAATAGACATCTTTCTTATGAGACTTCCAATCCTTGAGTGCAGGAATTCTTGCTATTATTTAGATCTTTTAAAAATTCCTTTCTTCAGTGTTCTGTGGTTTTCAGCATATCGATTCTATACATGTTTTTGTTTGTTTGTTTTAGAGACACTCCGTTGTCAAGGCTGGAGTACAGTGACATGATCATAGCTCACTGCAGCCGCAGATTCCTGGGTTCAAGCAGTCTCCCCACTTCAGCCTCCCAAGTAACTGGGACCACAAGTATGTGCCATCACAGTGTGTGCCATCACACCCTGCCAACTGAAAAAAAAAATTTTTAATCTTTTGTAGAGACAAGGCCTCCCTGGGTTGCCCAGGCTGGTATCGAACTGCCACTTCAAGCAGTCCTCCCACCTGAGCCTCCCAAAGTGCTGAGATTACAGGCACCACTGCATCTGGCCCTATCCATGTTTTAAGTGTACACTTACATATTTAATTTTCTTTGGGTGGCTAAAATGATAACTGGCACTAGTCATTGTTAGTATAAAGAAATATGATTTTTGTGTGTGTTGATCTTTCATCCCAAGACTCTTCTGAACTTCCTTAGTTCTAGTTCATTTATTAGTTCTATGAACGGTTTTTATAGATTTTCAGGTTTTTAAAATGTAAGCAATCTTGTCATTTTCAAAGAGAAACAGCTTCATTTATTTCTTTCCTATTTGTCTTTTACTTATTTTACTTGCCTGACTGCTTTGGCTGGAATACTTAGCATTATTTTGAATAAGAGTGGTGACAGAAGACATTTTTTACTTTGTTTAATATCTTAGGAGAAAAGTATCCAGTCTCCCAACATTATATGTGACATTAGCTGTAGGTTTTTTCTAGATGTTCTTTGTGGAGTTGAAGTAATTCTTTATTCCTATTTTGATGGAAACTTTTTATCATCAGTGAATGTTAGATTTTATTAAATACCTTTTTGTTTACAATTGCTATGATCATATGATTTTTTCTCTACCTCATTATATGGTGCTTCACATAAATTGATTTTCAAATATTGAACCAGGTTTCCAAACCTGGAATGAATCCCATTTGGTTATGGTGCTTAATTATTTCTATCCATTGTTGGATTTGGTTTGCTAAATTTTGTTGACAATTTCTGTGGCTAAATTCATGGCAGATATACACACACACACACACACAGACACACACACACACACACACACATTTCTCGGTATTATATTTGTTAGGTTTAGGTGCCATAATACTGGCATCATAAAATGAATAGAAGAGTGTTTCCTCCTCTTCTATTTTCCTTATAATTAGTAATATTTTTTCTTTAAATATTAGTAGGACTTTCTGATAAATTCACCTGGGCCCAGAGATTTCTTTTTCAGTCTTTAATTATAATTTCAATGGCATTAATGGTTATAGAACTATTTAAATATTTTATGTTGACTAGGTTTTGAGTTTGTGGTTTTCAAGCAATTAGTCCATTTCTTTGAAGCTGTGGAATTTATAAACATAAAGCTGTTCATAGTATTTCCTTATTATCCTTTATCATGCCTACAGTGTATTTCCTGGTGGGAGAAGGGAGCCTCAGGCCATGAAGATGTTTCCTGGCTTAGCACCTAAGGGGGTGATCCTCCCTGATTATTTGGGGTGGACCAAACTTTCTGAGTTGGGCATCTTTGCCGCAGGATCCTCCTATTTATGCCACCTCCTCAGTCCCTCCCCACTCTGCTCCATAATCTCTGGGCTGAGCAAGTGGGTCTCAGGCCTGAAGATCAAAGAGGCATCCTGGGCCAGGACACTTGTTGTGACTGGGTCCCATGCTGGTCCCTCACCCACCTCTGCTCAGGTGCTCCACCTCAGCATCTCTTGGCATGGAGAGGAGCATCATGCATATAGGGATGGAGAATATGGACTTTCCTGGTCACTTGGTGTTAGCAAATCTCCTGATTGATCTCCCTCACCAGTAGTGCCTGGCTCACCTGTTGTCAGGACTCCTGTTGGGTCTCCAGGAGCTTCTGCTGCTAGATTGGGGGTCTAGGTCATCTTCTGTTGGGTATGAGGACATAAAATGCCCAGCCCATGCTGTTCCTTCAGGCCTGGGGTTCCAAACCAGCTACCTTCTTCTTACTACCTTTCTGAGCTCTTCCGTGTTTGCTTCTTGAATCATTTCCAGCGTTATAGTTGTGCTTATCAGAGAGGAATCAGGAAAAGCATGCCTATGTCATTGTGTCTGTTCCAGAAGTCTGTATTTGATCTTTAAAAGATCAAATTCTGTTGTTTCACTTGTAAAATTGAAATAAACAGTAATCTGACTAGACTGCTTAGCGCATACACACACACATAAAAAGACCATAATCATTTTTTATTTTTATTCAGCAAAATTCAAGCAGAAATATTAAAACTTTCACAATGCACTGTCTACTTAGATTTTGACCTAAAATATTTTAAAACCGTATAACTTTTAAATAATTTAAAGGACTTAGAAGTATGTCAAATATTTATTTCCCTTTATCCACAACATAAATCCAGGTACATACCAGGTCAAAGATGCAGCTTTCCTATTTCTCACCCATTGTGAATAATTAATATATGCAATTAACAACACCTTACCATTGCTTCTTTCTAGACCACACAACTGACATATGTGCTCTATATGTGTGTATATACATATGTATGTATAAGTGATATACATACATATGTATGTGTGTATTGTATATATATACACATACATATATAAACACGCATGTAGATAGGAAACATATAAAAACATATGTGTGTATATGTGTATATATATACACACACGTTTTCTTTTAGCATTTTTTCTATTTTTTGGCTCAAATTATGTTAGTCCCCATGGGATTCATCTCTGCTAGAAATACTGTTTCTCCTACTTTTTCTTTTTGGTACATCAATATCATTAAGTGAAGTGTTTAATGAGTGTTAACTGCTCTTTTAATGAACATTATCTAATTTAATATTCACAATACACCTATAAGGACAATGGCACTGCGATTCCCATATCAAAGAAAAAGACACCCCAATTTAGAAAGGCTATATCAATTGCCCAAGCTCAACTAGTATTGGAATGCCAGGATTCAAGACAAGTAAATCCTACTACAGAGTCTCTGTGATGCTGCGGTAGACTGAGTTGCAGAATTTCTGTTTGCAGACTCATCTTGAGTAGCAGTTGTTTATTTGATTGCTGCTTACTTTCTTCTTCCTTTGTCTTTGCTTTCATTCTTCTCCATTTTGCAGATTGGTAGTTGCTTCTACTTGCCCCTCCTGATCTAAAGCTAGTGCCATAGGAACAAATTTCTCTTCTAAAAATCTGAAGTTGTTCATTATCTATCCCTTCCTGGAAGGTGACAAGAACCTTATCATGATTTCTATTGAACAATCATCTGCCTCGCCTCTCATGTTATTCTTTATAACTTCTCCAACTTTTTAAATGACAAAAGCTATTATTTAATAGGCAAAAGTTAATTCAATTATCTAATATGTTCTCTACATTTTTGGGAACACATTTCTTCTGACAACCATTCTACATCTTTTGAAGCATATGTTTAGTTTTTTTTTCCAAAGGTGTCTGTATTTAATGGAGGAACATTATTGCCTATTTTCTCTTTTATCTCTACTTCTCCATAATTCCTTCATTGTTGATTTTTTTTGAGGGGGTGCTGCGGGAGAAGAGCATTTTCTGGAACTCCTGTTAGACTTCCTTAGAACTTTTGAATCATTATCATATTTTTTTGGTCCTAAACACCTCGATCACATCTTCCTTTACTAATCTTTCCTCCACTTACTCTGGCTTTCTGCTGTTCCAAAAATACATGATGTATATTCCCACCAAGTCTTAAATGAAAAACATTTCTCAAAATATACCCTTGGCTCAATATCTTTTTCCCCTTGATACTGACCTACCTTCTGGGGCTCAGTTGGAGTAGGGCACATTCTTCTGCAGGATGAATATGGCTCATTGTCTCTGCCTCTCTTTGCTTTCAAACCATGTTGCATTTTGATTGTATTTTTATAGAATTTTAAAAATTTTTCTAATATTATTTTAATCCATAATCTGTTGACTTGGTAGCACCATGGAGGATGGTATCAAGCATGACATCATCATGTTATCTTGGCCTAGAATTTATTTGATTAATATTTTCATTTAATACCAGCCATGAGTCAGGGTCACCTCCCAGGCACTGAAATATACAAATTTGCAGATTTCAGAGCATTGCAGAAGGAAGAAAAATAATGAACAAATAATACGTGCTATGAATTATGAATAAAACATGACATAGAGAATGAGAATGGAGCACTGTTTTAGTAGAGTGGTTAAAAGAGAACTCATAGTAGCAAGACGTTTAAGTGCAGATGTGACTCGACATGAGTAGTAAGCTCAGTGGTATCTGAGAAAAGGTATTTACAAAAAGAAAATAGCAAACGCAAAATCCCTGTTCAAGGAAGAGCAAGGAGGCAGTCTCTTCATCATTCTAGATACCTCATTTAATTAATGTAGCTTCCTTTGACACTAACAACTATTTTCCTCAAAATCTCACTCAAAACTGAACTAGTAAATAAACTTGGAACATGCTTACTGCATGTCCTTGTTAAGTGGTTCTCCTGTGTTTACACAAATTACTTTTTCAACTCAAGATTTCCAGGTTATTTTTACTCCTGTAATTACATTCATCTCTGCAGCATGTTAGAACTTTTAGGATTCCATTCTGATTTCGATTGTGTTATTTTATTTTATGTCCATATGTTATACAAATATTATGATATATCTAGTAAAGTACAATTTAGTTACTTTGCTTTCTGCTGTTCCAAAAATACATGATGTACATTCCCACCGAGTCTTAAATGAAAAACATTTCTTATATTTAAAATATTTTGAAATATATTGTATGTGTGTATGTGTATATAATCAATTACATGAAAAGTATGTTAGCAAATAAGTGAAGCCTAACCTATTATTTTATTATTCAATACAACAATACATTGTATATTTTCAATTGGTTTCAGATTTGCTTTAGGATTTTTCAGATCTACCTTAGGATTTGCCTTCTAAAGAACTCCAATCTGAAAGCAATGTAGTCATATCAAAGATGTAACTCAGCATGCTATACATAGATTTTGAAGCTACAGTACCAGAATTTGAATTTACCACTTCCCAGGCAGAGACAATAATTTCTCTATCTGTAAATTGCAGGTAATAATAGTACAAACCTTACAGGGCTGATATGATAGCATTATTATGAAGACTAAATGAATCAATGATTTTAAGTTCTTTTAAAAATCATGACATAGCAAGTGGAATAAACATGGCTGCTTAAAAAATTAAAACCAGTTTAGTACCTGATCCAGTATTATAAATGATAATGCTTTATATTTAAGTTAGGAGATCTACGTTATTTGGAAATAAAAGGTCGGGTGTTTTGTTTTTTACTCTTTGGTTTGGTTTTGAGGATAGTGTTAAATTTGGAAACATGGCGCAAATTATTAGTTATAGCCCAGATTATTTAAATAAACAACAAAAATAATGTATAGAATATTTTCATTGTTTTTTCCTTATCTATAACATAATCTAAGAACTATGGCAATGTCTATAGAGTGAATGCAAAGCTAGTTCATTTATTTATTTATTATGATGGATTATTTTATTGTGTGTGAAATATCCTTTAATTTCTCACACACAAATCTTTGTCCTTTTACTAAAGTCAGGCACAGTGAATATATTTAAATTGGTACCTTAAGTAAAGTATTTGTGCATAAGTTAAAGAATTTTCATTTATCTGTTCTTAGAACGTGTCACTAACAATGACATCAGCAAAGCAGAGCTGTCTGTGAGAAAGTCAGTCTGCAGGTTCCCATAGTGGAGCCAGATGAGGCTGTAATACTCACCAGCTGGTGACCTTGCCATCATCAATTTCTCAGATTCAGTTTCTTCAGTTTTATAAGAAAAGTGTTGGTAGCCCGGAGCTCCTGGGCACAAACAATCCTCCTACCTCATCCTCCTGAGTAGCTGGGGCCACAGGCGGGAGCAACCACCAAGTCCAACTATTTTTTTTCATTTTTATGGAGATGGGGCTTCACCATCTTTCCCAGGCTGCTCTCAAGATCTGGGCTCAAGCGATCCTATAGCCTCAACTCCCAAAGTGCTGGGATTATAGGAGCGAGCCACTGTGCATGGCTCATGTCTGAGTTTCCTTCCAAGTCTCAACAGAAACTATCCAGGAGAAAAGACTTTAATTAGGTTATAAGATAAAATAAATTTTGCATCCCTAAAATTATGAATATGAACCCTATAATAATTTTGTAACTCATAAGTATTATTAAAAAGTATTAAATTATTTAATAGTTACATATTTTATGGTAGCAAATATGTTCTAAAATTAATTCTAGAACAAGGATGATATTTGGCTCTGAGAATAAAAGATAGGTTTTCGCATCTGGTTTTGAGTTTAGCCTAAGAAACCTTAAACTGCAAGGGCTTATAAGGAAAAAAAAATGGATCTGCAGTAAAACAAAAAACTGGTCATATAATTTATGTAGGTCATGATAAACCCTGAATAAAAAGCAACACAGATGATGATAACTTATAAAATATTTAACAATGGAATTGGGGATTGTTTTGCTTCGTGTTTCTTATTTATAAATTCACGGGCATGTGATCGAATAGACACATTTTTCTGACCTAAAATCTAAAGGTGTGTTTCTTTCCTCGAGTCAAATCTGGAGCTCATTTGAACACTCTCCACAACTGCACACCTGCAGGTGTTGTCTGAAACTTGCCCTCCTGTATTCATCGCCCTTGCCCTGAAGGACAAGTCCAGTTCCTGGATCAAAAGTGTTAGAAGTAACCAGGAAATTGCCTTGGATTGATTGATTTATCTAGTGACAGTTAAATTCCAGAAAATGTAAACCCATTGGGTATAGGGAAGCATTCTGTTTCCTCTGTTAAGTCTGTATCTCTTTCTGACTGCAGATACCTTTGTCTATATTGCTTAAATAGAGCCATCTTGAATAAGGAGAGAATTGTAAGTAAGCTACATATTTCTGGGGGGGAAAAAAAAAGGGAAAAGATTGTACCAATCATAGGAAGGACCAATTACCCTCTGAGGTTGTGTACAAATAGCCAGGTGGAAAGAGAAGGAGAGGAGAGCCAGCTTGATAATAGGAGGGCTAGTCAAAGTTTCTAAATACAGGTTGATTTTTTCCACATCAATCCTGCATCTCCTGGAACTAAAACCTCTGGCTAACTCTACTTTGTGTTAATAAAACTACTATAATTAGGCCCTGAAGATTGAGGGCTGCCTAGAGCTATAGTGTTCAGCACCAGATTGCCTCCTAGTTTGCAACTGAGAGGTGAGTCAACCATGGCTAAGGAATTTGACACAGAATGTTTTAATTTTATTGCCTATATTTTTGTGGGGGAAAGTATCATCACATGTAGAACAGTAGTTTGTGTTCTAGCAAAGAATCATTGTATGGTAGAATATTCTTATATTCATTACAGATTCTTGGCCTTTTTCATGAAAAGATTCTTCTTCAATCTTTTATTTTTGTATCTGTGTATATAAATTAACCCAGAGCATATTATATTTTAAAATGTTATTGGTGTCCTTAATATTTCTTAAAATTTGAGTAGGCATTAGATTATCTTTTTGAACTGAATATCACATTATTTCCAGTTGCTGCTACAACATTTTCCCCAAATTTAGTGGTTTTAAAGCAACACAAATTTATCCTCTTACAGTTAAGTCTAAAATGAGCCTCACTGGGATAAAATCAATTTATCTATATTCCTTCTAACGTCTATAGGAGAGAAGTCATTTCCTTGCCATTTTCAGCTTCTAGAAGTACCTACATTCTGTTGACACTGGGTCCCCTTTGTTAACTTTAAAAAAGAATGATAAGTTTAGAAAAGGAGAGAGGGAGATCGTATTTCTTATAAAGTGTTACAGTCTGCAAGGTGGCTATCAAAGAGTCTGGAAATTGCAGCCCCTGGCCAAGACCAAAGATAGGCACTTCAAAGGAGGAGGGGTTGGGGCAGGAGCTTTATGCCAAACAAGTTGGCTAAACAGACATATTCAACAGGTTACAGGAGGAGCTATGAATATTCATGAAGGGGCAGTCCTGGCACATGTGTACTGAGAAAACATGCATGGAAGAAAGGACCCATGTACACTTTGGGGTGGAGACTTCACATTTAAATGCATTACAGTTAGGCCCTGCACATCCAAAGGTCTTTTCAGGACACAAAGGTAAGCAAATGTGCAGCCTCCGTAAACCAGTCAGAACCAGTTCATGGTTGGTGGTTTTCTTATCAGGAGGAAGTTACTGAGATCGGTCTTCTGTCCAATCAAAGCTGCATTTATGGCTGGCAGAACAGGCAGTCAGTCAGCGTCTGTGAACTGGATGAGTTGTAATAGTTTTAATGTTGCTTATTTCCAGGCTAGTGCTTGTTTAGCTGCTGGAGAAAAAGAAAAGCCTTGTGGTAGTTAGGACATGGTTTATTCCTTAAGTGTAGGGGTGTGAACCTAACCCTTGCCTGGCAAGGCCTTAATTTGGTATTTTATTGCCACAAAGAGTCCGTTCCGTCTATCTTCTGATCTCTATTTTAACATTAATGCTGGTCAGCTGTTGTGTCTAAACTACAGAAGGGAGAGGTTATAATGAGGCATGTCTGACCTCCTGTCTCATCACAGGGCGGAACTAAGATTTTAAGGTTTTTTTCTGGAGTTTACCTGGCGAAGTGGGGTTCTTTTCAGGGGTGGGGTTAGGATTTTACTTTTAATTTACACCTTCTGTACTGGTTTGTTTTCACGCTGCTGATAAAGACATACCAGAAACTGGGTAATTTATAAAGAAAAAGAGATTTAATGGACTCACAGTTCCACATGCTTAGGGAGGCATCACAATCATGGCAGAAGGTGAAAGGCATGTCTTACATGGTGGCGGACAAGAGAGAATGAGAGCCACGCAAAAGGAAAACCCCTTAGAAAATCATCAGATCTCATGAGACTTATTCACTTCCACAAGAACAGTATGGGGGAAAGTGCCCCCATGATTCAATTCTCTCCCACCAGGTCCCTCCCACAATTCAAGATGAGATGTGGGTGGGGACACAGCTAAACCATATCACCTTCCATGTACAAAACCAGAAATGCCCAGTCAAGTCTTTCTGAGGCTGCATCAATCTGACATTGACTCTTCTGCTTCCCTCGTCTCCTTGTAAGGATTCTCCTGATTATGTTGGGCCCACCCAGATAATACAGGATAATCTCCCATCAGCTGATTGGCAACCTGAATTGCATCTGCAACCTTAATTCTCCTTTGCCATGTAAAGTAACCTATGCACAAGTTCTAGGGATTAGGATATGGACATTTTTGGTTACCGCAGACGTCTTGTTTGGAATTATCTCTTAAATAGTCAAAGACCTAAATACTAAAATGGTGGTTGATATAACAGAGGTATTTATATTTCCCACATAACAATTCGTCTGGGATGTGCAATCTGGCTTGCATTCCCTGTGGTTATCAACCTCCCAGGCACTGTTATCCTTCTACTTCACCATTGGAAGTGTGTGATTTTCACCTCTATCCAACGTGCCCACATTCTCAGCAGGAAGAAAAGGCAAGCAGAAAGGACAAAGAATCATGCCTTTTAACATTTTCTTTTCCTGGCAACCCTGACTTCTCGCACTTTATGGCTACAGCCAGCTCCGAGAGATATGTACTTTTGTGTGGGCACACTGTCACCCAGAGCGGAAGTCAGCACTCTGTTTGTGGGAAAGACAGAAAGGATGTTGTGTGGGCAAACGAGAGCATCTGCTTCTACATTTACAGACACGTGACAGAAAATCTCCTTGAGGGCTTTTGGAAAACAAGGTATCTTGTAATATAATATGCCTATCAAATAGCATCAACTGCATATACAAAGAAATACCAAAAAATACCTGTTATTTTTATACTTTATATACTCACTATATGAAATGTAAATTCTTTTTTTAAGCAGTAAATAGTTCTCTAAACATGTGGTCCATATCTTCTGCTCCAGTGATTCCCAAAATAATAGTGTATGTGAAAATCACTTGGGAACATAATTGAAATTTTCAATTCCCAAATCTCCACCAAAGATTCTGTTTCAAAAGGTCTCAGAGGGCTCTGCATTGTAGCAAGCACCCTGGGTGTTTCTGATGCAGGTGGTCTGCAAACTCTGCTTTGATCGTGTTTAAAAAAAAAAAAAAACCCAAGTGAGCACACCTGCACTCAATGTAACATGCGCGCATGGAGTACCTGCTATAGCATCGTGCTAGATACCGTGAGGGGTAGAAATAAAGTAACAGAAGACCTGATCCCTGTTCTTAAGGAAGTTTTCAAAAAAAAATGAAGTTTCCAGCTTCAGCTTCTATTGAAACAGTGCCTGGATCCACTCCAACTATTGCAGGGTGAGAACTGTGGGAAAAGCAAACAGGAGAATGTGCTCATTTTCCTTCCTAGCATCTATCATGATTAGTTCTTACATATTTGTGTGATTATTTAAGTCTTTGCCACTAGAATCTTAGCACCCCATGAGGAGATAACAGTTTCCCACTATTGTATTTCTTGTAAGTAGCAAAATGCTTTACTCTCTGTAAAAAATATGTGATAAATATCTGTCAAATGAACATAGTGTTGTGCTTGTTCAGAATAAAGTTAAAATACATTAATGAGGAAGAATAAGACGGCCTACATAGAGGAGGAGAGAGTTCAACTGGCTCTGGAAGGTCTCGGGAAGGAGAAATGGAGGAAAGAGCCTTCCAGATTGAGGGAGGAATATGATCAAAGGTGTGGATAACATGAAAGTATGTGATCAATTAGGAAACCTGGAATAACATTGTCTTCAGCAATGTTGGAAGAGTTTCCTTACTGTTTCTGCCATGTGACATGGTTTAGAGGTAATTATTCAGTTCCGATCGCTATTTGCTTGAATTTAATAGTAAGATGTCTGTATTTTTATAGACCTTATATAACTTCAAAGGTGTTTAATCGATTAGTTCATTTTTTCTATATAATAATCTTGCAAACTCAGTAGACTAGATATGATAATGGTTGTTCTACATATTAAAACATACACACACACACACAGAAACGCAGACACCAAAAATGGAACAGTCACTTTGTGGCAGAATTTCTGATTGCTAATCAGTGTTCAGACACCTTCCTTTTACATTTTTGAAATATGTTCTTCATACAGTATTTCAGCATTTATTAATAATTTCTTAAGGGTCTACTTGTGTGTTAAATAGTGTGGGTGGTAAATTACCTGAGATCTTTGATTTTTATGTTACTGTAAGTCAAAAGTAAGTTTAATATAAACTTTTTTTATATTCTCACGAAAATTAGGAAGTTGAGTTAGGACACAAAAATAAAACATCTGTCTTTTTTATAACTACATACAGTTATATGATATACTGTGTGTGTGTGTGTGTGTGTGTGTGTGTGTGTGTGTGTATGTATCTTTCAATTCTCTTCTTCTTTTCTCTCCTATCTCTTCTTTGACATGAAAGGCACACTGAAAAATTAGCCAATTTAAAGGATAGTGGAAATGATAAAAAGAAAGGGGCATATGATCTAATAAAGAAAATTAAAGATAATTAATATGTATGGCTAAGAGATATGGTGACAAATGAGAGGATATTATAACTATATATAAATACTTGCAATAGTATGTTATAAAAGAGAAGGAAGATTTATTTTAGCTAGCTAAGGTCTTAGAACAAGGAATAATGATCTGAAGTTTTAAAAAGATGAAAATTTAAGTATAATGAAAAATGTTTCTGTCAGTGAGAACAATTAGAAAGAATATTCTTCCCTGTAGACACGAGCACTAGAGATGATCAAAAACAGACAAGATAAAACCTTTGGGGACTTAATAGATAGAAAAGCCACTTTATAATGTCCTCTTTCCTTGTCTGGTTAAGGCTTTCTTCTATCATACATTGTTAATCACTTGAAAAAGAAATTAATGATCCATGAAATGGGAATACTTATTTCAATAGGTAGGTTGTTCCTCAGAGTTTCAAAAGATCTGTGGTTGAGGCCAAAACTCCCATTACCTTCCCGGGTCCTATATTTCTAAGTTAACTTCTCTATCCTACCAAAGTATCCTTTCTGTTCTCTTTTTTAAAATGAGAATGATTAATAAAGGACTATTTTATAAAAGCAGGCAAGTGTAAAGGTTTCTTTTTTTATTATTATTATTATTATACTGTAAGTTGTAGGGTACATGTGCATAACGTGCAGGTTTGTTACATATGTATACTTGTGCCTTGTTGGTGTGCTGCACCCATCAACTCGTCATTTACATCAGGTATAACTCCCAATGCAATCCCTCCCCCCTCCCCCCTCCCCATGATAGGCCCCGGTGTGTGATGTTCCCCTTCCCGAGTCCAAGTGATCTCATTGTTCAGTTCCCACCTATGAGTGAGAACATGCGGTGTTTGGTTTTCTGTTCTTGTGATAGTTTGCTAAGAATGATGGTTTCCAGCTGCATCCATGTCCCTACAAAGGACACAAACTCATCCTTTTTTATGGCTGCATAGTATTCCATGGTGTATATATGCCACATTTTCTTAATCCAATCTGTCACTGATGGACATTTGGGTTGATTCCAAGTCTTTGCTATTGTGAATAGTGCTGCAATAAACATACGTGTGCATGTGTCTTTATAGCAGCATAATTTATAATCCTTTGGGTATATCCCCAGTAATGGGATGGCTGGGTCATATGGTACATCTAGTTCTAGATCCTTGAGGAATCGCCATACTGTTTTCCATAATGGTTGAACTAGTTTACAATCCCACCAACAGTGTAAAAGTGTTCCTATTTCTCCACATCCTCTCCAGCACCTGTTGTTTCCTGACTTTTGAATGATCGCCATTCTAACTGGTGTGAGATGGTATCTCATTGTGGTTTTGATTTGCATTTCTCTGATGGCCAGTGATGATGAGCATTTTTTCATGTGTTTGTTGGCTGTATGAATGTCTTCTTTTGAGAAATGTCTATTCATATCCTTTGCCCACTTTTTGATGGGGTTGTTTGTTTTTTTCTTGTAAATTTGTTTGAGTTCTTTGTAGGTTCTGGATATTAGCCCTTTGTCAGATGAGTAGATTGCAAAAATTTTCTCCCATTCTGTAGGTTGCCTGTTCACTCTGATGGTAGTTTCTTTTGCTGTGCAGAAGCTCTTTAGTTTAATGAGATCCCATTTGTCAATTTTGGCTTTTGCTGCCGTTGCTTTTGGTGTTTTAGACATGAAGTCTTTGCCCATGCCTATGTCCTGAATGGTACTACCTAGGTTTTCCTCTAGGATTTTTATGGTATTAGGTCTAACATTTAAGTCTCTAATCCATCTTGAATTAATTTTCGTATAAGGAGTAAGGAAAGGATCCAGTTTCAGCTTTCTACTTATGGCTAGCCAATTTTCCCAGCACCATTTATTAAATAGGGAATCCTTTCCCCATTTCTTGTTTTTCTCAGGTTTGTCAAAGATCAGATGGCTGTAGATGTGTGCTATTATTTCTGAGGACTCTGTTCTGTTCCATTGGTCTATATCTCTGTTTTGGTACCAGTACCATGCTGTTTTGGTTACTGTAGCCTTGTAGTATAGTTTGAAGTCAGGTAGCGTGATGCCTCCAGCTTTGTTCTTTTGACTTAGGATTGTCTTGGAGATGCGGGCTCTTTTTTGGTTCCATATGAACTTTAAAGCAGTTTTTTCCAATTCTGTGAAGAAACTCATTGGTAGCTTGATGGGGATGGCATTGAATCTATAAATCACCTTGGGCAGTATGGCCATTTTCACGATATTGATTCTTCCTATCCATGAGCATGGTGTGTTCTTCCATTTGTTTGTGTCCTCTTTTATTTCACTGAGCAGTGGTTTGTAGTTCTCCTTGAAGAGGTCCTTTACATCCCTTGTAAGTTGGATTCCTAGGTATTTTATTCTCTTTGAAGCAATTGTGAATGGAAGTTCATTCATGATTTGGCTCTGTGTTTGTCTGTTATTGGTGTATAAGAATGCTTGTGATTTTTGCACATTAATTTTGTATCCTGAGACTTTGCTGAAGTTGCTTATCAGCTTAAGGAGATTTTGGGCTGAGACAATGGGGTTTTCTAAATATACAATCATGTCATCTGCAAAGAGGGACAATTTGACTTCTTCTTTTCCTAACTGAATACCCTTGATTTCTTTCTCTTGCCTGATTGCCCTAGCCAGAACTTCCAACACTATGTTGAATAGGAGTGGTGAGAGAGGGCATCCCTGTCTTGTGCCAGTTTTCAAAGGGAATTTTTCCAGTTTTTGCCCATTCAGTATGATATTGGCTGTGGGTTTGTCATAAATAGCTCTTATTATTTTGAGGTACGTTCCATCAATACCGAATTTATTGAGCGTTTTTAGCATGAAGGGCTGTTGAATTTTGTCAAAAGCCTTTTCTGCATCTATTGAGATAATCATGTGGTTCTTGTCTTTGGTTCTGTTTATATGCTGGATTATGTTTATTGATTTGCGAATGTTGAACCAGCCTTGCATCCCAGGGATGAAGCCCACTTGATCATGGTGGATAAGCTTTTTGATGTGTTGTTGAATCCGGTTTGCCAGTATTTTATTGAGGATTTTTGCATCGATGTTCATCAGGGATATTGGTCTAAAATTCTCTTTTTTTGTTGTGTCTCTGCCAGGCTTTGGTATCAGGATGATGTTGGCCTCATAAAATGAGTTAGGGAGGATTCCCTCTTTTTCTATTGATTGGAATAGTTTCAGAAGGAATGGTACCAACTCCTCCTTGTACCTCTGGTAGAATTCAGCTGTGAATCCATCTGGTCCTGGACTTTTTTTGGTTGGTAGGCTATTAATTGTTGCCTCAATTTCAGAGCCTGCTATTGG
Source organism: Theropithecus gelada (assembly GCF_003255815.1). NCBI lineage: Eukaryota > Metazoa > Chordata > Mammalia > Primates > Cercopithecidae > Theropithecus > Theropithecus gelada. The sequence continues at coordinate 177,216,318 of NC_037672.1, read as the reverse complement.
TCTATTCAGGGATTCAACTTCTTCCTGGTTTAGTCTTGGAAGAGTGTAAGTGTCCAGGAAATTATCCATTTCTTCTAGATTTTCCAGTTTATTTGCGTAGAGGTGTTTATAGTATTCTCTGATGGTAGTTTGTATTTCTGTGGGGTCGGTGGTGATATCCCCTTTTTCATTTTTAATTGCGTCGATTTGATTCTTCTCTCTTTTCTTCTTTATTAGTCTTGCTAGTGGTCTGTCAATTTTGTTGATCTTTTCAAAAAACCAACTCCTGGATTCATTGATTTTTTGGAGGGTTTTTTGTGTCTCTATCTCCTTCAGTTCTGCTCTGATCTTAGTTATTTCTAGCCTTCTGCTAGCTTTCGAATGTGTTTGCTCTTGCTTCTCTAGTTCTTTTAATTGCGATGTTAGAGTGTCAATTTTAGATCTTTCCTGCTTTCTCTTGTGGGCATTTAGTGCTATAAATTTCCCTCTACACACTGCTTTAAATGTGTCCCAGAGATTCTGGTATGTTGTATCTTTGTTCTCATTGGTTTCAAAGAACATCTTTATTTCTGCCTTCATTTCGTTATGTACCCAGTAGTCATTCAGGAGTAGGTTGTTCAGTTTCCATGTAGTTGAGCGGTTTTGATTGAGTTTCTTAGTCCTGAGTTCTAGTTTGATTGCACTGTGGTCTGAGAGACAGTTTGTTATAATTTCTGTTCTTGTACATTTGCTGAGGAGTGCTTTACTTCCAATTACGTGGTCAATTTTGGAATAAGTACGATGTGGTGCTGAGAAGAATGTATATTCTGTTGATTTGGGGTGGAGAGTTCTATAGATGTCTATTAGGTCTGCTTGCTGCAGAGATGAGTTCAATTCCTGGATATCCTTGTTAACTTTCTGTCTTGTTGATCTGTCTATGTTGACAGTGGAGTGTTGAAGTCTCCCATTATTATTGTATGGGAGTCTAAGTCTCTTTGTAAGTCTCTAAGGACTTGCTTTATGAATCTGGGTGCTCCTGTATTGGGTGCATATATATTTAGGATAGTTAGCTCTTCCTGTTGAATTGATCCCTTTACCATTATGTAATGGCCTTCTTTGTCTCTTTTGATCCTTGATGGTTTAAAGTCTGTTTTATCAGAGACTAGGATTGCAACCCCTGCTTTTTTTTGTTCTCCATTTGCTTGGTAAATCTTCCTCCATCCCTTTATTTTGAGCCTATGTATGTCTCTGCGTGTGAGATGGGTCTCCTGAATACAGCAGACTGATGGGTCTTGACTCTTTATCCAGTTTGCCAGTCTGTGTCTTTTCATTGGAGCATTTAGTCCATTTACATTTAAGGTTAATATTGTTATGTGTGAACCTGATCCTGCCATTATGATATTAACTGGTTATTTTGCTCGTTAGTTGATGCAGTTTCTTCCTAGCCTCGATGGTCTTTACATTTTGGCATGTTTTTGCAATGGCTGGTACCGGTTGTTCCTTTCCATGTTGAGTGCTTCCTTCAGGGTCTCTTGTAAGGCAGGCCTAGTGGTGACAAAATCTCTAAGCATTTGCTTATCTGTAAAGGATTTTATTTCTCCTTCACTTATGAAACTTAGTTTGGCTGGATATGAAATTCTGGGTTGAAAATTCTTTTCTTTAAGAATGTTGAATATTGGCCCCCACTCTCTTCTGGCTTGGAGAGTTTCTGCCGAGAGATCTGCTGTGAGTCTGATGGGCTTCCCTTTGTGGGTAACCCGACCTTTCTCTCTGGCTGCCCTTAAGATTTTTTCCTTCATTTCAACTTTGGTGAATCTGGCAATTATGTGTCTTGGAGTTGCTCTTCTCGAGGAGTATCTTTGTGGCGTTCTCTGTATTTCCTGGATTTGAATGTTGGCCTGCCCTACTAGGTTGGGGAAGTTCTCCTGGATGATATCCTGAAGAGTGTTTTCCAAGTTGGTTCCATTTTCCCCCTCACTTTCAGGCACCCCAATCAGACGTAGATTTGGTCTTTTTACATAATCCCATACTTCTTGCAGGCTTTGTTCATTTCTTTTTCTTCTTTTTTCTTTTGGTTTCTCTTCTCGCTTCATTTCATTCATTTGATCCTCAATCGCTGATACTCTTTCTTCCAGTTGATCGAGTCGGTTACTGAAGCTTGTGCATTTGTCACGTATTTCTCGTGTCATGGTTTTCATCTCTTTCATTTCGTTTATGACCTTCTCTGCATTAATTACTCTAGCCGTCAATTCTTCCACTTTTTTTTCAAGATTTTTAGTTTCTTTGCGCTGGGTACGTAATTCCTCCTTTAGCTCTGAGAAATTTGATGGACTGAAGCCTTCTTCTCTCATCTCGTCAAAGTCATTCTCCGTCCAGCTTTGATCCGTTGCTGGCGATGAGCTGCACTCCTTTGCCGGGGGAGATGTGCTCTTATTTTTTGAATTTCCAGCTTTTCTGCCCTGCTTTTTCCCCATCTTTGTGGTTTTATCTGCCTCTGGTCTTTGATGATGGTGATGTACTGATGGGGTTTTGGTGTAGGTGTCCTTCCTGTTTGATAGTTTTCCTTCTAACAGTCAGGACCCTCAGCTGTAGGTCTGTTGGAGATTGCTTGAGGTCCACTCCAGACCCTGTTTGCCTGGGTATCAGCAGCAGAGGCTGCAGAAGATAGAATATTTCTGAACAGCGAGTGTACCTGTCTGATTCTTGCTTTGGAAGCTTCCTCTCAGGGGTGTACTCCACCCTGTGAGGTGTGGGGTGTCAGACTGCCCCTAGTGGGGGATGTCTCCCAGTTAGGCTACTCAGGGGTCAGGGACCCACTTGAGCAGGCAGTCTGTCCCTTCTCAGATCTCAACCTCCGTGTTGGGAAATCCACTGCTCTCTTCAAAGCTGTCAGACAGAGTCGTTTGCGTCTGCAGAGGTTTCTGCTGCTTTTTTGTTGTTGTTGTTGTTGTTGTGTAGCTGTGCCCTGTCCCCAGAGGTGGAGTCTACAGAGACAGGCAGGTTTCCTTGAGCTGCTGTGAGCTCCACCCAGTTGGAGCTTCCCAGCAGCTTTGTTTACCTACTTAAGCCTCAGCAATGGCGGGCGCCCCTCCCCCAGCCTAGCTGCTGCCTTGCCGGTAGATCACAGACTGCTGTGCTAGCAATGAGGGAGGCTCCGCGGGTGTGGGACCCTCCCAGCCAGGTGTGGGATATGATCTCCTGGTGTGCCTGTTTGCTTAAAGCGCAATATTGGGGTGGGAGTTACCCAATTTTCCAGGTGTTGTGTGTCTCAGTTCCCCTGGCTAGGAAAAGGGATTCCCTTCCCCCTTGCGCTTCCCAGGTGAGGCGATGCCTCGCCCTGCTTCAGCTCTCGCTGGTCGGGCTGCAGCAGCTGACCAGCACCGATCGTCCGGCACTCCCCAGTGAGATGAACCCAGTACCTCAGTTGAAAATGCAGAAATCACCGGTCTTCTGTGTCGCTGGCGCTGGGAGTTGGAGACTGGAGCTGTTCCTATTCGGCCCAGAAATGGTTTATTTTAATAACACAAATCAGTTTATGTGTAACAGGGTAATCATTATCTACATAACCCTCAGTAGCCTCACAACAAATATAGAATCAGTTCTCATGCAGATTTATCCTGGCTCAGAATCCTCCATGTATAAGTTATTCAACAAATATTTAATAGGCATCCATTACGTGACAGGGACTGTTGTAGTCACTTGAGATATATCAGTAAAAGAAAGAGACAAGTGCCTCTCCTTGTGGAGTGACATGGCAGGAAAGGACAGAAACCATAGGCAATAATCATATTAAATAAGCAAATCATACAGTAAGAAGGTGGTGGATGCTATGGAGGAAAGCATTTAGAGCAGATGAAGGAAATCAGATGTGCAAAGCAGATGGGCAGGTTCCAGTTTCTAAAAGTTAGTAGGTGAAAGGCGTCATTGCAAAGGTGACACTTGAACTAATACTCGAAAGAGATGAGGCTGTCAGTCTTGCAAATATTTTTTGAGTATGGTGTGAGGGAGGAATCCTATTTTTTTCTGTTTTTTTTTTCATATTGCTAACCAGTTGCCTCTATATCATTTATTCTCTCCTGAACAACAACGTCAATTCAAGCATACATGAATTTTCCATATGAAGGGTCAGTCTCTAAAATGAGATGTTAGGAGCATGTGCCCCATAGGGTTGTTGAGAAGCTTGAATGATTCCTATCATGTAAAATGCTTAGAACATTGTTTGACAGATAGTAAGTAAACAGAAAAGGTTCACCATGATTATGATGGTTGGTGTTTGTGCTATTAATATTTTATACAAGGAAAATATTTTTCTTTATTGATCCCATCTTCAGCTTCCTACCTAAACTCTCTAACTTTCTCTGTAATTTGTCTGCAAATTCGGTTGTATTTTCTACATATACAATTTTGTTATCTGAAAATAACATTCCATTTTCTTCCTTTCCAACTGTTACATATTGCATTTATTTTGTTTGCCTCAATTCTCTTGTTAAGACCTTCTGAACAAAGCTGAATAGTCACAGGAAAAGTATGCATCATTAAGTTTCATGTCCTTACATTTTAGTTATACTCCTTATAAAAAGCATCTATATAGTTGAACTTTTTTTAAAAAATGAATTCCACAAATCTCTGTCTTAATGAAGACATTTAGTCAATTTCCAATTATTAGGTTTATCAATTTTTTTCTCTGCTGAATTGGAAATTATAAACTCAGTAGTTGTTTTATGGTTGGTTATCCCTTAGCTTTTACAAAGGATAATTAATTTTAAAAGTCTAGAATTGGTTAACATCTTTCCATCTATCCTGAGAACTAGTGAGATGTCAGTACACTTTAAATATAAATATCCTTCATCTGATCTACATGACATTATATCTAGTACTTAAGCATAGAAAAGAATATAAATTGACATTGTTATTGTTTCATAAATATAACGTTTTCTAAAAATATATAACAACATCTTGGCTCATCATTTTTAGAAAGTGCCTTAGCAAAATTTGATACGATAGATAAAACACTCTTGTTTTTTACTCAGAACAAGCCTTGTAACTTACTCATTTAAAAAAAAAATTGCTCAGCACATAATTTAAGTATATAGTTTGAGGCTTTAAATATAATTAATACTTTAGTATATTCTCTTTCTTTAACGAAGTAATTAGCCTTAACTCATTCATCTCTCAGATAAAGTTGCGATTTTTAACACTTAATCTTTCTTGAAACAAGCATTTATACTAAATGAAAAGATAGCAAACATCAATAGCAGTGAAAATTTATGTGCATATGTGTGCGTATATCAGAGATTATGTTCCCATGTGAATACATTTTATTTAATTTTGTAGCCGAGTATTTTAACTTTGAAATGCATTTTAAAACTTTTTTTCCTCTCAAGTCTTAAGATGTAACCTTGAAACAGACTGTAGAAACATTATTTCTTAGCCTTGAGATAAAGCCTTGAAATTACTTGGAAACTCTGCTTCCCTCTGTTTCCCAGCAGACAGTCCCTTGCACCATGCACACTTACCTAACTGCATGCTTCTTAAGAAATTCCAGGGCCTAATTTTATAACAAGCCAGGCAAGGAGGCCCAGCTGCGGAATTCTCCCCAATGAGGAAATTGCCTCAGGACAGATAATCTACAGCACAGCCACAACCGAGATGGTCCAGCCAGCACCCCAGGTGGACGATGACTCAAGATAGCCCTTGGAACAAGATATTTAGACCTGCATCCTGCGTTTCTCCCGCAGGTTTCCACACCAAGTCTCTCCCTTTTAAACCCCTTCCCCCAAGACTAACATTTGAAATGGTCTTTTGGAGGCAAGAACCTGACCATTTCCCAACTGCTAGCATTTGAATGAAGTTGCTTTCCTTTCACTACACTTTGCTTCTTGTATTCTGGCCCTGGAGCAGTGAGCAGCTGGACTTGCATTCAGTTACAATTTTAAAAGATTGATTTTGACAGCTTCTTTTCTACACACATATACACACAGTCCCTGGGATTTTAAAATAACTGTTACACTTGTCTTTTTTAACCTTTCTAATTGTATATAAGTATTTATATAAATATATATACAAATCTTAGATTCAGTGTGAAAGAATATTCCTTCATCTGGAAATCCTTCCTGTATTACTTTTGTAATCTATGTGTTATGTGATGGCATATAATTTTTAATTCTGAAGTGCATGGCTTTTTCCCTCTAGAATACTCCACCTTTCTTACAGGTATACCGCTCATAATTTTTTGTTGTTGTTGTTTTGTTTTTGAGACGGAGTCTCGCTCTGTCGCCCAGGCTGGAGTGCAGTGGCGCGATCTCGGCTCACTGCAAGCTCCGCCTCCCGGGTTCCCGCCATTCTCCTGCCTCAGCCTCCCGAGTAGCTGGGACTACAGGCGCCCGCCACCACGCCCAGCTAATGTATATATTTTTAGTAGAGACGGATTTCACCGTGTTAGTCAGGAGGGTCTCGATCTCCTGACCTCCTGATCCACTGGTCTCGGCCTCCCAAAGTGCTGCAATTACAGGTGTGAACCACCGTGCCCGGCCTTATAGCTCATTATTTATTTCCAAACATATTGGCTTCTGAACAGTACTTTATAATAAATGTTTGTGAAGGATAAATAGATAAATTAATATTTCAAATTCATTAAAGTCTCCAAAATCAAGAATACAGTAACTACATGTGGTTTCTATTTATGAGTGCTTATTTCTATGGTTAATAACTATTTTTTATGAAAAATTGATTACATATTTATTTATTTATTTATTTTATAAGTATATAAATTGATATAATGCCCTAAGATCCAAGAATCAGTGACTCAGTATATTGCAAACAGTACCATATACACATTTAAAGAATTTAGGATTATTCTATTTAACTTGATTTAATAACTTAGTTTTTAGTATTAAATGCCTTACATGATTCTTAGCATTTGCATGCCATTCTTTCTAAAAGTTAAATTTACTTGCTTCCCATCTGCAAGTGTAGGATAGTTCTAGCCTCCAGAAAAAAAACTAACATTGGAGCAGAAGAAATTTAAGGAGCACTTCACCAATATTAGGCAATATCCTGACTACTAATGACTCCAACTTGTGCTCCTCCTGGTTACCCATTTTGCTGCTGACATTTTGTTCCCACCTTGTATTCTGTTTTAATAACTATAACCTTATCTAAGAATTGGGTTTTAAATTATTCATTGCTGTTGATAAACTCAACTCCTCTATTCAATCTGTAGAAGACTGTCCCTGTCCCTGAACTAGGCCTGTGACTGTGACACTCTCCTTAAGATGTTTAATGGAATCTGTTCCACCTGAAACTCAGTGGGGTTTGGAGTCAGACACACCTGAGATAGAATTCTAATTTAGTTTCTTTCAAAGTAATTTCTAATTTACTTTCTTTCATTAATGCAGATCCATTTATTAAATTACTTGAACTCCAGTTTTCTATAAAAGAAAGCACTCTAAAAGATTGTTCCTACAAGTGCTATTAATTATAACAATAGTAGTACTGCTTATAACATGGTAGGACCTATTTTAAGCATTTTATATGTTGATAATTGCATTCTTATGACAACATTTTGAAGTAAATATTCTTAGGAATTTTTCAATCACCAAATTAGATAACCTATGTAACTTTGCTGAAATATAGTAAACATTCAACAGTTTAATAAATGTTATTCCCTCTTACTTAAACAAATGAACTATATTTGATAAGTGTGTAAGTCTCTACATTATCAGATTTTGAATCAAAAATAAATAAAACAACTACTTTAAAAAAAGTATTTTCCCTCATATTTTTTACATTTTAATCTCTAAATTCCCACCAGCATTTTTCTGACACACATGCTAATATTTCCTCATTAACAACAAAACACAAAAACTACATAAAACAACTTTTCTTACGCTTGTTATCTTCTGTAACTCCCATACTCACTTAATTCCCTTCTCTTTGACAGTAAATAATTTGTATTTTATTCCAGCTGCTGTTCTTCCATCAATTAGCTCAAGCCTTGAGTCATGACATTTCCCAAAGAGTCTACGAGAATTTCTCTCTGAAGTCATGGAAGAAACTTTAAAAGCAGTGGATTTTTCTTTTTTCTTTTTTAAGACGGAGTCTCGCTCTGTCGCCCAGGCTGGAGTACAGTGGCGGGATCTTGGCTCACTGCAAGCTCTGCCTCCCGGGTTCACGCCATTCTCCTGCCTCAACCTACCGCCCCCCCTCCCCCCGAGTAGCTGGAACCACAGGCGTCTGCCAAAACGCCCGGCTAATTTTTTGTATTTTTAGTAGAGACGGGGTTTCACCGTGTTAGTCAGGATGGTCTCGATCTCCTGACCTCGTGATCCGCCCACCTCAGCCTCCCAGAGTGCTGGGATTACAGGCGTGAGCCACCGCGCGACCCATTTCATTTTTCTTACTGCAAGTGTAGGATAGTCGAAGTCTCCAAATAGCGACCCTGCGGTTCTTCACTGCATGGGCTTCTGTGAGGCTACTCACTTTCCACCTTGTCTTGCTTCTCTGGCCACACTTTTCCTTGGTTTTTTTACCACTTTCTCAGTGAAGCTATTCTCAAGGATTATCTTCACATTTTCTCCCTTTTTTTTTTTCCTCCTGCACTCTTTCTCAGATTTGTAACCATAATCTCTGTAATTTCTGAAACGCTGTCTTCATTTGTATCTCTCATGAGACTTTTTTCCGTGTTTTTAAATACATATTTCCCCACTCCTTTGGTTGACCTTTATTTATTTATTTATTTATTTATTTATTTATTTATTTATTTATTTATTTTGAGATGGAGTCTTGCTCAGTCGCCAGGCTAGAGTGCAGTGGTGCGATCTCGCTTCACTGCAACCTCTGCCTCCCGTGTTCAAGCAAACCTCCTGCCTCAGCCTCCTAACTGGGATTACAGGCACCTGACACCACACCTGGCTAATTTTCGTAGTTTTAGTAGAGACGGGGTTTTACCAGTTGGACAGGATGGTCTTGATCTCCTAGCCTTGTGAGCTGGCCACCTCGGCCTCCCAGTGTGCTGGGATTACAGACATGAGCCACCTAGCCCGGCCTGGTTGACTCTTAGGAACCACTGCTTTCTGATTCCAACTAGATTATTCAGCAGTCTCCAAAATCTCTGAACCTTTGGTTGCTTGTAGTGTCTTTCTCCCATCTCTGGTCATACAAGTAAGCCCACCTTTGGGGCACATAATTTGTGCTTCACTCGGTATACATTCCCATCATTTGACCAGTCTCTTCAGATTCACTGTCATGAAAGTTAAAAGATCAAACTTCATCTTTCCAGAGTCTCTTATAGGAAGGGGTGAGCATATGACACATTTCTGAAAAATGACAAAAACCTGGAAATGTGCCGGGCTTAGGAGGGCAAATTCGCTCTACTAATTCCGGTGTCAAACTTCCCATTTCCTTTTTCTTCCCTGCTGTCTAAATAATGTTGTAATGGCTGGAGCTTCAACATCCATCTGACAGCATGAAGAACAGAGAAAGGAAATTTAGCCCTAGCATCCTCAAGGTGGTGAACCAAAGCCAGGCACCATCTGGCTGTGAGCATTTTTTATATGAGAAAAAATTTCAGCAAATCCCCCTACGTTTAGCTGAAATTTGTCACATGCAGATCAACGCAGTCTCTAACGAGCGTACTACCCTTTAGTATCCAGCTTAAATTCTGATCATTTCCCACCAGCCCAAAGTCATAGTTCCCTCTTTTCTTCTTTCCATGTAGGAAAAGATACACTGGCTTTGTCAACAGGGACCAGAATTAGGATTCTGCCACTCAGGTCCTAATCAGATAATGCAATTTATTCTCTGTTCTTCTGTACGTGCTTTTAGAATGAACAAGAAACACCTGGAAAGTCTAATGTTAGGGGGTGAAGGAGGAAATGGAAAACGGCATGACATTTAAAGGAATCTTCCTAAGAAAGCCATGGAGGGAGCCATATAGACCCGCTGTTCTTAGGTAACTCTGCCATATACAAGCTGCTTAAGGGTAGGCAGCATTTCAGATATAAAGTAGGAGTAACAATAAAATTTTCTAATAATATATTTATATTAAATTACTAATATTAATTGACAGTTGATTGTATGTCTAGCACTGTCCAAATTAAAGATACAGAGCCGAGTGTGGTGGCTCACACCTGTAATCAACACTTTGGGAGGCTGAGGCGAGCCGATCTCTTGAGGTCAGGAGTTTGAGACCAGACTGGCCAACACAGTGAAATCCCATCTCTGCTAAAAATACAAAAGTAGCCAGGCATGATGGTGGGCACCTGTAATCCCAGCTATTAGGAAGGCTGAGGAAGGAGAATCGCTTGAACCTGGGAGGCAAAGGTTACAGTGACCCGTGATCGTGCCACTGCACTCCAGTCTGGGTAACAAGAGTGAAAATCCATCCAATTAAAAAAATTAATTAAAAAATTTTAAAAAATATACAGCTTAATTCTCGTAACAATTTCATGCATTAGGAGCTACTATCTTATTGTTAAGAAAAAATAAATGAGGAATTAAGATATATAATTTGTCCAAGGACACAAAGAGTGCTCAGTCATAAAATATGATCTCCACCACTCATTTCATATGATAAAACTTATTAGGTAAATGTAAAGTATTGTGAAAGCATCATGTTTCTTGTGCTATTTTCTGCCTCCTAACTCTAAATCGCCATCCTTGTCAATCAGGCTCCATGTACCTTATCTTCTTTGTTTAACAATTTATCTCTTTGAAGGCCAATGACTTCATATTACCCTATCTTTGCATCTCCCAGGGCCTTGCACAAAAACATTCAGTAAATTTTCCTGACTAAAAAAAAGTTATGCTAAAAATTCAGAAAATTGTAACCTAAAAATGATAAATTTTGAAATATTGACCATGATTTCTCATATTTTTTCATTAGCATATACATATATTCATTAATAGATTTAAAATTTTCTTAAAGACTATGGTCACCAGCAAATCCATATTTAAAAGATATTTGTTCATGTCAAATCAATTGAACTATTTTCTATATATTCTCAATGTTTCCTCTTGCTCGAAAGTATTTTTCTGGTGGTGCTATACGGTATGAGTGTATCATTTGACCCTTCAGAGTACAATAGCAACATTCTAATAGAAAATAAATGGAATAGAATTAAATGAATTTATTATATAGATAAGTCACAGTGATGTGGGGATGACATAAATTGATTTTTTAAGAATTTTTCTGGTTAATATTTAAAATTCCTATGTGTTTTATTAAAGCTACTAAGTTTAATATATGCAATGCAATATGGAGTAAAATGATTTTAGCCTTAAAGAGTGCTTTTTTGGCTGGGCACAGTGGCTCATGCCTATAATCCCAGCACTTTGGGAGGTCAAGGTGGGTGAATCACCTGAGGTCGGGAGTTCAAGACCAGCCTGACCAACATGGAGAAACCCCATCTCTACTAAAAATACAAAATAAGCCAGGTGTGGTGGTGCATGCTTGTAATCCCAGCTACTTGGGAGGCTGAGGCAGGAGAATCACTTGAACCCGGGAGGTGGAGGTTGCGGTGAGCCGATATCATGCCATTGCACTCCAGCCTGGGTAACAAGAGCGAAATTCTATCTCAAAAAAAAAAAAAAAAATGCTTTTTACGTATGAGTATATGCTTTTGTTTAAAGATTATGTAAAATCTTTTGTATGATGGTAACATCTTCAAATTTGTCTGAAGACTGGCTTTCTTGGACTTTAGCCTGAATCTATAAATATTTGGTATATATAAAATAATTTAAGTAAGCATATGTTTACTCAAACAGACATAACCTTATTTCTGCACTCAGAATTTGATAATCTGCTTAATTTTAATGTCTGTAATATTTCCTAATTTTGGTCACACTCTTGAACTTTGACTTGTGGCCACTTGGATCTCCAGTTTTTCTCTGTTTAGAGTCCTTCAGAAATTCAGAATTTAAAAACTTCTTCATAATTGTGAACTAGTTGAAACCTATCAGCTTGCACTGTAGACATTTTTCAAATCTCAATTATATAAACAAAAAAAGAGGGAGTTCTTCTACTACATTCTAGAGAAACCTTATATAAAAACACTCTCTTTTCCTCCTTTGTAATATATTCTCCTACAGTACATAGTTATGACCGTTAGTTTTGTTTTTTAATTCTTATCAAACCAAGATAAATATTTTTGTGTCTGAATGGTTCGGTAAGTACTTCACCTGATTATAGTTCTGCTCAATAAGGACTCAGAGATTTATAGTATAAGATAATTCAGCTCCAATAAGTGCCTACATTTTTTCCTGAGGCACAGGAAGGGAATTCAGTTCAATGCTTAAATGCTTTCATAAAGGATTAGATGGTATTAAACAAACAAACAAAAAAAATTAAGAAAGTAAACAGAAGATACATTTGCCATGTAGACAGCATATACATGAAATATATGTGATAGGATATTAAAAGATACGTCCGCTGTCATTTCAATTTGAACTGAGGTACAGAAATGGGAACAATCGGTGATAAATACCTTGATAATTTATTCAGGAATTGCTAAGGGATTGGCCCAAAGCTGGTTCTTCAAATTTTACCCCATCATCTACCTAAAGCTTATTTACAAATAGAGAAACATGTATAGTGAGTATTTATTGGAAAGAATTGTCAGAATGTTAAATATTTCTCCCTTCACCTCGAACTTCTTCAAATCAATTCAATCAACCACCTAGAGATCTTCATGTAGCGAGTTTGGTGTATGTGACTCGGACATGGACACTTTTAAAAGTAAAGCTGAGGAGAAAGAAAAAAAATGGCAGGAAGTTAGAGAGGAAGCAAGAAGCACCTTATTAGTGGAACAAGGGCAAGGAACAAGTATGTTTCCTCTTGGACCCTGGTAAACAAAAAGGTATGAATTATCTTGAAGATTACACCGATGAGATGAGTGTATAGACTCCATCGGGAGTCTTTTTGTGGTGTAACACCAGAAGCAGGAAGTGAGAAGAGAATACAGAAGGTATATTGACCTTTTCACAAAATGTTGCAGTGAGAGCTTCCCATGTTTTCAGAACAACCTACAGAATAGTACATTGGGAGACAGACATATTTGGGCATCAATCCCAGCTAAGGCACCAATGCCAGATGTCAAACACACTAGTCACTTTTGACTTGGCTTTTATTTTTCGGGAAACTCCTCTCTGAATTTGAGTACAGGAGAAATATTAAAGGACAATTATTGTTAAAGAGTTGGAAAGAAAAGACAAAAGAAAGTGACCATGTGCCCCTTCTCTATGTAGGTTTCTGAACCTGAATCATGATAAAGTTAGAGTAGGGAGAGAAGCATTGAACTGAATGAAAAACTCACATTTTCCTTTAAATAAAAATGAATGTTTTAATACCCCCAAATTAGACCTTAATGTCTAAAATAAGCAGACATGCCACAAGATCTGTCACAAATATTGTCCAAGCAGAAAAGGGAGATCTACTATTTTATGTTTAAAGACAGTGGCATAAGGAAAAACTAAGTTTCATGATTTTACTTGTAGCAACTCCACTCATTCAATAAACATACACATGAAAATATGGCACAACATAAAATTAAACTACCCTAAATAATAGTTGTTTCCTTGTCTTATCAATTAAATGTCTGCTGGAGCCATCTGGATGGTCCAGATTTGCTAGTAATCTTGAGTTAGTTTATTTACACTCTGAGGGATAAGGCTATGTTCAGTCAGATGGTGTGAAATTTCTACAGCTGGTGCAACTCTCTATGCACAGTCATGCCGGTAAAGATGTTTCATCTGAGAACATCTCAGGGAATGGCTATCAGCCACTGTGTAGATTCCCTACCCAAAGAACCCTGTGACTAGTACACAAGGAGATCCCTAACACTGCACTTTCAGCTGTGCCCAACAGATTCCATTGCTATTTTCTTCTGTTTTCTCTCCTGAGTAATCTCTATTAAATATTCTCCAAGAAAACTGTTCTAAGCCAATTAAAGATGGTCAAGGAATCAAATTGCATATTCCTGGATATAATGAATAGTCTTCCAGTATTTTTGATGAAACACTGTTATGGTCTTATATGAAATTTATCAATAACTAAATCACAACAGTTGTCTGTAATAGCCCTAAGAATACTCGTGTCCAATAATCACAGTGTATAACAACCACTTAGCATAGTATTACATTCGTGAAGTTGAGTAAATGTCCTACGAAAAATACAAATTGGGTTGAGGAAGCACTTATAAATAATATCCAGTTCATTTTTGTTTTGACCCATGATATGATTTGGCTGTGTTCCCACCCAAATATCATCTAGAATTGTAGTTCCCATAACCCCCATGTATGGTGGGAGGGACACAATGGGAGGTAATTCAATCATGGGGGTGATTTCTCCCATGTTGTTCTTGTGATAGTGAGTAAGTACTCAGGAGATCTGATGGTGTTATAAGGGACTTCCCCCTTCATTTGGCTTTCAATCTTCACCTTCCTGGCGCAATGTGAAGAAGAACGTGTTCATCTCCACTTCTGCCATGATTATAAGTTTCCTAAGGCTTTCCCAGACATGCAGAACTGTGAGTCAATTAAACCTCTTTCCTTTATAAATTACCCAATCTTGGGGACATCTTTATTAGTAGTGTGAGAATGGACTAGTACAATGCACATAAATCAATTGTGTTTTACTTCAGTGAGATTCATATTCAACATTTTCCAAAGAAAACAAAAATGAATTTTCTCAAGGGCTTAGAAAATTTACTATTTTAAACCACTGAAATATATCACACCTATCATCTACTCGTATGTTTGTAAATACTTGACATCTTTCAGAAAAAGAAAATGAATGGTGGTAATAAAATTCTGGTGTTATAAGGAAAATTCAACAGTGGCAAGGAAATTAGTCTCTAAGAATAAATTCAGGACAACCTTTTTCATGGTGTCCTTTCACTCAAAGTCTGTACCTGTGTGGAAACCTGTTGTTTCATCTATTTCTAGGCTACACATCCCTCTTATAGATGATGTACAGGAATATGTAAGAAGTGTAGCACTGTTTCAAGGACCACCTGGAAATGGGTCAAGTCTTTACTAAAAATGTAGGATGTCACTACTTTGGTTTAAAAAAATTTCTTCTATCCATAAACTGGGGAAAAACTTGAAAAATGAAAACTATGAAACCTCGTCATTTGAGCATTTTCACCTCTGCACTAGACAATGATTAAGCTAAAGCAAAAGTGCATAAACATCTGAAATGTATTATTTCATCTTACAGACAGAGGTTTGAGTGAACTTAAAAGGAAACAGAATCACAAGGCTGTTTGTTTCTGAAGATGTGTCTAAATTGGTTTTAATTATAATATAAGAAAATAGCTAAAATTTATCAAATGTTCGCTGTGATGGTTAATACTGAGTGTCAACTTGATTGGATTGAGGGATACAAAATATTAATCCTGGGTGTGTCTGCATGGGTGTTGCCCAAAAGAGATTAACATTTGAGTCAGTGGGCTGGGGAAGGCAGATCCACCGTTAATCTGATGGGCACAATCTAATCAGCTTCTAGTGAATATAAAGAAAGCAGAAAGACGTGAAAAGGTGAGATGGGTCTAGCCTCCCCGCCTACATCATCCTCCTGTGCTGGGTGCTTCCTAATACACTATGTGCCACGGATAGTTCTCAACATTTATAAAGCTGGTTTAAGTGGTCATGAAATTAACTGACTTTAGGTTTTCCTCTGCCTTCCTTTCTGAAATATTTACTTGATATATGGTATAATTTCCAAGACAATACTGCCAAAGTTCCTAATTATATTAGGAGAAAGATATGCATAAAAATACCTAGATCTTAAGGCATATTCTAGTAAACATCTATTAAGCGATAGTAAATGTAAAACAGAGAAGAAAAAAGTCATGTCTAAATGCATTAAGGGAGCTACATACAGACACTTGTAACTAGATCTAAAGAGGTGAATAGGATGTGGATTGAAACCCATGTGTACAAAATGTTTTTAGACAAAGAAGATCTGATGTAAAACTGACTGAAGAGACAAGAAAATGCCATGCAAATACAAGCAAAGGTGATTTTCTATGTGAGTACACAAGGAAATCACTATGGGTTTTTTTTGGGAAATATTGAGAGTTAAGGTGGGAAAAGTACTTTGGAGTCAGGGCTTGGTGGGCCTTAATGTCACAGCGTGTGGGTAGGACATTAGGTTGCTTTATTTAGGGCTACTGGAGGTAACTGAGATGTTCTTAGGAAAGGTGAGTATAGCAGTGACATACAGAATGTATTGTGTTAAAGATTGTCTCATAATGGATTTTATTATCTACACGTGGGACAAAAGCTACCTGGCTCTGGAAATGTTAAGAAAGGATCAAATACTCTGTTAATTAGTGCTTACACATTTGTTAATTTTTTTTAATATGCCTTGCATGATTAGGAATAAAATTATTACCTCTGCTCTAAAATCTAGATTCTCTTCAACATTTTTAAATAAATAAAACCAATAGTATAAAACCCCCTATATACTTGGAAAATATATCATCTTAAATTCATTCTTCTCTTCCAGCTCTATGTCACATACAGTTAGTATTTGCATCAAACATTTCCTTATATTCTCATAAACCAGAAAAGCAGTGTAGTACACTTGAATGTATCAGAATATTTTAAAAGTAACATATTTTAAGGCATGTGAATAACTTTCTTGAACAATTTTAATAACAATCTGTGTAGTTGTAGTACCCTATTAAATGGCCAGTCTGCTAAATAAAGTCTTTTCTTTAAATGACACCTTATATGTGACATTTTTGTCCTATGATTTCTTAAAGATTATAGAATCTGAATGAATTATTAAAGACTACTTTTATAGACCTTTAAGAGTGAAAAACTATGTTTTAAGTCTACTGACTTGCACACGTATAGGAGGCAAGAAAATATAGACAGGGTTTCCCACTATAGTGTGGGAAGATTTCCTGTTTGTCAGATGTAAGATTCCTTTTGCCTCACTTATATCTAGAGTGCATCCAATAACATTTCCAAATATTTAATAGCAGGAAGTATGTAATTAAGGATAATTTGCACAATGCAAATACAATTTTTTCCTGGAACATAATATATTATGCTGAGTAAAAGTGAATGCTAATTTATCGATTAGATTGCTATTTGACAAACCAGTTGAGAGATGATTACTTGCTCTTAGGAGAAGGGCCAAAAGGTATTTGAACTTATCAGAAGGACCCACAAGTAGGATGGATTCTTTGTGTAGGAAAACAGAAGACTGGAAAAAAAAAATCAATGATCTCAACTTCTGACTGAAGTCAGCTGTTAAAACAAAACAAAACAAAACAAACAAACAAAAAAACAAAACAGTCTACAGCCTTGTAAAAATAGCAAAACCCCATCTCTACTAAAAATACAAAAATTAGCCAGGCGTGGTGGCGGGTGCCTGTCATACCAGCTACTTGGGAGGCTGAGGAAGGAGAATCGCTTGAACCTGGGAGGTGGAGGTTGCAGTGAGCCGAGACCACGCCACTGCACTCCAGCCTGGGAGAGAAAAGTGAAACTCTGTCTCAAAAACAAACCAAAGCAACTCTAAAATACCTAAAACCTTAAAACATTAAACAAAGATAAACTTTACAATGAACAATATGTTCCTTTTGAAAAAAAATGCTGCTATGGGAGATATAATGTCACCAACACTAACCATCATTTTTTCTATAAAATTGGATAATTTCATAAATTATTTTAAAAATTCTTAAATTAATTTTATAAAAATATATCTGCAAAAAGTTAAGATTACAAATATAAGGTTATTATACATTACCAAAGTGTGCTGGAAGCTTCTCAATGTTCCTGAAAGTAAGCTTGAACTTACCTTCTTTTTTTTACTTTACGTATATTCTAAACAAGTGTTAAGTAGAGTTAATAATCATCTGTTACAACAGTTAAATTAGATGTCAAAAGCACTGAAAAACAAACAGATGAAAACTTTTCTAATGTTTTGAACGTCTCTTGGCCTTGCACAAAACTGTCTTTTGACAATTTTCGGGTTATTCACAGTGAAGGTTTAATAAAGAGTGCTGTGTACTATGAAAAAGATGATTTTGCGCAGAAGAAGAAATATTACCACATTATAGAATGCATTAGGTATCCATGTAACCAAAAACCAACTATATCCCTCAAAACTATTGAAATTTTACAAAAAAGAACGCATCGGGGACAGAAGCATTTTGGTCCTGTCTAGCAATTTTTATGGTAATTTCTCTTAATACTGTATCATGTTCAAACTGATTATTTCTTCAGAAGTTATAATCATTGTAAGTTTTCACTATGGCTCTGTCATGTATATATTATATATCCCCATCACACATATGTTTTCTGCTCTTCTAGATAACTTTAATCCTTGTATAAATGTTGGGCATATAGGACGTGTCTAATTGGGATTTTGGCTCCACAATTTCCTAGAATGGTTCCTCTACGGTTACTAAAATAAAAGCTCCAATGCTGACTTCCATGAAATCTTTCATATTAAAGTTGAAGCGATAATACAAAGTGGGGAGTAATATTGACTTTTTCATCTTCCTAGTAGATTAGACTGAAATTAGAATAGAAATCCAAAAACACTGGATCTTTAGCTACATAGATTTTGTTTTAACATAGTTTGCTCTGCATAACATAAACCTTTTCTTGAATGCACCCTCACCTCTCTTGGATGGCTTTATTATGTTTTATCTTTCTTCCAAACTTTGTCAATATATTTAGTTTTTGACAAAGCAAAATATCTCAAAGAGTCCTTTGCTAAAACCTAGAAAGCTGCCAGAATATGTAAGGGATGAAGTAACAGAAAAGTATATTATCATTCTCACAAAGTGGCTTTAAAAACACTAGTGTCATATATTAAACTGACCTGGAATCCTAGTGTTCAAATATAATATATATTTTCAGCTTTTGATATTAGGGTTGTGAACTTCATATTTATTTTCCTCACAATGGTACTTATAAATTATCTTAATATGATATTGAAATGCTTATATTAAAATTAAATTATGCTATACAGATTATTTCATTTTTAGGTTTCTTACCACTTGAATAAAGTAATGTATGTTGAACTAGCAACCTTATAATTTAACTATACTGTAACTCAGTTAACTGCATTACCCCACCATCACAACCAAATTAAGATAAACTAAATTATCCTGCTTTAGGCACACATGATTTAGAAATCTGGGGCAACAGATGCTCTCAGGGTGTCTTTGCAAATGTCCATCCTTTCACTCTTCACTTGACTCTATATTATTAGGCTTCCACTACTACCAATAAATTTTTAGAAATTCTATTTATCCTTTATTTTATTTGCAGGCCAATCAAGATAGGTTAGCTTAAAAATTATAAATTGAGCCATCTCTGAGAATTTCAGAACTAACACAGGCATGTGGTTTTCTCCATTCATCCAATTATGGGAGAGTGAACTCAAATAATCATTACATACACTTATATGTCTTACATTTCAGCCAGAATGAAATAACTTGAATAGATCCTTGACATTCTTCAATATATGTATTTAGCCTGTACAATTTTTTTTTTAATTAAAAGACTGTTTAAAGCTCTTACTATTAGAATCACCTGGGTACTAATATATGAAAATTCCTAATTTTAGTTACTAAAAATGTTCACGATTGGTGGTAATCCTGTGCTGGAGCACAACTAGAGCATTTTACTGTTGTTGGTGATGGTGTTGGTACTGTTTATAGCCCCAGATGTAATTTACCTAGTTTAAAACTGTATATTTAATTGCTTTTCAAATGTATAGTATAATTAGTGTACTTCTATGCACATAGGGTTTCCTCCTCTGTGGATCCCAAACAAGTTCCAGAAAGGAGTGTAGAGGAAATCTTGAATTATACTCACCCATAAAAATGAACTCATAAAATTACATAGCAGGGGCTGGGGTGTGGCACTTCATCAACACCTTCAGTGCTTCCCACGAGTTCTGAGTAACGACCAGCGTGCTGCTTCGAGCATCTCGGAGTCTGTGATCTGACTTCTTCAGTAATTGCTTGCAGACAAATCAATCTGCTAGTCGGATTCTTAATAGTTGACTTTAACCTGATTATATTTATTGTGGTTGCAAACACTTTTATTAACTGATTTTAGGTTTTCTTTTTACACTTTTCCTCCCCCTCTTCGTTTACTCTCTCATGCTGTTTCTTGGCTCCTACATTACTGTGCAGTGTTTATGCTCACCTCTTGACAAAGACTTAGCAAAGTTTACCCTGCTACTAAATTGAAGACCCAGATTACTATTTTGAGTTTTAGTTTCATCTTTTTATCACAAAAATTAGTTAATACTTTGTCAAAGGGTAATTATATTTACTAATACCTTTTATTATCAATTTTTTTTTTTCTTTTTTGATAAGGAGTCTCGCTCTGTCGCCCAGGCTGGAGCGCAGTGGTGCAATCTCGGCTAACTGCAAGCTCCGCCTCCCGGGTTCAGGCCATTGTTCTGCCTCAGCCTCCTGAGTAGCTGGGACCATAGGCACCTGCCACCACACCCGGCTAATTTTTGTATTTGTAGTAGAGAGGGGGTTTCACCGTGTTGGCCAGAATAGTCTCGATTTCCTGACCTCGTGATCCGCCCACCTCAGCCTCCCAAAGTGTTGGGATGACAGGTGTGAGAAACAGCGCCCAACCTTTTTAATCAATTTTTATAGATACCTCTGTTTCTTGGTTACCATGCCATTCACGGCTTCAATATCCTCTTTGTTAAGTCAAAATATTGAATGGATCTTTCAGAAAAGGTCTTTATTGGTTTAATCCCCTAAAGCTGCTTTGAAAATATCTTTATTTTTAGTGTAATTCTGAAATATTTTAGTAGAGAAGATACTTTATGTATTTTCCTTCAGTTCTATGTATATACTATATACTATATACTGAGATCTCCTTTACTACTGAGAAATCTGTTGCAATCTATTTTCATCTGTCTATGGGTAATCTTTCTTTCCTCAGAGACTTGAAGAGCTCTTAGTTTTTGATTAGCTGCATTTCACACCACTGTGCCCAAGTGGATACTAAATTTCATTTAACATTCAATGTTAAAAACACCAAAAGCAACAGCAGCAAAAGCCAAAATGGACAAATGGGATCTAATTAAACTAAAGAGCTTCTGCACAGCAAAAGAAACTACCATCAGAGTGAACAGGCAACCTACAGAATGGGAGAAAATTTTTG